>NC_133411.1:189222500-189522500 GCF_049350105.2 Macaca mulatta | reverse complement strand
TGTATGACCTCAATTTAATTCTCACAGCAACCCACGAGGTAAATTCTACCTCCATCTTATAGAAGGGGAAACTGAGACCCAGAATTTATGTAATTTGCCCCAGACTGCACACTCTAAGTAACTGAGTTGTAGAGCTGGGATTTGAACCAGGGACAATCTAACTCCAAAGCTAGTCTTTCTATTCTACCACAGCCTCATTCTCAAGAATTTTATCATTTGCAAGACCAAAATCTTCTGTTCATTATCCAAATATTATGTTGCTGGGACCATGAGCCCCTCGTTTATGTCTCAGATGCATCATCTTTCCCAAATTACCCTCTTCATCTGTACTTTATAGTCCCAAACCCTCCACAACACACTAAGACACTCAAAGTGTTCTGAGCAGATCTCAGGACCCTTCTCAGGGCCCTTTTGTACTCTTAAAAATTAACTAGTACCTCAGAACTTTCGTTGATGTGGGTTATAGTTATCAATAATCAATAAAAATCAAATTAAAACTGAGAACTTTAAAAATATGAACTCTGTAACAGTAATAAACCTATTACATGTTAAATGGCATTTTAATGAAAACTATTTTAAAAAACAAAGTAAAATTTAGTGAGAAGAGTGACACTGACACTGTCTCACAGTTTTGCAAATCCCTTTAAAGTCTGCCCACTAACGTAAGGTATTAAGTCAAAACCATGATTTGTGTAGTAAAATCTCACCAAGATTAAAAAGGTAAGCAGTGAGGAAGTCATCAATCCTAAATCTGTTCTCATACCATGAGACAAGCAACCACCATTTAGTTTATTGCTTCAGCACCGTAATATTTATGCCAACGTGAATCTTTGCATTTTTCTTACCTTTTGCCAGACTTTCCAAAATCTATTTACTGCCCCTGCTCTTACAATGAACCATAATATTCTAAGTACTACTATCTAGTGGGAATTTTGGTCTTTTGAGCCATTCAATATTTATTCTAGCTGCTAATTCAGATACACAATGACTTGGGAGGTTGTAATGTATAAGCAATCAGTTTTGATCCACTAGTTTTTTCCCCTTAAAACTAAGAAAGAAAATTATTCATAAAATGTTGACCTTACAAAGCATCAAGAAGCCTTTAACACTAGAATCTTACTCTAAGGCCACTGATAATGTTTCAGAAAACATGAAAGCTACACACCGCTTTTTGACTACAGACTGCCTTTTCCAAAATAATGAAAGGCTTTATAACTGAATTTTTGATGAGCATGAAAAGTACTCTTACGTGGACTCTCGGGAAGTTTTTGATCCATAACCAAGAGAATCATAAATATTAACACAGACTCTGCCACTTAGCTCTATTATGTCAACATGATCAACTACAAGTGTAAAGGGTTATAAATTTGGGTCAACAATTGGGTCTTCCTGTATTATCAAATTAACCTCAAAGGACCAATCCAGTCATAAAACCATGAGAGTGTGTTAAGAGGAAAAAGGGGCCAGGTGCGGTGGCTCATGCCTGTAATCCCAGCACTTTGGGAGGCTGAGGCGGGCAGACCACAAGGTCCAAGAGATCAAAACCATCCTGACCAACATGGTGAAACTCTGTCTCTACTAAAACACAAAAAATTAGCCGGGTGTGGTGGCGCACACCTGTAGTCCCAGCTACTCGGGAGGCAGACGCAGGGGAATCGCTTGAACCCAGGATGCGGAGGTTACAGTGAGCTAAGATCACACCACTGCACTCCAGTCTGGGTGACAGAGTGAAACTCTGTCTCAAAAAGAAAAAAAAAAAAAAGAAAAAGGAGGGCACAGTGTTAGTAAGAATACAAACTGGGGCCGGGCGCAGTAGTTCACACCTGTAATCCCAGCACTTTGGGGTGCCAAATTGGGCAGATCACTTCAGGTCAGGAGTTCGAGACCAGCCTGGCCAACATGGCAAACCCCCGTCTCTACTAAAAATAAAAAAAATTAGCCAGGCATGGTGGCGCACACCTCTAATCCCAGCTACTCGGGAACCTGAGGCTGGAGAATCACTTGAACCCAGGAGGCAGAGGTTGCAGTGAGCCGAGATTGTTCCACTGCATTCCAGCCTGGGTGACAAGAGTGAAAACTCCATCTCAAAAAAAAAAAAAAAAAAAAAAAAACTGGAGTCAGACCTGTATCAAGTACTGGCTTGAAATGATGGGCTTACAATCATCTTATTGCCTAAATTTCCTCACTTATAAATTGGTGATATCTATGTCACAATTTTGGTGTGAGGATTAAATGAGATACATGTAAAGCAGCAGAGCCCACTGCACCACTGGCATTCAACACTATTTTTTTTCTTCAGTGGTTACGAACCCCTGTATCTTTTGAGTTTCTATAGTTTCCACAAAACTAAAAACCAAATGACAATTTTTTAAGTCTCAAATAAACTATAGTTATCATTGTCATAATTTTAGATTAACAAAGGAAACTACTGGTCTAAAACATGGCAGTTAGCTTCATCAAACATTCTTTTATGATGCTGAAGTGTTTACTTAGCAACAATACATAATCTTACAGAGCAAAAATACTTGCCTCCCAAAAGGCTGAGTGTAATACAATTTTTGATTTAATGTAGTCAAGTCATATCTTCATCGCTGTTTGGTCTTTAATTAGGAGAGATTGCTAATACATCTATCTCCCTATAATCAAAATCTGCCTAATAAAACTATATACAGTCACTCAATGCACCCAGAGAATCACCAGTAATGCTCTGTATTTGGATATACAGAGCCACTGGCTAATTTGTTTTATTAAGTCTCTATGTGTTCATAGCAATAACTTGGAAAGAAAATGACCGTGTCTAATGATTTCCTCTTTGCTACTATTTTACACTTAAAACTGCATCAAATATTTAACCAAAGTTTAGGCAATGGAGCACAACATAAGTGCAAACCTAGCACAAGGCATAGGAAAGCAAATCTTATTCTTCTAGTAACTGAAGGCTGAAAATTGTAATTACGATTTTACATCAGATAATCTCTACCTCTAATGAGGAAAAAAATTTATTGTTTTTGAAATCACACAAAATTCCACAGGCAAAACAATTTTGTGTGACCAAATAAAAATGCAATCATTTCAACCAACAGATCAGGGGAACGTTTGAAAAACATACATGCAATATGTATTATAAAGTTAATTCCTAAGTTTTGGACTTAAGGAAACAAAGCTGGTGACTAACACAGGTGCCTACCTTGTCTCGACCCTGTCTCCTCTTTAAACTATTATCCTTCTTTCCTTCTCTTCTAGTTTAAATTTTTCCAAATAGTAGTCTATAACCTTCTTCATCTTAACCTGCCATTTGCTCCTCCGCCGAATCTACTATCTGACTTACATATCCCCTGGTCCCATAAAGATTTTCCCTGCTTTCATTCCCCCACCTGCCAAATCCTATCAACCCATTTCCAGATCTCCTCATCCCACCCTAAACCTAGGCACAATGATCACTACTGAAAACTCCCTTTCTTGGCACTATGACCTCTCTTGGCATCTGCAGCATTACTCTCTCCTGTTCTGCCCCGATCTCTTTAACCATTTCAGTCCTGTCCAAAACAAAATATCAGTTGTTCCTTAGGGTTCCCTTAGTCCTCTCCTCTTGTGGTCCATGAGTTAAGTTTCACACTTGCATATGTGCATACTTTCATTTTGTTCAGCACAGTCCATAATTCTTAACTGATTCTCAAATGGGGATCTTACCTCTGCCAAAAAGGTGAAAAACATTTGTTCACACATTCTTCTGAGTAATCCCCTAACTTCCAATGCCAACTATACAATGACCAAATCTATCAAACCCCCAACCGCTGTCTGGTCCAGATACCCGTTAGACATATCCCCTAAGTATCCAGAAGGTATGTCAAACTTAACCGGATCAAAAATCAAACTATTCTACTTTCCTTGTCCAAATCTGTACTTCTTTTTTTTTTTTTTTTTGAGACAGAGTCTCTGTCTCCCAGGCTGGAGTGCAGTGGCCGGATCTCAGCTCACTGCAAGCTCCGCCTCCCAGGTTTACGCCATTCTCCTGCCTCAGCCTCCCAAGTAGCTGGGACTATAGGCACCGCCACCTTGCCCGGCTAGTTTTTTGTATTTTTTAGTAGAGACAGGGTTTCACCGTGTTAGCCAGGATGGTCTCGATCTCCTGACCTCGTGATCCGCCTGTCTCGGCCTCCCAAAGTGCTGGAATTACAGGCTTGAGCCACTGTGCCCAGCCCCAAATCTGTTCTTCTATTTCCCAAGTTAAATCATACCAACAGTTCTCCAAGCTAAACAAGTTCTGAATCATACTCAACTCTTTCCTATCTTTTTTATAGCTTATGGCTTCTCTGTCCCTAATTCTGGTATCCTGTGCTTTTCTATCCCCTATGCCGATGTACTTGAGCTCTCACAGGATGTAAATGAACTCTGACTCCTTTAATCCAGCTTCTACATTTTCATTATGTGCCTCCTGAAAAAGTATGTTACATAAACCATTTGCTCACCCATATCCACCTAAACTCTCATTGGATTTCTATCTATACAGGAAATCCCAACACTTTATGAAAAAGCCTACAACTATTCACAAGCTGTTTCTGACCACTCTTCCTGTCCCTCTCATCCCTGTGTCCTATGCTCCACCGCCCAAGTTGTTCCCAACAAGCTGTTCCTTCTCCCTGTCCTACTCAACCTAACAAATCCCTATTCATCCTTTAAAACCCAGCTTAAAGACCTCTGAGATGACTCCCTGGGTTTTCCAAGCAGAATGAGTTTCTCTTTCCTTAGCATGCCCAAAATGTTTTGTGCTTTCTTAATTACTATATAATCCGATGAGTATTCTATTGGTTCGTTTGTCTTTCTCCACAACACTATAAACCTCCTTGGGACAAAAGACTGTAAGCCCCACAAAGGTAGCATGGGACCTGACACATAGGTTGTTCAACAAGGATTTTTGAAACTGAGTTTTAGTACTATTTAAAAATGGTATTAAACAAGTATAATCAACTATAAAACTTGCTTTGAAAACGTGAACTTGAATTAGCTGGGCATGATGGCGGGTGCCTGTAGTCCCAGTTACTAGGGAGGCTGAGGCAGGAGAACGGTGTCAACCCAGGAGGTGAGGCTTGCAGTGAGCCTAGATGGTGCCACTGCACTCCAGCCTGGGCCACAGTGCGAGACTCTGTCTCAAAAAAAAAAAAAAAGAAAAAGAAAAAGAAAGAAAGAAAAACAAAACGTGAATTTGGCCAGGTACAGGAGCTCACACCTATAATCCTAGCACTTTGGGAGGCCAAGGCGGGAGGACTGCTTGAGCCCAAGAGTGTGAGACCAAACTGGGCAACGTAGAGAGACCTCATCTCTACTAAAAATAAGAAAAATCAGCCAGGTATGGTGGCACACACCTGTGATACCAGGTACTCAGGAGGCTCGCATGAACCTGGGAGGTCAAAGCTGCAGCAAGTCATCATCACTCCAGCTTGGGTGACAGAGTGAGACCCTGTCAATAAAGAAAAGGAAAAGGAAAAGAAAGAAAAAGGGAAAAAAAAGAAAGGAAAAGGTGAACTTGTTCCAGTGTAACTGATAACACAAATTAGAGAACAATTTGAGCACAAGCCGTACCTCCTGTTTATTTATGTGCTATTTTGTCACGTAAACACTAGATGAAAGGAGAGTTTGCACCCAGTCGAACTGAACTGTGTAGAAATACCTGAAACACACTTCAAACACCTACCAGCTAAGTCAGTTCACTACGTGTTAAGGGCCACACCTATTCGCTTCTGGTGTTACAACCTTCCATCTGATTATAGGTAATTCTTCTACCACTTCACAGTAACTCACAAGCAGCAACCTTTCTGACATCCCTTTCCACAAGCAAACCAGGCCTTTTCAAGGCAAAATGCCACATTTATTACAGTATCTATATATTTCTTAACCATTCAACACGTGTAAAACTGTTCTATCATTTTTACCAGGTTCCTTTTTTAAATGTGTCACTGATAAAGCTTCCTTTTTTAAATGTGTCACTGACAACCCCATTTGTCAGTCATTTCTACTGTACAATTATGCAAAGGAGTGATTTTTTAGGAACCTGTATGTTGCTTTACAGCAAACTGACTGTATAAATTAACAGTTGTATGAGAACTTCTTAGACCTTAAGTTAGTCTCACTATTCCAATAATTTACTAAAGAGGAAACTGTCATCCCAAAATTTCACAAAATGTTTACAATGCATATCCTAGCAAACCATCAGGATACTGATAACTTTTTAAGCTTGGTGGCTTTGATTTCAACTGGGCATAGGGTTGAATCTTCCAGCTTAAGGTTTATAGCCTGCCTAAGCCTAACTCAGAAGACAAGTGTTCTCAACACCTGAACTTTCATGAGTACTATTTTATGATTTTCATTGCTTTGCCTGTTTTTAACTTCTTCCAAAACATACTGACATTTTGATTTTAAATGACCCTGTATTATACAGCAACTGGGCATAGCCCTAAAGTCCCTTAAGGGACCACAGACTCAGGAGACACCATATCCAAGTTAAAAATAGATCCAAGCCGAGCACGGTGGCTCACGCCTGTAATCCTAGCACTTTGGGAGGCCAAGGCGGGCAGATCACTTGAGGTCAGGAGTTTGAAACCAGCCTGGCCAATATGGTGAAACCCTGTCTTTACTAAAAATACAAAAAAATTAGTCAGCATGGTGGCAGGAGCCTGTAATCCCACCTACTCGGGAGGCTGAGGCAAGAGAATGGCTTGAACCCAGGAGGCGGAGGTTGCAGTGGGCCGAGATCATGCCACTGCACTCCAGCCTGGGTGACAGAGAGAGCCTTCATCTCAAAAAAAAAAAAAAAAAAAGAAAGAAAAACCAAAAGAAAAAATAGATCCAAAGTCACTAACTCCATAATACCTCAAATATATACTTGTACGGCTTCCACTCTATTCTCCACAGGGATGCCAAAGTGATCTCTAAATCACCTTGCTCCCCTGCTAAAAATATTTTGGCTCTCTCTTCTGCTGTAAGATACAGGTAGAAACTTCACTTTTAGCTTAGCAAGCATGGTCCTTCAAAATCTAGACCAGACACACCTTTGCAGGCTCATCTCGAGTCATGCCCACTGTTCCAATAACACCTTATCACTAGTCTTACCCTAACACTTGACACCTCAGTGTACCCACAGTTTCTTCTGTTTAACACGACTCCCTCTCCCCAGTTTGGCAAATCCTATTCAGTGTTATTTTTCGTAAACTGCCCCCACACCCTCCGCAAGTTTAACCATTCTCTATTGCGTTCTCCCACAGCACTCTGTGCACCTATTAAGCCTATACGCTATGAGAGGGCAAAATCAGAGTATTATTTGTCTTTGAATTCTCAGTGTTAAAACACTGTGACTGACCGGGCGCGGTGGCTCACGCCTGTAATCCCAGCACTTTGGGAGGCCGAGACGGGCGGATCACAAGGTCAGGAGACGAGACCATCCTGGCTAACACGGTGAAACCCCGTCTCTACTAAACAAATAGAAAAATTAGCCGGTTGCGGTGGCGGGCGCCTGTAGTCCCAGCTATACGGGAGGCTGAGGCAGGAGAGTGGCTTGAACCTGGGAGGCGGAGCTTGCAGTGAGTGGAGGTGGCGCCACTGCACTCCAGCCTGGGCGACAGAGCGAGACTCCGTCTCAACAACAACAACAACAACAACAAACACTGTGACCAGTACATACCTTAACATGTAACTTAAGTTACCAAGAAAATATAAATGGACGAAGGAGAGATAAAGACCAGAGAAGGGTAAAGTGAAGACAGCCTAAATGAGTCCCCATCTTGGATCAAATAACCCCCAACCTCGCTACTTATTCAAGTACCAAAATACAGTACATTCCATTATACTCTAATGCACCCCAGCTATGCATACAGTATATGTTTACAGTTTATTCACAATTTTTTTTTTTTTGAGACGGAGTTTCACTCTTTTTGCCCAGGTTGGAGTGCAATGGTGTGCTCTCGGCTCTGCCTCTCATATTCAAGCAATTCTCCTGCCTCAGCCTCCCGAGTAGCTGGGATCACAGGCAGGTGCCACCACGTCCAGCTAATTTTGTATTTTTAGTAGAGATAGGGTTTCTCCATGTTGGTCAGGCTAGTCTTGAACTCCTAACCTCAGGTGATCCGCCTGTCTTGGCCTCCCCAAAGTGCTGGGATTAAAGGCATGAGCCACCACACCCAGCCTCAGCCATTCTTAATTTCAGATACATAGTGTTTTATTAATCACACTTTGTTGTAAAATGACTACCTTGAGTAATGGGTATAAAGATATCTACAAATCCAACTCTGGTTTTCCCAGTAAAACATACATTTTTAGCTGAGCCTATTAGGACTTTTCCAAAGTGATAACTGCTTTAAAGCAGAGCTTCCCAAACCAGTGGACCTTACTTACATATGGGAATGGGTTCTAAATGTGCTGAACATATTGATCCCTCACCCCTAATGGCCCAACGAATATAGCTGTGAGCTGCCTTAACATTTATTTCAGTATGTCTTACATATATTATCCTTTTCTGTTGCACCACGAAAAAGGTTTATGCTTTAAAGAATATAAGAAGGCAAATATGGGTACTGGAATGTCTAAGCATTAACCAAAATGCATTTTTTTTTTTTTGAGACTGAGTTTCACTCTTGTCACCCAGGGTGGAGTGCAGTGGCAATCTCTGCCTCCCGGGTTCAAGCAATTCTCCTGCCTCAGCCTACTGAATAGCTGGGATTACAGGCATGCGCCACCACACCTGGCTAATTTTGTATTTTTAGTAGAGACAGGGTTTCACCGTATTGGCCAGGCTGGTCTCGAACTCCTGACCTCAGGTGATACACCCATCTCGGCCTCCGAAAGTGCTGGGATTACAGGTGTGAGTCACCGCACCTGGCATAAAATGCATACTTTTAAACTACAGGTACAGTGGGCAAATTCCTACAATGCCTTTACACATTTGTAGTTAGGACCAAATTCTATAAACCAACCTTATGTCTGCTCAAAAGAAAACAGTTTGAAATTTCCCAATAATTGTAGTTTTACTTTGCCAACAACATTTAAGAAACCTGAAAATACCTACAAATTGAACAGGCATATTCAAAAGGAGCTGCCTAGGCTGCATCACCACTATCAAGACACTATGGAAATTAATGATTGGCTTTCAGAGAAAATCTTCAGTCTCACAAGAATATCTATGTCTTTTGTCACCATTTTTAAAAACTGATCAAGACAGGGTCTCACTACGTTGTGACAGTTATCACAGGCTTTAAATATTTCATATTTTTCTGAGACAGGGTCTTGCTGGTCTCAAACACCTGGGCTCAAGCCATCCTCCTTCCTCAGCCTCCCAAAGTGCTGGGATTACATGGTGAGCCATCATGCTTGGCAATTACATAATCTTTTTTGACCATTTCATTAAGCATCTCGTTCACCTACTGAGAAGTGACCTGAAATAACTTCTAACCATTAAAATACCCTCTACCCTCCCAAAAGAACAAACCTCTAGCAATGAGGTCACACACTCGTGTGCTCTCACATGCACACAAACCCAGTCCTTCCCCTCGTAATTACAGTATCATGGGCAAGTCACCTCCACCTTTCTAGGTCTGTTTTCTCATTAGCAGCTGTTCAAATATTTTGTTTAAAACAAAACACCTGGAGTAGATCACAGATCTAAAGATATTAAGCCATTTTTATTCTAATTTTACTCTAAAAGTCACAACATTCTAAAGACTGTGATGGCCAGGCATGTTGGCTCATGCCTGTAATTGCAGCACTTTGGGAGGCCAAGGAAGGAAGATCGCTTGAGTTCTGGAGTTGGAGACCTGCCTGGGCAACAAATCAAGACTCTACAAAAACTTTAGAAATCAGCCGTGGTGGTGTCTGCCGGTAGTCCCAGCTAGTCAGGAGGGTGAGGCAGAAGGATCGCTTGAACCCAGGAGGCAAAGGCTGCAGTGAGCCAAGAACTGTGCCATTGCACTCCAGCCTGGGTGACAGAGTGAGATCCTGTCTCAAAAACAATAAATAAATTAAAGACTGTGATAAATGTCTTAACAGCAATTATCCAAAAAAGCCACCCTTTTGATCAATGGCCCACATCTACTCCTACAGCCTACAAATCTGTTCTGGAGTGGGAAAGTCTAGTATATTGTAAAAAAATACAAAGTGCTACTACACACTATTTTATTTTTTCAGTTATTCACATTCACTCTCTTCCTCTTCAAAGTTAAATTCCCAGATACAAGTAGGCAAGAAGATTCAGCACTAACAATGAGACAATCCACCTGGAAAACAGGTAAGTATGGGAACTCAAATTCAAGCAGATTATCTAAAACACATCAGCTTAACACAGTAACAACAAATCCAAGAAGGTCAAGCGAGATGACCATTCACGATGTTGTCAATGGCAGTAACAGTTAAAAACAGAAGGCTACAGGTGTTGGTTAGCAGGCTCCTCGCGGAAGGCGAAGGAGGTAAAGAGTCAAAGGAAGTTTCCAAAGAAAATAACGATTAGTGTTGAAAAACAAAAAGGAGGGGTGCAATTTGGGTTCCCAGAGAAAACTGCTTCTAGAAACCAGCGCGATCTCCGAGTCCTTAGCAATACTATAAAACAAATCTCTTCACTGCATGCTAAGTGCTTCTTTAACCTGTAATCCACCCCGTCCTCTCCCCCAAAAATCTGCGTTAAACTGCATTTTAAGAACATTTTAGGGGGGGTAAGCAGCGGGTTTCCCGCTCGACAGTAACTGCGGCCGCGGAGTGCGAAGTTCCACACGCGAACCACCCACCGAGCCGCTCCTCCGAAGTTGCCACCGTCTTGGCCCCGAGTCCCGGGACACGGACTCGCTCCTCCGGCGACGGCAGCCGGGACCGGCCGGGACCCCAGAGCCCGGCGCCGGCCCCTCCCCTCCCCTCCGCCCGCCGCCGTCAATCAACGCCCCCCGGCAGGGACTCGGCTCGGGGGCGCGGCCCGGGGCGGGGCGGGATCGCGGCGCGTCGAGGGCCCCCCACAGCCGCCAGCCGGGGAGCGGCGAGCCCGCCGCCCACGAAACTCAAGTTGCCGCGACCGAGGCCGGCCGACGGGGCGGTCCGTGCGCGGCCGCAGAGAGAAGCGGCGCCCCGGCCGGGCCTCGGGCCTGCCTCGCTCACCTCTCGGGGTGCGCCGCCTTCCTCCGCCGCTGCCGCCGCCTCCTCCCTGTGAGCGCAGCGGGGTCTGACCTGTGGAACCACCATACCAGTCCCGCCCGCTGCTGCAGCGCCGCCGCCGCCGCCGCTCCTCTCCGCCTCAGTCGCTGCTCTTTGTTCCCCCTCCGAGAGCCGCCGCTTCAGCCGCCCGCCTCAGCCGCCCCGGCGGGCCGCCACTACGCCCTCCCGCCCTCTCGGCCCCCGGCCTCGCCCTCCTCGCTGCGCCCGCCGCTGCCTTCGCCTCCGCGCCGCCGACGCCGCCGACACCGACGCCGACGCCTCCTCCTCCGCGCCCCCCTCGTTTTCATTGAAAGCAAACAAGCATCATGGCGGCGGGCGCCGTCCCTCAGCCAGCGAGCGCCCGGACCGCCGCCGGCACGCCAACATCCCGGCCGCTCATTGGCCGCCGTCGCTGGGCGCAACCATCCGGCCTTCGGCGCGGGGGTCGCTGCGGCCCGCCGCGGCCTAGGCCCCGCCCCTCACCCCCGCGCTGAGGAACTGTGGTCCGGCCCGGCGTGCTGCGGGCCCTGCTCCCGGCCTCCCCCGTCCTCTTTCCGTCCATCCTTGGTCTCCTTCTGTTCCCGCTCTCCCCGCTCCGTTCCTGCCTTGGCACTTCTGTTTTCTCCTCTCTGTAGCGCTCCTCCATTTTTCATCTACTTTTTCTGCCTCGGGTGGTCCACTTTTTTTTTTTTTTTTTTTTTTTTTGAGACGGAGTCTCGCTCTGTCGCCCAGGCTGCATTGCAGGGGCGCGATCTCGGCTCACTGCAAGCTCCGCCTCCCGGGTTCACGCCATTCTCCTGCCTCAGCCTCCCGAGTAGCTGGGACTACAGGCGCTGCCACCTCGCCCGGCTAATTTTTTTTTGTATTTTTAGTGGAGACGGGGTTTCACCGTGTTAGCCAGGATGGTCTCGATCTCCTGACCTCGTGATCCGCCCGCCTCGGCCTCCCAGATGCAGGGATTACAGGCGTGAGCCACCGCGCCCGGCCGGGTTGTCCGCTTTTATCTCTTCTCTTCCCTCTTCCTTGATCCTCCTCCCCTTTTTTTCTCCTTTTCCTTTTCCTTAAGCCTTCGCCTGTCATTCACGTCGAAACACAGGTATTTGCCCGGAGCCAGTATCTTGATCTGCCTAAAGACAAGACAATCAGTCGTGAGCAGGCGAATGTTATTCCTTCCTCAATGACGCAGAAAAAGAGTAAGTTAACATACCGTTTCAGTCCATGAATGGTAATTCATTCCAGTACATTAATGGACAGTATGGTGCTGGGCTCCTAGCCTGAGTAACGGACAACAGCTGCTGTGCGCCAAGATCGAAAGGTGTTCGGGGCAAACTCTGGTGGTTGAAGGTGAGCAGAGAAATGATTGGGCTGATTCATGATGCTTACATCAGGAAATATTAGTTGACTGATGGTCAGGGCACAGAGATGAATCAGACCCCACCCAGCCCTGAGTAAGCTCACAGTCTAGGGGCAAGAAGAACACTCAACAGACTTAATATTGGAGGTATATTGGTCTGGCGCGGTGGTTCACGCCTGTAATCCCAGCACAGGCCGAGGGGGGCAGATCAGCTGAGGTCGGGAGTTTGAAAACAGTCTGACCAACATGGCAAAACCCCCTCGCTACTGAAAATACAAAAAATTAGCCAGGTGTGGTGGCGGGCACCTGTAATCCCAGCTACTGGGGAGGCTGAGGCAGGAGAGTCGCTTGAACCTGGGAGGCAAAGGTTGTGGTGAGCCGAGATCACACCGTGGCACTCAGGCCTGGGCAACAAGAGCGAAACTCTATCTCAAAAAAAAAAAATTTGAAGTATATGCTGAAGGGTATGGCGTCAAGGAAAAGGAATAGCTGCCTGCCCACCTATGTGGCAAAGTAGGATAGGCTGCTAACTGCTTCCTGGAAAATCAACCCTGAAGAAATGGGAGTGAGACAGGTTCCAGGAACCAACCGTAGCAGCAAACCAAGGCTTCTGCGTCACTGAAGGCTGTTGAGAGCTGGGAATGTGGGAAATGGGTTGCTGTTGCCTGGGGTGGAGGAGACCTGGCTGGAAGGGCAAGGAAAGGATGAGGGAAAAGCTGTTCAGAGATCAAGATGATCTCCCTCTCCCCAGCATGGCCTTGGGATGGTCATTGCTTAGCACTGCCATGGCATCAGTAGTGACAGCCCAGGCCTCTAGGGCCATAGGACACTGGGCAACGATGACAGTGCAAAAGCCCAGGAGTCAGGAAGAACACATGCAGACCGACCAGCAGGCTGCCTGTGGCCATCCCTCCACAACCTCCTTCCGCCCCAGGCAGGGAGTCGTGCAGCCCTGTGTTGTACAGAGCATCCCAGGCTGAGAGGCCAATGGCACAGACACCCTGCAAGGCCTCTCCTCCCTGTGTGAGTGCCCTGGCCATCTGTGCTCTAGCCTGGGTGCCTTTTTGTAATTTGTATGGCCAGAGGCAGCTACTCTCAGCCCGGTGCAAGGACTCGCGCCTGTAATCCCAGCACTTTGGGAGGCTGAGGCAGGCAGATCACTTGAAGCCAGGAGTTCGAGACCCGCCTGGCCAACGTGGCAAAACCCCATCTCTACTAAAAATACCCAAAAAAAATCAGCTGGGTATGGTGGCGGGCGCCTGTAATCCCAGCTACTTGGGAGGCTGAGGCGTGAGAATTGCTTGAATCCAGGAGGCAGAGGTTGCAGTGAGCTAAGGTTGCGCCATGGCACTCCAGCCTGGGCGACAGAGCGAGACTGTCTCAAAAAACAAACAAAACCCAGAGGTAGCAATCCCCTCGTGACTGGCAGGATCGTACGGAGGTGGGGAGGTCTCGTTGCACAAAATCTTGGTAGCATAAAGCAACAGTTTTACTGTATCTCGTGATTCTGATGCTCGCCCTTGGGGCCGCATGCCTCTGCCAAAGGTGGCAGCTGGGTGTTGAATATCTGGCACCTTGGTGCCCCCTAACGAGGCCTCCCTCTGCAGTGTCTCATCCTTCAGCCTTTGTGTGTGGCCCCTCTCTCCAGCCGGAGGTGATCCTGCACTTCTTACATGGCAACCAGGGGCTCCAAGAGGAAAGCAAAGCCGCCAGGCCTTCTGAAGAAGGCCACTTCCTCAATATTCTATTAATTAAAGCAGTCACAAGCCCAAGCCAGATTCAAGAGGAGAGGACATAAGCTGTAGAGGAGCTGCGCACACATACAGGGCGGGGTGGACTTATTGGAGCCCTCTGGGGAGACTTGCTACCGCCAGGAGGGTACAATAGTGGCTCTGCTGTGCGTGCCCTGTTCTTTCTGCATATCTGAAGAGAACCCCCGGAAAACACCTACTCACCTTTCAGATCCAGATCAAAGTGCCGCTCACGTTAGGCCAGACCTCCTGTTGCAAGTTATAAAACTCACAACTCAGTATTTCTTTGCAAGAAAGAGGGAATTGAATTGAAAGAGGGAATGTGGACCCATTCAAGCATTGTAAGGTGGCATCAAGAATCAATCTCACCTCCTACCTTCCACCCTACTCTCCTCTCTGCTGGCCTCACACAGGTGGGAAAGATGCCACCAACACCTGCAGGCTTAGATTCTACCAGCTTCTCCACTTAGAGAAGGTGCTTCTTTCCTAATGGCCAAAGACCCAGGGCGGGCTCTCACTGGCCTGGCCTGGGCCCTGTTTCTGCTGCAGCCAGGCAGTACCAAAGCAGGACCAATCTGGGATTGTTATGTGTGAAGCTAGGACAGCATGAATTGGTGGCAACCAGCACCATCTTCCCACCATGTGGAGAGATGAGACAGTGATGAAGATGTGGAGTCTCAGCAAGGGCCTGACAGTTTGATTTCAGTGGTTTTTTCCTTTAGCCTGTGACCTATACCAGAACCTATTTCAGGTATACAATACTTTTTTTTTTTTTGCTTAAGTTAGTTTGAGTTTGGCTTCTGTAGCTTACAACCAAAATAATTCTAATTTGACCAGTAAATGCGTTGCACAGATGGATGCGTCACCAGAATAGGGTCCTCATCCGACGTACACAGCAAGTCAGCGCGCCAAGACCCCAGGCTGCAGCACAGGAACAGTTTTAATGCTAGGCCCACGGGATGTGGAGACAGGGAGAAACCACATCTGCCTCCCTGATGAGTCTGGGGCTAGGAATTTCAAGGGTTTTGGAGTGGGCTACAGAGTGGAGCTTGTTGGTTTGTCAAGGAGAGCAGGATGAAGCTGTGTTCTCATGCTGATTTGGTTCCTTTGGATGAGGGTTAGGGGGGTCTTCAGACTGGTTGGCATCGGCTGTTCGACTGGAATTCAGGATCTGCTTGAGCACTTCTTTTATATTTATTTACTTATATTTATTTTTTTATTTTTATCTCTGAGACAGAGTCTTGCTCTGTCGCCCAGGCTGGAGTGCAGTAGCACAATCTCTGCTTGGTGCAAGCTCTGCCTCCCAGGTTCAAGCAATTCTCCTGCCTCAGTTTCCCAAGTAGCTGGGATTACAGAGGCACACCACCACACCCGGCTGACTTTTGTATTTTTAAGTAGAGACGGAGTTTCACTATGTTGGCCAGGCTGGCCTCAAACTCCTGACTTTGTGATTCACCCGCCTCGGCTTCCCAAAGTGCTGGGATTACAGGCGTGAGCCACTGCACCCAGCCTATATTTATTTATTTTACTGTATTTTTGAGACAGGGTCTCACTCTGTCACCCAGACTGCAGTGCAGTGGCGTGATCACAGCTCACTGCAGTCTCAACCTTCTTGGGCTCAGGTGATCCTCCCACCTCAGCCTCTGGAGTGGCTGGGACTGCAGGCACACACCACACCCAGTTAATTGTTGTTGTTGTTGTTGAGATGGGATTTCACCATGTTGCCCAGGCTGGTCTCCAGCTCCTGCCCTCAAGCAATCTACCCACCTCGGCTTCCCAAAGTGCTCGGATTACAGGCGTGCACGACTGTGCCAAGCTGCTTAAGTAATTTTTAAACAAAAGCCTTAGGACTCTAATGTCAGAAATCCCGTCTGTAGTAACAGCGGGGGTGCACAATGGTCAGTGTCTGGGAGCTACATGACTTTCTGTTACAAGGAAGTGGGTCTAAGTGCCACCTGATCAATGCTTAATTATAACTGTATTTCTGTCCAGGATTCCTGTTAACTCTCAGAGGGGGGCCTCAGGTGGGTGATTGAATAATGAAAACGGACACCTAGGTGATGGCCATGGTGGTTGATGTTGCTGTGGTGTCTGTCACTCAAACATGACTGGAGCATTGGAATTCCAACCTGGGACTGGTGGAGAACGTTCTGTGGTTTGAATATTTGTCTCCTCCAGCACTCATGAAGACAGAATTAATAATCAAAAGAGAAGCAAAGCAGACAAATTTGGAAAACTCAGCCTGGCCATGTAGAGTGAAAAAGCGTGTTCAAAAGCAGAAACCAAGAGTGGCCCAATAGTCTTTCACTAAGATAAGTACAGAGAAAAGGATCATCAAAGAGAACGGAGCCGGGTGTGGTGGCTCACACCTGTAATCCCAACACTTTGGGAGGCCGAGGTGGGTGGATCCCCTGAGGTCAGGAGTTCACGACCAGCCTGGCCAACACAGTGAAACACCATCTCTACTAAAAATACAAAAAATTAGTCAGGCATGATGGCAGTCGCCTGTAATCCCAGCTACTCGGGAGGCTGAGGCAGGAGAATCGCTTGAACCCGGAAGGCAGAGGTTGCAGTGAGCCAAGATCATGCCATTGTACTCCAGCCTGGGCAACAAGAGTGAAACTTCGTCTCAAAAAAAAAAAAAAAAAGAATGGAAGAAAGACCTCTAGGGCATTTTGGAGGTCTTTGAGGCCGCCATTGCTGTCACAGGCTCTGAGGCCTAGAGGGCAGAATGGTTTCAGGGGATGGCCCAGTATTGGGAGGTGGGGTCTTTAAGAGGTAATCGGGCCATCGGGACTCTCCCAGGCTGGCAGATCACTTACGCTCAGGAGGTTGAGGCCAGCCTGAGCAACATAGCAAAACCGCATCTCTACAATAAATACAAAAAAGTGCGCCGGGTTTTGGTAGATATTGCCAAATGGCTCATTGAAAAGGCTGTACCAGTTTATGTTTCCACCAACAGTGTATAAAGGTCTGTTTTTCAAGTCAACTAAAACTCTGTCTCTGACTCTGTTTCTCTCTGTCTCTGACATGAATAAGAGTCTAAGGGAAATAAGTATTTGAATTTCACAGTATGTATATGTGAAGCTAAATAACTCCTCAAAGCTTCTTTGATGATGTTCTCAAGGGTAGGTTACCCTATTTTCTTTAACTGAGGTAAAGTTCAACCCACATGAATGAATGAATTCATTCATGGATTAATTAATGGGCTATCATGGGAGAGGAACTGGTGGCTTTGTAGGAAGAGGAGACAGACCCGAGCTAACATCTTCGCACACCCAGCCCTGTTGCTGTGTGATGCCCTGTGCTGCTTTGGGACTGTAGGGAGTCCCCACCAGCAGGAAGTCCCCACCAGATGTGGCCCCTTGACCTTGGACTTCTCAGCCTCCAGAACTGTAAGACATAAATTCCTTTTCTATGTAAATTACCCAATTTAAGATATTCTGTTACAGGCAAAAGAAAACAAATGAAGACAAGTGTGCACCATAACTATATGAGTCCAGCAATTGGATTTGCCAGGGCCCCCAGAGAAACGCAGTGTTGATTACAGACTGACCACAAGAACCAAAATTCACAGGAGACTGATGAATGAAGCAGGTCCCAAGGTTTATTTGCAACAAAAACTTGAACAGCTGTGTGACAAACCCTCTTCTAGTAGGAAAGCACATTCTAGAGGGAAGCAAAGCCATTCAGAGGTTGTTTGGTGAGTCTGAAATACAGTCCTGTGGAGCCATTCAGCTCTTAACAGCCTGACACCTCCTCTCTAGGGTTGCAGGCTTGCTGGCCAAAGATCAGCACTGGTGACAAAAATTTCCCACTGCCATGCAGTGCCAGAGACATGGACACACCCTGGACATCTGTCTCCCCTTCTGTGGACTTGAGGCTTGCAGGCCACAGTTCTCCTTAGATAGGGCTTGGTATCGTAGATGAAGTTTCGGATCCCAATCATATCTTACCCATATTATCTTTTGTCCCTGAGTCCATTGTATTAGCCCGCAATTGGTTGAAAACCTAACTCAAACAGCTTTAAGAGGGAGACAAAGGAATGAGTTGGCTCAGATAGCATTGGAAGACCAGGAAGAGTCCACTGGCTGCAGGTGTGGCTTGATCTGGGAGCTAACGCCACTCAGTTCTGTTCACCTCCATGGTGACTTTATCATCAGGTGCCATATTCAAGAAAAGGGGATACCAGCTCCTTCAAGGTTCAAGCCTGGCAGGAAAGAGAACGTCCCCAGAATGGTCGAACAGAGGTCCTAGGCCTGACTCATTTCCAACTCTGAATCGAACACCGTGTTCTGGGGTGTGTCATACACCAGTCAGGAAGAAGTCACAGGCCCTACTTGTGGAGGCAGGTCGTCTTCAGCTGCACTCGAGCATATGTGGAAAGAGTTGATGGGGGCTGGGTGCAGTGGCTCATGCCTGTAATCCCAGCACTTTGGGAGGCTGTGGCAGGCAGATCACTTGACGCCAGGAGTTCGAGATCAGCCTGGCCCACGTGGTAAAACCCTGTCTCTACTAAAAATACAAAAATTAGCCAGGCGTGGTAGCACATGCTTGTAATCTCAGCTACTTGGGAGGCTGAAGCAGGAGAATTGTTGAACCTGGGAGGCAGAGGTTGCAGTGAGCCAAGATCACGCCGTTGCACTCCAGCCTGGGCGACAAGAGCAAAACTCTCAAAAAAAAAAAAAAAAAAAATGATGTGGGGTAGTCAGGAAAATCAGGGATGCTGTTGCTGGAAGAAAGAGGAATAGAAGCAGCAAGGAAGAAAGAGGCAGAGGCCTGCGGTCCACGTTCTGCCAAGCGTCCACCTTCATGGCACAGGCCTCCTGCCTGCTGCTTCCTTGGGCACCTGTCTTCCTGGCCTCACACTCAGTATGTGGACCTGAGAAGATGCCTTGAGGCCTCAGAATGTGGGAGATGGGCTTCCCATGCAGAGCTCAGATGCACTCCCCAAACTTACCTTAGAGAATTGATGGGAAGGGGAAGAGGTGGCCCATCTGGTTTTGTTTCTGGTTTTGCTTTTTGTTTTCTCTCTCTTAACTTCTTTTTCCTCATTCTTTAACACAGCATCATAACTAAACTGACGCTTTTTGTTTTTTTAAGAGATGGGGTCTTACTCTGCCACCCGGGCTGGAATGCGGTAGAATCCGCCTGCCTTGGCCTTCCAAAGTGCTGGGATTACAGGCGTGACCCACCACGTGTGGCCACTGCACCCTAGCCTGGGCGACAGAGTGAGACTCCGTCTCAAATAATAAAATAAAAAATAGTAAAACTTAAAAAGCAGAAAGGCATGAAAAAGGAAGTGGATATCTCATCCCTATCCCTATTCCAGCCACACTCCCCAGAGACAAGCATTTGAATTGATTACCATGCGCTGGCCTCTTGAAAAACAAACCCGTTGCACTTACTGACTCCTGTGATGAGAACTCCAGATACAGGCAGCCTTTAGGGCTGTTTGACTTGAGGCTTGATATGGGTGACTAAAAGGCCTAGAAATAGGACAAATTTATTTTTAAACAGCATGTTGAGCACATTTCAAATAATACGCTCTATGTTTTTCTTCAACTGTTGGACACTGTTTCAGATGAATTAACCTCTAAATTTAAACCAGTGGGTTCGATTGTCAATTGGGGAAAAAAAAAAGAACCAAACAAAACTCTAGGCGGTTTAGACAGTCTGTATTGTATTGATTGTACTCCCCACAGGAGTTTCTGGTGGTCGGGTGTGTGGTGTGAGAGGCAGGGGGCGTTGGGCAGCACCGGGCTTGGGCCTGAGGGCTGGAGGGTGGGTCTGTTTGGCTGCAGCGCCTGGCCAGGGTGGAGTTCCAGGGAGATGTCCCAAGATGCCAACGCCTGCCGGCAGATTAATCACTGATACTCCCCTGGGAGAAAAACATTTTAAGTTGCCCTGCTACTTATTATGGGATATGATGTATTGGCCTGAGAGCAGAAGCCTGACCTAGGACAGGCTTTTTTTTTTTTTTTTGAGACAGAGTCTCGCTCTGTCACCCAGGCTGGAGTGCAGTGGCACGAACTTGGCTCACTGCAAGCTCCGCCTCCCAGGTTGACGCCATTCTCCTGCCTCAGCCTCCCGAGTAGCTGGGACTACAGGCGCCGCCACCACGCCCGGCTAATTTTTTGTATTTTTAGTAGAGACCGTTTCACCGTGTTAGCCAGGATGGTCTTGATCTCCGTGACCTCGTGATCCGCCCGCCTCAGCCTCCCAAAGTGCTGGGATCACAGGCATGAGCCACCATGCCTGGCCTTTTTTGTTTGTTTTTTATCATTTATTTATTTTAGATGGAGTTTTGCTCTGTCACCCAGGCTGGAGTGCAGTGGTGCAATCTCAGCTCATTGCAACCTCTGCTGCCTGGGTTCAAGCGATTCTCCCACCTCAGCCTCCCAAGTAGCTGGGATTACCATGCCCAGATAAATTTTTTGTGTTTTTTGGTTTTGCCATGTTGGCCAGGCTGCTCTTGAACTCCTGACCTCAGATGATTTGCCCGCCTTGGCCTCCCAAAGTGCTGGGATTACAGATGTGCACCACTGCACCTGGCCTGGACAGGCATTTATTATGGATATTGCCCTTGGAAAGTTGAGGGCATGGTGACTTGACTTTTGTTCCTGGCAGGTTAATACAAGGCTTCCAAAAGTTAACACAAAGTTTCCCAAAACTGACCTGACTGTCCCCAGGACGCCACAACATGCCAGCTGAGGAATGGTGTTTGTCTTAAGGATACCCAAAGGGGTATTGTGCACTGAACGGTGGCCCCACATCTGCTCCCCTGCCTCTGCAGGCAGTGGGTTAGTCTAGAACCCCTGTGCGGGGTCTCCAAGAGGAACATCAGCGGAGCCGAAGGCAAAAATCTGAAGAGATGCAGAGGATGTGGGTCCCCCCAGAGATGGAGGGGGCCACAGGGTTTTATCTGGGAGCCCAGGGACAGGAGTTCCAGGTTTCTTCATGCAGAACTTGATTCATAGGCCACTGTCTGAATTTATTAGGACTCACTCAGTTTCTATAGTAGAAACTGATTTAAAGTGATTTAAGCAGAAATGAGAATTTATTGGCTCAGGGTAATGCTAGCTGCTCTAATAAACAGATACAAACAAAATCTGTGGGTTGCTACACTCTCAGTTTATTTCTGGGCTAGCTAGCCATTGAGGCGTTCCGATTCCACAGGTGACTTCCCCTGTGTGATTCAGGGACCCAGATCCCTTCCTCTTACGGTCCTGTCATCCCCTAAGGCAGAGATTCTTACTCTGGGGTCTGTGTACCACCAAGGAATCTGTGGATAGAATTCAGGCAAAGGGACCTGTGAACTCAATTGAGAAGAAATTTAGCACTGTCATTTTGAGTATAGGTAACAGATCCCAGTGGGATGAGCAGTCCCCTTGTCTATCACTAGTAGAAGCCCCAGCCAGATACTTCCGTACCCTATCACAGTTGTGGGAAGATCTCCCCACCCCCAGTTCCTTTTTTTGAGATGAAATTCACATTATATAAAATGAACCATTGTGGCCGGGCGCAGTGGCTCAAGCCTGTAATCCCAGCACTTTGGGAGGCCGAGACGGGCGGATCACGAGTTCAGGAGATCGAGACCATCCTGGCTAACACGGTGAAACCCCGTCTCTACTAAAATACAAAAAAAAATTAGCCGGGCGAGGTGGCGGGCGCCTGTACTCCCAGCTACTCGGGAGGCTGAGGCAGGAGAATGGCGTGAACCCGGGAGGCGGGGCTTGCAGTGAGCTGAGATCCGGCCATTGCACTCCAGCCTGGGCAACAGAGCTAGACTCCGTCTCAAAAATAAATAAATAAATAAAAAATAAATAAAATGAACCATTGTAAAGTATACTATTCAGTACTATTTAGTACACTCACAATGGCGTGCAACCACCACCTCTCTCTAGCTCTAAAACATTTTCATCACCCTAAAAAAATGTTGGGGGCCGGGCGCAGTGGCTCACGCCTGTAATCCCAGCACTTTGGGAGGCCGAGGCGAGTGGATCACGAGGTCAGGAGATCGAGACGATCCTGGTTAACACGGTGAAACCCCATCTCTACTAAAAATACAAAACATTAGCCTGGCGTGGTGGCGGGCGCCTGTAGTCCCAGCTACTCGGGAGGCTGAGGCAGGAGAATGGCGTGAACCCTGGAGGCAGAGCTTGCAGTGAGCTGAGATCGCGCCACTGCACTCCAGTCTGGGTGACAGAGCGAGACCCGTATCAAAAAAAAAAAAAATGTTGGGGTATCCTGAAATATGGGCCAGGTGCAGTGGCTCACTCCTGAAATCGCAGCACTTTGGGAGGCCGAGGCAGGTGGATCACGAGGTCAGGAGATCGAGACCATCCTCACTAACACGGTGAAACCCCATCTCTGCTATATATACAAAGAAATTAGCCGGACGTGGTGGCGGGCACCTGTATTCCCAGCTACTAGAGAGGCTGAGGCGGGAAGAATGGCATAAACCCAGGAGGCAGAGCTTGGAGTAAGCCAAGATCCCACCACTGCACTCCAGCCTGGGTGACGGGGAGACTCCGTCTCAAAAAAAAAAGAAAGAAAGCCGAAGTGCTTCCTAACCAGCTCAGCCCGAAGCCACCCACATCACTTCGTCTCCCGGCCCTTTCGCAAAAACCAGTCATACCTCCCCGCCAAAAGCAAAGACTTGGGAAGATTTCCACAAGCCTGGAAATCACGTGCTCAATTCTGTCTGAGCACCTGCTTCCGGCAATAAATCTGTACAGTGGAAGAAAGGGCATGAATTTTGTTGAACAGACAAACATTTCTGACACGGTCCAAATACCTGATCGCCAGGTATCCACGTTCACACCTCTTCCGATGAGTGGAACCTACTCTTCCCATACCCAAGGGAGGCCACACCTATCGCCGCCTCCTCCTGAGCCTGTCTTCCACCCTGCTGCCTGGAGCGGGGAGCTGGCATCTGGGACCATGAGAATGAGGGCCACGAGGTCAGAGTAAGAACGGGAGCTGCAGGAAGGCTGGTGGGGTCCTGAGCGTCTTGTGAGGCAGGGACGGCACAGTAGCTGTAGGCTGATGCCACCAGAATCCAGTGGTGGATGTGTGACGGAAGACAAGGCTGATGCTCTGCCGTGCAGAGACCCGGACAGAGCCTGCTGGCCAAAAGTGGACTGAGGGTGTTGGCTTCTAAACCAAGCGGATGATTTCAAAAATGGCCTCAGATTCGTTAAATTGTGAAACTGGATAACAAGCAGAACACGAAAGCAAATAGGTAAAGGACTTGAGTCTTAATGTTTAAAAGCTGTGTCCAGACAAGATCTTTGGCAATGAGTGCTTTCTTTTTTGTTGTTGCATAGGAGTTTCGCTCTTGTTACCCAGGCTGGAGTGCAATGGTACGATCTTGGCTCACCACAACCTCCACCTCCCGGGTTCAAGCGATTGTCCTGCCTCAGCCTTCGGAGTAGCTGGTATTACAGGCGCGCGGCACCACCCCCGGCTAATTTTGTATTTTTAGTAGAGACAGAGTTTCTCCATGTTGGTTAGGCTGGTCTTGAACTCCCGACCTCAGGTGATTCACCCACCTCAGCCTCCCAAAGTGCTGGGATTACAGGCGTGAGCCACCGCACCCAGACAGCAATGAGTACTTTCACATGGAACTAATAGGTTGAGAACAGACCAGATGCCTACTAGGTTTAGGAGGGAAAGGTATTGCCAAAGAAACCACAAATATGGCCTGCAATTACATAATTAACCTCAAAGGCAACGCCCAACCCCCCAAGCCTACACCAGCAGGAAGCAGGTGCTGAAATTCCCAAGTCCAGCGTAACCATGAAAGAAAATAAACCTAGAAAGCAGAGACAAGATCATTTTCAGTCAGTGGGCAGAGGGTTCCCAGATGAGCTGAGCTGAAACTCACTCTACCTCCAGAGCAGAGGGACTGCTGAGGAGAGGAAAAGCAGACGGGCAGGGAGCAGCCCCGCTGTGACTCCACCATCCTCCTGCCTTCTGAGTTACGCTGCTTATTTGTTTGCTGCAACTGTTCTATTCCTCACGCGAATCATAGTCTTTTAGTTCATAAGCTCTAGACCACAGAAGCCATACTGGGATGTAGGCCTTCGGGTCACCCCCTTGGAGAAAGTGTGAGAATGGGATAATATATGAAAAAAGGGTGTGCCTCGCTCAAAATTAACATCTTATATAGCTATAATACAATCTCTCTCTCTCTTTTTTTTTTCTTTTTGAGACAAAGTCTTGCTCTGCCGCCCGGGCTGGAGTGCAGTAGCGCGATCTTGGCTCACTGCAACGTTTGCCTCCCAGGTTCAAGCTTTCTCCTGCCTCAACCTCCTGAGTTGCTGGGTCTACAGGCGCACACCACTACACCCAGCTAATTTTTGTATTTTTAGTACAGACAGGGTTTCACCATGTTGGCCAAACTGGTCTCAAACTCCTGACCTTAGGTGATCCACTGGCCTTGGCCTGCCAAAGTGTTGGGATTACAAGTGTGAGCCACCATGCCCGGCCTCTTTTCGTTTTTCTTTTTTTTGTATAGGTGGGATTTCACTGTGTTGCCCAGGCTAGTCTTGAACTCCCGAGCTCAAGTGATCCACCAGCCTCAGCCCCCAAAGGTGCTGGGATTACAGGCATGAACCACTGCACTTGGCCACTATAATACAATCTCGAACCCAGAAAGTTGACATTGGTTCAAGTCACAGAGTTTATTCAGATTTTACCAGTTACACATGTACTCATTCATGTGTGTGGGGGAGAGGGGCTCTCTGTGCAACTTTGTTACATGTAGCTTCAGGTGTCCACCACCACAATCAAGATACTTCCCTGGGGCCGGGCGCAGTGGCTCATGCCTGTAATCCCAGCATTTTGGGAGGCCGAGGCGGGTGGATCACAAGGTTAGGAGATTGAGACCATCCTGGCTAACGCGGTGAAACCCTGTCTCTACTAAAAATACAAATTTGGTGGAGGCCAAATTGTTTGTATTTGTAAAAATACAAAAAAAAAATTAGCCGGGCATGGTGGCGGGTGCCTGTAATCCCAGCTACTCGGGAGGCTGAGGCAGGAGAATGACGTGAACTCAGGAGGTGGAGCTTGCAGTGAGCCGAGATTGCGCCACCGCACTCCAGCCTGGGTGACAGAGCGAGACTCCATCTCAAAAAAAAAAGATACTTCCCTGGGCCGGACACAGTGACTCACACCTGTAATTCCAACACTTTGGAGGCGGAGACAGGAGGATCACTTGAGCCTAGGAGTTGAAGACCAACCTGGGCATCACAGTGAGACCCTATCACTATAAAAAATACTAGCTGACTAGCTGAGCGCGGTAGCACCAACAGTTCCAGTCACTCGGGAGGCTGAGGTGGGAGAATCACTTGAGCCCATGAGGTTGAGGCTGCAGTGACCCATGATCACGCCACTGCACTCCAGCCTGGGTGACAGAGCGAGACACTGCCTCAAAAAGAAAGAAAAGATACCTGTGTCATCACCCCAACGTTTATAGCCACACCCACCCCTCCCCCGCCCATCTCTAGCTCTGGTCAATTGCTCTTTAAATTTCTTTCATTTATTTTTTTCATTAAACTTTATTTGTTTAACAACATAACGGTTTTTTTTGTTTGTTTGTTTGAGACAGGGTCTCGCTCTGTTGCCTTGGCTGGAATGCAGTGGTGCAATTATGGCTTACTGCAGCCTCCACCTCCCAGGTTCAAGCGATCTTCCCACCTCAGCCTCCTAAGTAGCTGGGACTAAAGGTGTACACCACCACATCCACCTAATTTATTTTTATATTTTTATTTACTTATTTTTAGACAGAGTCTCCCTCTGTCGCCCAGTCTGGAGCGCAGTGGTGCGATCTTGGCTCACTGCAACCTCTGCCTCCTGGGTTCAAGCGATTCTCCCACCTCAGCCTCCCAAGTAGCTGGGTCTACAGGCATATGCCACCACTCCCAGCTAATGTTTGTATTTTAGTAAAGACAGGGTTTCACCATATTGGTCAGGCTGGTCTCGAACTGCTGACCTCATGATCCGCCCGCCTCAGCTTCCCAAAGTGCTGGGATTATGGGCATGAGCCACTGCGCCCAGCCTATTTTTATTTTTTTGTAGAGGTGAAGTCTTGCTATGTTGCCCAGGCTGGTCCCAAACTATTGGGCTTAAGCAAAGATTTGGGGCAAGGTGGTGCGCACCTGTATCCCTGCTACTCAGGAGGCTAAGGCAGAATGATTGCCTGAGCCCAGGAGTTCGAGGCCAGCCTGAGCAACATAGGGAGACCTCGTCTCAACAACAACAGCAACAAAATTTGAAAGACTAAACACTTAACATAGTAAAGACGTAAATTCTCCCCAAAATTGGTCTATAGGTGTACCAAAATTTCTATTAAAATCTCAGCAAGATTTTCTAAATAGATAAAAGCTTGTTCCAAAATTTCTATGGGAAAGGCAAGGCTCTAGAATAGCCAAACAATATTTAAACAGAATAAAGTGGGAGTCATCACTCTTGCAGATGCCAAGTCTTTACTCTTAGCCGCGGTAATTAAAACAGTGTGGTACTGGAGGAGAGATGCGTCACATTGATCAGTGAGGCAGAGAACCCAGAAACAGATTTATACAAATATACCCAATTCATTTTTTGTTGTTGTTGAGACAGGATATCACTCTGTTGCCCAGGCTGGAGTGCAGTCTTGGCTCACTACAACCTCCACCTTCTGGGGAAGCTCAAGCGATCCTCCCACCTCAGCCTCCCTTCCCCAGCCGCAGTAGCTGGGACTACCAGCGCGTGCCACCATGCCCAGCTAATTTGTATTTTTAGTAGGGATGGAGTTTTGCCATGTGGGCCAGGCTGGTCTCAAACTCGTGGCCTCAAGCAATTGTCTTGCCTCAACCTCCCAAAGTGCTCGGATTACAGGCGTAACCCACCTCACCCGGCCTACTCAATTAATTTTTGATGAAGGGAGAAAGTAATTCAATGGAGAAAGGGGTCACCTTTTCGATAGATGGTGCTGGAGCAATTATACATTCATCTTGCAAAAATCCCACAAAAAAAATCCTGAACTAATCTTCCCATCTTCTACAGTTTTTAACTTATAATGGACCTTGGACTTAAATGTAAAATTACAGGACATCTAGAAAAAAAAAAATAGGAGAAAATCTTAAGGACCCAGTCTAGGCAGAGTTCTTAGACTTGACACCAGAAGCACCATCCATAAAAGGAAACGTCAATTAATTGGACTTCATCAAAATTAACTTTTGCTCAATGAAAGACTGTTAGGAGTCTGAAAAGACAAATTATAGACTGGGAGTTGATATTTCCAAGTCACATATCTGACAAAGGAATTGTATCTAAAATATATAAAGGACTCTGTAATCCCAACGCTTTGTGAAGCCGTGGCGAGCGGATCGCGTGAGGTCGGGAGTTTAACACCAGCCTGGCCAACATGGCGAAACCCCATCTCTACTAAAAATACAAAAATTCGCCAGGTATAGTGGTGCATGCCTATCATCCCAGCTACTCAGGAGGCTGAGGAGGGAGAATTGCTTGAACCCAGGAGGCGGAGGTTGCAGAGAACCAAGATCGTGCCACTGCATTCCAGCCTGGGCAACAGAGCGAGACTCCATTTCAAATAAATAAAGAACTCTCAGACCTCAGCATTAAAAACACCAACAATCTAATCAGAAAATATGCAAAAGGTATGTACAGGAATTTCATCAAAGAGGGCATACAGATGCCAAATAAACACCTAAAAAAATTTCGATGTTGGCTGGGCACAGTGGCTCACGCCTGTAATCCCAGCACTTTGGGAGGCCGAGGCAGGCGGATCATGAGGTCAAGAGATGGAGACCATCCTGGCCAACATGGTGGAACCCCGTCTTTACTAAAAACACACACAAAAAAATTTTTTTTTTTTGGCACGCGCCTGTAGTCCCAGCTACTTGGGAGGCTGAGACAGGAGAATTGCTTGAACCTGGGAGACGGAGGTTGGTGACTCTCTCAAAGAAAAAAAAAAGAATAAAGAAAAGAAATTCAGCATCAGCCGGGCACAGTGGTTCACGTCTGTAATCCCAGCACTTTGGGAGGCCAAGGCAGGCGGATCACAAGGTCAGGAGATCATCCTGGCTAACCTGGTGAAACCCCATCTCTACTAAAAATACAAAAAGCTAGCCGGGCGTGGTGGCGGGCACCTGTAGTCCCAGCTACTTGGGAGGCTGAGGCAGGAGAATGGCGTGAACCCGGAAGGTGGAGCTTACAGTGAGCCAAGATCGTGCCACTGCACTCCAGCCTGGGCAACAGAGCGAGATTCCGTCTCAAAAAAAAAAAAAGTTCAGCATCATTAGTCAGTAGAAAAATACCAATTAAAACCACAATGAGGTATCACTATATACCTATTAGGATGACCAAAATAAACAATAGCGATGACACCAAATGCTGGCAAGGATGCAAAGAAACAGTTTAACTCATACATTGCCAGTGAGAATGTAAAAGGATACAGCCAATCTGGAAAACAGGTTGGCAATTGCTTTCAAAACTAAGAATGGAGTTACCATAAAACTCAGTAATTATATTCTTTGGCCTTTGTCACAGAGAAATGAAAACTTATTTTTGTGGAGAAAATTGTACATGAATGTTTATAGCAGTTTCATTCATAATATCCCTAAACTAGAAACTACTCAGATATCTTTCAACAGACAAATGCTGAAACAGACTGATGCATCCAAACCGTGAAGCACACTCAGCAAGTAAAGAGAAAGGAGCTATCAAGACGCGCAGCAACGGGGACGAACTGCAAGAACATTATGCTGAGCCACTCTCAAAAAGATACAAGCGGCCAGGTGCGGTGGCTCACGCCTGTGATCCCAGCACTCTGGGAGGCCAAAGCAGGTGGATCGCGAGGTCAGGAGTTCGAGACCAGCCTGGCCAACATGTTGAAACCCTGTCTCTACTAAAGATACAAAAAATTAGCCAGGCATAGTGGCACACGCCTGTAATCTCAGTTACTCAGGAGGCTGAGGAAGGAGAATCGCAGGAGGTGGAGATTGCAGTGAGCTGAGATCGCACCACTGCACTCCAGCCTGGGCGACAAGGTGAGAATCCATCTCAAAAACAGACAACAACAACAAAAACCCAGCTGGGCATGGTGGCTCACATCTGTAATCCCAGCACTCTGGGATCCTTTCTCCAAAGAAATCCACGCCAAGACACATCATAACTAAACTTCTGGAAACTATAATAATATAGTAATAACAATTAATAAAATAATAATATCTTTGTGGTCGCCCCAATTTTGGAATCTGTAGGTTTATGTCTTTTGCCAGGTACGAAAAATTTTCAGCCACGATTTCTTTGAATACGTTTTTTTTTTTTTGAGACGGAGCCTCACTGTCGCCAGGCTGGAGTGCAGTGGTGCGATCTTGGCTCACTGCAACCTCCACCTCTGGGTTCAAGCGATTCTCCTGCCTCAGACTCCTGAGTAGCTGGAATACAGGTGCACCCCACCATGCCCAGCTAATTTTTGTATCTTGAGTAGAGACAGGGTTTCACCATGTTGGCCAGGCTGGTCTCGAATTTCTGACCTTGTAATCCACCCGCCTTGGCCTCCCAAAGTGCTGGGATTGCAGGAGTGAGCCACTGCGCATGGCCGGTTTTTTTGTTTGTTCGTTTTCTTGTTTGTTTGTTTTCGTTTTTGTTTTTGAGACAGGGTCTGGCTCTCTTGCCCAGGCTGGAGTGCAGTGGCATGATCTTGGCTCACTGCAACCTTTGCCTCCCAAGCTCAAGGGATTCTCCCACCTCAGCCTCCCAAGTAGCTGGGACTACAGGCGCACGCCACAATGCCCAGCCTGTTTTTGTATTTTTTTGTAGAGATGGGGTTTTTGCTATGTGACCCAAGCTGGTCTCAAATTCCTGAGCTCACATGATCTGCCCACCTTGGCCTTCTAAAGTGCTGGGACTACAGGCCTGAGCCACTGTGCGGGATCTGGGATCCTCAATCCTGTTTCAGTCTTCTGTTTCAGCGGGCAGTTGCCCGGGTTAGCATGTAGGTTCTGTCTACTTGTGGGCTTCAGTTCTGATGGCAGTTTAGTTTTCTGAGCCCTCGCAATGTTAGTCTCCTGTGCTTTGTTCTGGTGCCACTGGGGTACCCTTTCGGTCCCTGCTGGTTGGCCTGGTGTTGCTAGATGACTTGCATGGGAAAAAGGGGCAGACGCCACTGGGTAGGGGCAGGGACACATGAGGCTTTGCAGATGCTGCCACTGCAGAGCCCACCAGAGCTTTGGTGGTAAAGCAGGGTGTGGGACACTCCCAGGCTTTGCTGCTGCTGAGGGCAGGTGGCACCGTGCTAGGGTGTGTGGAGTGAGAGCTGGGTGGCCAGGACTGTGTGTGCAGTGAGGGCTGGGGTGGCCAGGACTGTCTGTGCAGTGAGGGCTGGGGTGGCCAGGACTGTGTGTGGAGTGAGGGCTGGGGTGGCCAGGGCCTGTGTGTGGAGTGAGGGCTGGGGTGGCCAGGGCCTGTGTGTGGAGTGAGGGCTGGGGTGGCCAAGACTGTGTGGAGTGAGGGCTGGGGTGGCCAGGGCCTGTGTGTGGAGTGAGGGCTGGGGTGGCCAAGACTGTGTGTGGAGTGAGGGCTGGGGTGGCCAGGACTGTGTGTGGAGTGAGGGCTGGGGTGTCCAGGACTGTGTGTGGAGTGAGGGCTGGGGTGGCCAGGACTGTGTGTGGAGTGAGGGCTGGGGTGGCCAGGACTGTGTGTGGAGTGAGGGCTGGGGTGGCCAGGACTGTGTGTGGAGTGAGGGCTGGGTGGCCAGGACTGCTGCTTTGCTGATCCTGATGGATTATAGGGCCCCGCTGTGGGGCAGGGGCTGGGTTTTGAGATTTTCATCCTGTTTCTCAGCTTTCCTCTCTTCTGGATTAATTTACGTTGTCTGAACTCTAAGTCAGTTATGACTCAAATACCTACTTTTCATCTTCCAAAACTTTATTGTCATTCCTCCTCTCTGTTCTCCCAAGTTTGTTTTGTGGGTTTCTTTGCGCATCCCCTCCTTTACTGTAGTTTTCGTGGAGTTTTGGGGATGAGAGGCTGTAGATAATATGTCATATTAAACAGTTCTTTCTTACAGTTTTTAATTTCCTGCATACCTGTGGTTATATCTCTTTCCTCATTCCTAACATTACCCATATCTGTTGCTTATTTTTCCCCCTTAAAGTTAGACTTGGCAGAGTTTTGTCTATGTTACTATATCCTTTTAATTAGCTTTAAAAAATTCTTATCTCTTAAATTTTTTTTTTAATGGAGACGAGGTCTCGCTGTGTTGGCCAGGTTGGTCCTGAACTCCTGGCCTCAAGTAATCCTCCCTCCTCAGCCTCCCAAAGTGCCAGGATTACAGGTGTGCGCCACCGTGCCCAGCCAGAGCTTTCCTTAACATGAGTATTTTGCTGGTGTATTTTGTTGGCATTTTAGAAAGCACTCATTTATGGATGCTACTTTTGTGTTTCTTTCTTTCTTTCCTTTTTTTTTCAGGGGCTCACACCCAGACTGGAGTACAGTGGCTGCAGTCATGGCTCACTGTAGCCTTGACCTCCCAGGCTCAAGTGGCCCTCCCACCTCAGCCTCCTGAATCACTGGGACTACAGGTGTGCACCACCACACGCAGCTAAGTTTTAAATTTATTTATTTATTATTTTGAGACAGAGTCTCACTCTGTCACCCAAGCTGGAATGCAGTAGCACAATCTCGACTCACTGCAAACTCTTCCTCCCGGGTCCAAGCAATTCTCTGCCTCAGCTTCCCAAGTAGCTGGATTACAGGCACCCGTTACCATGCCTGGCTAATTTTTGTATTTTTAGTAGAGACAGCGTTTCGCCATGTAGGCCAGGCTGGTCTTGAACCTCTGACCTCAGGTGATATGCCTGCTTCGGCCTCCCAAAGTGCTAGGATTACAAGCGTGAGCCACCCGCCCAGCCTACTTTTCTATTTCATTAATTTCTTTTTTATTTTTATGAATTTCCTCCCACTCTCTTGGTATTTATTTTATTATTCATTTACTTTCTAAAAGTAAGTGCTTAGCTGATTTGTTTTCAATTTTCTTTATTTTATAAAATTTCATAGGACTATTTTCCTGAGTTTTCCCTTGTACTCAGTAGCTCTTAACATATAACGTTCTTATTTATATTACTTTATAAATTAATATTTCACTTTGTGTTTCTTCTCTAACAAATAGTTACTTATGAAATTGTAAACCTTCCAGATAGCTTTGGAATTCTGGATAGGTGAAGGGAGGGTGGGGTGGAGCAGGAAGAAGCTCCCCTTGGTAGTTAATTTCTCAGTTATTGCTTCATGGTGAGAAAATATTCTATATGATTTCTACATTTTAGAATTTACTCAGATGTTCTTTACGGCTGAATAAAACAATTTTGGTAAATGTTCCATGAGTATTTGAAGGGAGTGATAGTTTCTGTGAGACTCTCACACTTGTACATCGAAGATAAGGAAAATAGTTTTCATTGCAGCTCTTAAAAAATAACGAATATTGGTTGAGTTCATATTTTGTGCCATGCACTGTTCGGGGTTTCTCAACCATGGCCTATTGACATTTGGGCTGGGCAGTTCTCTGGGGGGATGTCCTGTGCATTGCAGGAGGCTTAGCAGCGTCCCTGGCTTCTGCCCCACTGGACACCGGTAGCATCTCCACCAGTCATTTCAACAAAAATGTCTCCAGACATTGCCAGCTGTCCTCTGGGTGTAAAATCAGGCCCAACTGAGAACCACTGCACTATTCTGAAGGCTTGCATTTATGAATCCATTTAATCATCACAAACCTGTGTGGTAGGTTCTCCTACTGTTATCCTCATTTTCCAAATAAGCATCTGTAAACAGAAGCTGGGTGAAGTTAAAAGTAATTTTCCGGGCCGGTTGTGGTGGCTTATGCCTGTAATCCCAGCACTTTGGAAGGCCGAGGCGGGCAGATCACAAGGTCAGGAGATCAAGACTATCCTGGCTAACACAGTGAAACCCCATCTCTACTAAAAATACAAAAAATTAGCCGGGCGCGGTGGCGGTGCCTGTAGTCCCAGCTACTCGGGAGGCTGAGGCAGGAGAATGGTGTGAACCCGGGAGGCGGAGCTTGCAGTGAGCCAAGGTCGCGCCACTGCACTCCAGCCCGGGCGACAGAGCGAGACGCTGTCTCAAAAAAAAAAAAAAAAAAGTAATTTTCCAAGGTCACAGTGCTATTAAGCACCATTTGTAATTGCAGACAAAACCAGAAAACTCAGACCCCGGAATCACCTCACATGTCATTCGATGAATTGCGGTACATACATGCAAAGGAACATAGGGCAGATTCACTGGTTGATTTGATTTGTGTTTGATGAAGAAATCTCAGAAGCAACATTGAGAGAGAAAAAAGCAAGTTGTAGCTATCTTTCAGATGAGGAGAAAATATGCAATCTCACCTGAAATATCTGGTAATTCTAATTTCAGTTTCCCTTTGCAATTTCCTTTCCATTCCCAGAATTTTCCTTGCGTTTGTGGGAGCCATGGTTTGGATCTCTTTTTCGTGGTCTTTTCCTTTCAGGAAACTGTGTTTCCTCGAGTGTCGAGTGGCTCTCGTGCTTCCGGTCGCATTTATGTGAAAGAAACTACTGGGATATTGGGGGCAGGACTTGTTGACTGACAGCCATCACCACAGTGCTGACTCTGTCCCTCAAGACCAGGAGTGTACTGGGCAGACACACTTCTCCTGGCCTTAGCCAGCCTGGCACTGCTGGGCCCCACCAGGCAGCTGGGAGGGCGCCTGAACTGCCCCTGGCTGGGTGGCCTTAAGGACCCCAGGGGGTGCTGCCAGCTACGATACACCCACTTTCTGCTTCTTTGCAGAAACCTTTATCGGTGAACTATCAGTGTCCCCTCCTTTGTGTTAGGAGCCCATAGGGCCTGTATTCCTTTGCTGTCATTTGAACAGTATTTTGAGAAAACCATAGGCGCTCAACCAAGGCACACTGCTAAGTCAGTTGCCACTCAAGTTTCTGCTTTTCGGCCGGGCGCAGTGGCTCACGCCTGTAATCTCAGCACTTTGGGAGGCCGAGGTGGGCGGATCACCTGAGGTCAGGAGTTCGAGACCAGCCTGGCCCACATGGAGAAACCCTGTCTCTACTAAAAATACAAAATTAGCCAGGTTTGGTGGCGCACGCCTATAATCCCAGCTACTTGGGAAGGCTGAGGCAGGAGAATCGCTTGAACCTGGGAGATGGAGGTTGCATTGAGCTGAGATCGCACCATTGCACTCCAGCCTGGGCAACAAGAGCAAAAAAACTCCGTCTCAAAGGAAAAAAAAAAAAGTATCTGCGTTTCAGCTTCCAAGATTTTCCAAGGTTGTGTTGCTGTTATTCCCTATTCTATTCCCACACTTGTAAGATTTTGTGTGTGTGTATGTATATACACACAGTCATACACACACACACACATACCGGTTGTTAAAATGCTGAAATATCTGGTTAGTAAACAGAAGCTTCCCTGAGCTTCAGGTGCCCCATAGCCCCAGCCTTTTCCCTGAGACCCCAGCCCCCTACACTTTGTCCTGGGTGGCGAGTGTCTTCCTGCCGTTGGCGATTTCGAGCTTTTCCTCACGTGGGAAGGGAAGGAGCTGCGTGCATATGGGTGATCCTGAAGGCTTCACCTCCAGTTTAAAAAGGCTCCCTGGATGATTTTGACTACCAGCCAGATTTGCAAGCCATAGGACAGACAACAGGGCTAGGGTTCAGACTCTTCCACTTCCCACAAGTGGGGTTTTAGAGACGTCACCTCTAGTCTTTGAGTCTCAGCTTCTCCATCAGTGAAATGGGGATGAGGATCTCTTGCAGAGTTGGGAAGATTAGATGCTGTGTGCAGCGACCCTACCCAAGTGCAAGAACGCCCCTCCAGGAAGCTGGTGTCATATACATGATGGCCACCAGGTGGTGCCATCAGCATCGGTGAGGAAGCGCAGCCAGGCTCAGACTTGGGTGGCGTCTGCATCTCCTACTTAGCTTTTGCTTGTGTTGTTTTTTCTTTTAAAATGATGGCTCCCCCAGGAACACAGAATCAGAATTTCCAGGGTTGGGACTAAAACGTGTGTTTTAGCAAGTGGTTTTAGTCCACACTATGAAAATCTATGATCCACTGTTTTTTATAGAGATGTGGGTCTTGCTGTGTTGCTGAGGCTGGTCTTGAACGCCTGACCTCAAATGATCCTCCCACCTTGGCCTCCCAAGTGCTGGGATTACCGGCATGAACCACCGTGCCCGGCCTCTTGAGACAGGCTGATCTAGAGCACCAGGCAAGGGGGCTCTCTGGAGTCATGGGTTCTTGCCCTTGGCTCTCCCTGGCTTTGGCACTGGACCTCCATGAGTGAATGAGCCCCCAGGATTGATAGGATGGCCCCTGATGGAGCCCACGTCCTGGCTTTAATCTTGGCTGTCCCTCCATGACGCTTCTGTGCACATCCTCCAGCCCCATCCATGCACAGCATCTGCGGTGAGGAGAGGCCTGGACCCTGCAGCCTGCGGGGAAACGCCACTGGATAAGTGACTCCTACCGCGGAACACCCCTCAGCAGCAGAAAGCAAAGGAAGGCGTGCCAGGAGGTGCCACAGTCCAGGTCAGAGATGAAGGGACCTGAGCTCAGGTGGTAGAAGGAAGGGAGGAGAGGAAGACTCAAGAAGCTTTCAGGATGTGTGGGGCGGGGAGGAGAGGGATGGGTCTGGAAAAGCCTCACTCCTCCAACTGTGGTTCAGGGCCAGCAGCAGCAGTAGCCGGGCTTCTTACAAATGCAAAATCCAGTGTGTAGCCCCAACTACACAGGAGGCTGAAGCAGGAGGATCACTTGATCCCAGGAGTTTGTGTTCAGCCTGGGTAACAGTGAGACCCTGTCTCTAAAAGAAAAGAAAGGAAGGGAGGGAAAGAGGGAGGAGAAAGAAAGAGAAAAAGAAAGAGGGAGGGAGGGAGGAAGAAGGGAGGGAGCAGGGAAGGAAGGAAGGCAGTGAGTGAAGGAAGCAAGGAAGAAAGAAGGGGGGAAGGAAGGAAGGAAGTGAGGGAAGGAAGCAAGGAAGAAAGAAGAAAGGAAGGAAAGAAGAGAAAAATAGAGAAGAAACGAGAAAGAAATCCAGAATCTCGGGCCTCCCAGGTTTGCTGAATGAGAACCTGCATTTTAACAAGACCTCCAAGTGATTTGCACGTGGCTTGAAGTGTGCAAAAGCCCTGGTCTAGAGTGTGCAAAGCCCTGGTCTAGAGTACCAACTAAGATGCTGGCTGTTATGAGTGGGCAACAGTGACATCACCCATGGCAGAGGATGGAGGAGGAGGAGCAGCAGGAGAAGGCCAGGGGCGGTGGGGAGGGGAGGTATCTGAGTTCCACTGGAGTCTCCAGAGTTGGAGGGAGCCTGAGGTGACCAGGTGCAGTGTTTGGGAGGAGCTGGGCATGTGCCTGAAGCTAGGGGAGGGTAGGGCCTTGCAGGAGGTGCAGGAGTGGGAGCTGGGGGCACACCTGTGATGGCTGGAGTCCTGAGTGCAGATGAAATCTCTCTGGGAAGTGGGGTAGCAGTGACAGTGCCCAGATGGCCAGTGATATGGATGGAGTGGATGTGAGCTCAGTTCCTTGACTCCATGGTTAGTGTGGTCTGCCCAGGGCCCTCCTCAGAGTTGCCTGGCCCTTGTGACAACTTGTCCACTTGACACCTCCACACAGTGCTTCACTGGCTTGCAGTCCCCAGCGGCACTCCTGGCCTTCCTCCTGCAACCTAAGTCGTTGCTGTCTGAGGCGTCCCCGCCAGGGAACGGCACACCACACCTGCTCGCTTCTGCCAGAATCCTGGGCGGTCAGCCTTATCCCCAAGCCTCATTGATTCTGTGCCCCAAATCCATCCACTTCTCTTCATTCCACTGCCACCACCCTGGTCCAAGTACATCATCTTGAATCAGATGACACAAAGGGCTGTCCCAGGACCCAGCGCTGACCTCTACAATCTCCTCTAACCACCGCAGTCAGAGGGACTGTCCCAAAATGCTAATCCACTCCCACGTACTTCCGTGTGGGCATCTCCGGTGGCTTCCCATTGCTCTCAGAACAAAGCCCAGACTTGTCACCAGGACAATGTTGCTGCCACAACCTCTCCAGCTCTGCCTGGGTCTCTCCCCGTGGCTCTGGCACCAGCCTCCCCCGTGACCTTCTGCCTCCAGCCAGGCCGGCTCTTTTCAGCCCCGGGACTTCCTGTGCGCCCCCAGATCTCCGTAGTGGGCTCCTTCCCTTCCTCCCCACCTCAGGGAGGCCTTGTGCATCATTTCCATTCTCAGCACCATCCCCCACAAGGGACCTGCGCTGCAGCGATGCATCGGCTCATTGCCCTGGTTACTGTCCGTCTCTCCCCACAACTATCAGCTTCCTGCAGTGAGGACAGCGGGACCAGACACGCATGTTCACTCTGGTGTTGAGTGGCCGGCCAGTGCATTCCATAATCCAGAGAAATCTCTCAGGTCCCTGGGGCTGAAGGGGTTGGGAAAAGCTTCCTGAGATAAAGCTGGAAAGAGGGGCAGGCTCTTTGTAAGTACAGACTATTTTGGGCAGAGTCGAGGGTGAGAGATGAGACTGAAGCATGTGCACAGGAGATGAAAGAGACCAACCTGGCTGCAGGGGGCTGTGGGATGACAGCAGGGGTCAGGATGGGAGTGCAGAGGGCCTCAAACACCAGCGTGGCGAGGCTAGATCCAGCAGACCCCAGAGGCCTCTGACAGAGTCCAGGTAACCCTGAGCTCTGGCCCCGATGTCCTGCTCCTGACCTCTGCGCCCTGGGCCAGCCCATATCCTGACTCACACTGGGCCCCATTCCCATCTGACCTCACTTCGGCTTGCATCTTCGTCAGTTTTCTGTTGCTACATAGAATATCACAGACTGAGTAATTTACAACGAAGAGAAATGTATTAGGCTAGCAGCGCAGGAGGCCAGGAAGTCTGAGCTCAAGGGGCCAGCATCTGGTGAGGGCCCTGCTGACGTGTCATCCTATGGCAGTAAGTGGAAGGACGGGGTGTGTGTGCTCCAGACACAGAGAGCACGAAGGGACTGAACTCACTTTGATAACAAACCTACTCCCATGATGATGGCATTGATGGACCCAGGAGGGCCCAGCCCTGTCAACTCATCACCTCTTAACGGTCCCGCCTCTCAGTGCTATTGCACTGGGGACTAAGCTGCCAGTACAGGAACTCTAGGGGACACTTTTAAGCCACGGCTTCTCTGTCCCGACTCCTGTGGCCTTCCTGACTTTCAAGCCCCCCATTCTCCAGGCCAGTAATCACAACTGTCCCTGTCCCATCACGGGCCATCAGCCCCTCCTCCACCCAGCCCAGAATCAGCAGCCAGCAACTCTGGGCACCCTGGCCTGCCTGCCTGGCCCTTGGGACGCTTTAGCCATGCTCTGAGCCCGTTTCCTCATCTGTAAACTGGGGTGAAGGCATTTCCTCCCTGAGCATGTGAAATGTTTTTCCACCTTCCTGCTTCAGACCTTCTGGACCGGGGGGAAGAGGGGACCTCCTGGGGCTGACTCAGGACCAAAACACAGTCCCCATCAGCTCCAATTTGACCCCAGATGTGTCTCTCCTTGAATACAGCGGGACGGGCGGCTCCCTTCCTCACCACCTCCCCTTAGAGCCCTGGGTTCTTATCTTGAGTGCAAAGCAGGGCCTCGCCCTGGGGCCCCAGGACACCTCTCCTCCCTCCCATTAGTCCTCCCAGCTCATCTCAATGCTCCACCAAAGGCTGAGCGTGCTAGCTGTCCACGGGCACCTGCCCAGGGCTTCCCGGCTGTGGCCAGGGCAGGAGGACAAGACGAGGAACAACCCACTCCGCCCGGCCTTCTGGCTTCTGGAAAGCCCCAGCCCAAGCTGCCGCACCTGCCTCCCCAGCAGCACCATAGCCTCACCCACAAACACTGTCTGTTGCCACCCATTCCTCAGCCCTGCTTCCTCCTCCAGGAAGCCTCCCTGGTGACCCCAGCCCCCAGGAATGAGGAGCGTTGATCTTTATGCAGAATTGCAGAACTTCTAAAATTTTATTTTTGAGACAGAATCTTGCTCTTGTCACCCAGGCTGGAGTGCAGTGGCACAATCTCAGCTCACTGCAACCTCTGCCTCGCAGGCTCAAACTATCCTCCCACCTCAGCCTCCCAAGTAGCTGGGATTACAGATGCACGCCACTAAACCCAGCTAATTTTTGTATTTTTAGTAGAGACGGGGTTTGCCATATTGGCCAGGCTGGTCTTGGACTCCTGGCCTCCCAAAGTGTTGAGATTACAGACGTGAGCCACCGCACCCAGCCTCAGACTTTTATAGATTCATGCTTTGCTGAGCGTTAGGGTCTCCCCTTTGTTTCTGGCCGAGTGCCCAGTGCTTGGGGACTGCCGTGAACCCGTGAACCCCTCCTCTGCTCCCTGTGCACAGAAGGGAAGCCTGGCTGAGCGCTCGACCGCTCATTTTCTGGACAGGGTCAGGCAGGCGTACCTGGGAACAACCACACGGGCCTGTGGCGTGACTGAGGGACAGGTCTGGGAACCGTGGAAGCGCGTTAGGCCTGAAGCTCAGAATACAGAAGCTTGAGCTGAGTACTGGGCAGCCATGGAAAATGCTGCATCCCTACTCTGCCTGGGGAACGAGGCAAGGCAGAGAGGACTCTGCGTAGTGGCGTCTGTGCAGCCTGTCCGCAGCCACAGGGCTCTGGACGGGTGTTGTCTGGGGAGAGGGAGCCAGTAGCCGTGGGGGAAGGTGCTGTGCCTGCCAGACCTGCAGCTCCTAGCCTGAGCCACTTTTGGACAGGTCTCCCCTGACCCCGGAGCCCCAATCCACAGTCCCCAGAGTGCCCTGTGCTGATAGCTTTCCTGGAGGGCGTGAACCTCGCTGAACGTTACCAGGTGGCCATCGGGTTAGCATGGACAAGTCCAGCCTGGAGCTACTGAACTGGGGACACACTCCAGTCCAAGGCACCTTCTCTTGACTCAGCCACGTACAGCAACTGCCTGGACTGTGGGCCGGCTCGCGTTTGGACAGGGCCTTTTAGCCTCCCCCTAGCCCAGGCAGGTCAGTTTGCAGATGAGGAAACTGAGGTTACAGAGGTTGACACACGATTCTCCAGGGTGTTATGTGGCAGACGTGTCTTCACTCCCCTGCTGCCTGTCCCTGTCGTTTCTGGGTGGGGAAGGTGAGGGGGGTTTCCTGGCAGGAATCAGTCTGGTCCCTACAAAGGGCTGAGGCCATGATGCTGGGGCTGAGGCAGATGCCGGCCAGCAGGCTCCCTAGGGCAGAGAGGACCACACGGCACGCTCAGTGGCCAGAAGCACCAGTGCCAGGGCGAGCAGCCTGTCAGCAGCAGGGAGGTGTGTCCAGAGTTTGTCCCTTCCGGTGGGTTCGTAGTCTCGCTGACTTCAGGAATGAAGCTGTGGACCTTCGTGTTGAGTGTTAAAGCTCTTAAAGGTGGTGTGTCCGGAGTTCCCTAGTCTCATTGACTTCAAGAATGAAGCTGTGGACCTTCGCACTAAGTGTTACAGCTCTCAAAGGTGGCACAGACCCAAAGACTGAGCAACAGCAAGATTTATTGTGAAGAGTGAAACAAAACTTCCACAGCATGGAACGGGGCCCTAGGGAATTGCTGCTACTGGCCAGGGGTGGGGTGGGTGGCCAGCATTTTTATTTCCTTATTTGTCCCTGCCCAAGTCCTGCTGATTGGTCCATTTTACAGAGCGCTGATTGGTCCATTTTACAGAGTGCTGATTGGTCCGTTTTACAAACCTCTAGCCAGCCACAAAGCGCTGATTGGTGCATTTTTACAGAGTGCTGATTGGCACATTTTACAAACCTCTAGCTAGCCACAGAGCACTGATTGGTGTGTTTTACAATCCTAGCTACAGAGTGCTGATTGGTGCATTTTACAATCCTCTTGTAAGACAGAAAAGTTCTCCAAGTCCCCACTCGACCCAGGAAGTCCGGCTGGCTTCACCTCTCACTAGGGGCACCTGCAGGAGACACGGCAGATGTGGGCATCTTTGGTGAGTAGCCACTCCCTCTTATGGCGGCTCCCTTAGGGTTCTCTCCTGTCCCACTCAGTAGATGGGGTTCCAGCGAGATGGCCCTTTCTATGCCCCACACCAGGCCTGGGGCCGAGGCCTGAAGGCTGACCCATAGCATTCCATTCCCTGACAAAATTCCTACTGCTGAGGTGGGCACGAGTTCAACCCAGGATGACAGACACCACTCAGGGACTTTTGGAGGGACTGTTTTCTTCGGGTTTATTGAGCTGGGTGCATGGAAGTCAGCAGTGCTGGGGCCTGCGAGGGTGAGGCCAACACGAACTGCAGCTGAGCTGGGGGAGGTGGCGGAGCAGGGGAGGCACAGGCCTGGGGTCGGGGACGGGGCCCTGGCCAGGGATGCCCAGCGTCTACACATGGGGTCCTTTGTCTCAGATCCCATTTTCACTGGGTTTCCATCCCCACCAAGTAGAGTCCAGCGAGGCTCAGAGCCCAGCAGTCTGAGGCTGGAGCATGATGTCCTGATGGAGTGCAGCAGCAGGAGGCCATGGGGGCCTCCAGGTGGAGGAGGGTGGACAGAGGGTGGCCTCGGAGATGCATGGGGCAGGGGCAGGGAGAGTCGGGGGCCTGAGCCAAGACCACGTTGTTGATGGGACCTGAGGCACAGAAGACAGGTGCTGGGAAGGGCCAGGGAGTCTTCCAGAGTCAAGATCCCAGAGCCTCCACCTCACACCCAATGCTGAGATTTGCAGCTGGGAGTGGGCTGGAGACAGGAGGGGGCCTGGGAGGAGGGCTCTGATACTTTTCTGAGGAAGCCAGCTTTGTCGGGGGCTGCGTGAGTCATTTGTTCAACCAACCTCAGACCCGTGCCCACCCCTGTGAGGTGGGGGGCGTGGGACCTGGGTTAGACCCAGGTCTGATCTTGCCCTCCAGACCCCACGAGGATAAGGGGAGGCAGGCCTGGTCCTCACACCAGGCGCCCAGCATCCTGCCAAAGGCTTCGAAGCCTGCTCTGCCCAGGCTGTGCTGGGACTGACCACCCCGCAGTGAGGGTCTGTTTCTACCCTCTCCTGCAGAAAGGACAGAGTCTGTCTAGGGACAGATGTGGAGACCCTGAAAGGTGCAGCAGCAGGATGGGCCTGGGTGGGAGGAGCTGGAGGAAGCTGGGCACCAGCTGTGAGCCCCACCTCACATCTCCAGCTCACCTGGACTTCTCAGTAATCCCTCAGGCTGGGCTGGACTGGGCTGCAGACGGGGCCCCAGCTGCATCAGCAGGCAAGGCCTGCTCTGGGGCAGGCTGGGAAGCCCTGGCTTGTCAGAGAACTGAAACCACACTGAGCAGACGTGGCTGCAACCCGTGTAGAGAGAGAAGAGCAGCTTCCAAGGCTACTGACTTTGTGCTCAAACCCCAGATGACTCCTACAGGCCCTGCTAAGCCTCTCCACCAGGCTGCGGCTTCCACGGGGAGGAGATGCCCCATGGCTGATGCGACAAGTTACCACAACTTGGTGGCTAACACAAGTTTATTCTCTACAGTTCTGGAGGCCACAAGTCTAAAGTCAGTTGTACGGGGTAAAGTCAAGGTGTCAGCAGGGCTGGTTCCCTCTGGAGGCTCCAGAGGAGAATCTGCTCCTGGCCTCTGCCAGCTCCTAAGGGCTGCCAGCATTCCTTGGCTTATGGCCACATCCTCCAGTCTCTGCCTCCCTGGTCACATCGAGTTCTCTTCTGTGTAATCTCTCTTCCACTTTCTCTTCTGTGTGTAGTCTCTCTTCCTCCCTCTCATAAGGACACTTGTGATTACATTTAGGGCCCACCTGGCTAACCCAGGACAACCTTTCCATCCCAAGTTCCTTAACTTGGCCAGGTGCGGTGGCTCACACCTGTAATCCCAGCACTTTGGGAGGCTGAGGCCAGGAGTTTGAGATCAGACTGGCCAACATGGTGAAATCCCATCTCTACTAAAAAATACAAAAATTGGCCAGTCATGGTGGTGCCTGTAATCTCAGCTTCTCGGGAAGGTGAAGCTGGAGAATCCCTTGAATCCAGGAGGTGGAGTTTGCAGTGAGCCGAGATCGTGCTACTGCACTCCAACCTGGGCAAGGGAGTAAGACTCCATCTCAAAAAAATCCTGGCAGGGCCTGTAATCCCAGCACTTTGGGAGGCTGAGGCAGGCAGATCATGAGGTCAGGAGATCAAGACCATCGACCATCCTGGCTAACACGGTGAAACCCCGTCTCTACTAAAAATACCAAAAAATATTTAGCAGGGCGTGGTGGCGGGTGGCTGTAGTCCCAGCTACTTGGGAGGCTGAGGCAGGACAATCGCTTGAACCTGGGAGGCAGAGCTTGCAGTGAGCCGAGATTGCACCACTGCACTCCAGCCTGGGTGACAGAGCGAGACTCCGTCTCAAAAAAAAAAAAAAAAAAAAAAATCCTTACCTTGATCACACCTGCAGAGCTCCTTTATGCCATATAAGGCAAGGTTTGCATGCTGCAGGGATTAGAACTGATGTCTGTGGGACCACTGTTCAGCTGACCACTGTCCCTCCCTGGGGAGACCCAGCCTCACCTGGAGCGTCCTTTGTTTCCACAGACACTCATGGTTGGGCTCCTGGGAAAAGACTGCTCTCAGAATATGCAGCCTCCAGGGCTGAGCAGGCCCCCCCCCCCCACGTGGCCTGCGGAGCCCAGGAGCTTGGTGAACCACCGCTGGGGCAGCAGGGGCTATGTGGCTCCCGGAGAGTGGCTGTGGCTCCCCATGATGCTGCGCCTGGAAAAACATGATCCCACTCTCCCAAAGCAGGAGGGGATGGCTGGGGATGCACATTACCAGGCCCAGGAACCTGGGACTTCCAGAAGGTTCCTTGGCACTTGGGTGCTATTGAGGCCTGGGCACCACTGGGGGGCCATTCTCTGCTGGCAAGCTTAGGGTCCCTCTGAGAATCACTCTCCTGGGGGCTGTTTACATTCGGAGCAATTCCTTCCTCTGAAGGTCTGGCCCTGAGGCCCTGTGAGTCCGGGGAACAGACGGGTGAGGCCCACAGCCTCTCTCCAGCCTGAGTGGGCAGCAGTGCGTGTGCAGGACACCACTGTGAATAAGGGACAAAAACCACGTCACCAAGGAGCTGAGCACCTGAGGATGGGTCAGGGAGGACTGATCCCCTCCGCACCCTCATCAGAAGAGCAGAGGTGAAAGCCCAGCTCACTGCCAGGAGCAAGAGGGGCAGAGAACGAAGAACAATGTCACTGGTCTGCTGTGGCTGCCACCCCCGCTCTGCAGACCCAGGTGGCCTCTGCTCCCCCAGGTGCTCAGGGCTCGCCTGCCTCACCTCAGGATTCTCCATCTTGGCCGCTCCAAGTCCTAAGGGAATGTCTCCCCGCTATGATCTCTTATCCAGTCAGGTCACAAGCAGCGGTTCCCTGCCCATGAGAGAGGCAGGCCTGAGACACAGCATGGGGCTGAACGTCCTTGTGCTTCACCACCGACTCCTGCTGGGGGCCAGCTTGGTGGCCATCCATCGCCTCCCATAGGTGCTTCTCTTTACTGACCACATGTCTTCCCCAGGGCCCCACTAGCTTCTCTCCTGGGGATGGTGGAGAAAGGGGAAAGAGCTTCCCCGTGGGGGGTTGGGACTTGAAGTCCCATTGTGTCCGGAATTGGTGGGTTCTTGGCCTTGCTGACTTCAATAATGAAGCCGCGTACCCTCGCGGTGTCACAGTTCTTAAAGATGGTGTGTCCGGAGTTTGTTTCTTCTGATGCTCAGACGTGTCTGGAGCTTCTTCCTTCTGGTGACTTCATGGTCTCACTAACTTCAGGAGTGAAGCTGCAGACCTTCACGAGTGTTACAGCTCATAAATATGACACGGACGCAGAGTGAGCAGCAGGAAGATTTACTGCAAACAGCGAAAACCACATGCAGTAAGCAGACCCCAGCAGGTTGCCACTCCTTGCTAGGGCGGCCTGCTTTTATTCCCTTATCTGGCCCCACCCACATCCTGCTGATTGGTCCATTTTACAGAGAGCTGATTGATCCACTTTACAGAGAGCTGATTGGTCCGTTTTGACAGAGTGCTGATTGGTGCGTTTACAATCCTTGAGCTAGAGACAGAGTCACAGAGTGCTAGTCCTCCAAGTCTCCACTAGGTTAGCTAGACACAGAGTGCTGATTGGTGCACATATGATCCTCCGGCTAGATACAAAAGTTCTCCAAGTCCCCATCCAGTTCAGGAGCCCAGCTGGCTTCACCCAGTGGATTCTGTACTGGGGCTGCAGGTGGAGCTGCCCGCCAGTCCCCAGCCCTGCCTGCACTCCTCAGCCCTTGGGCTGTGGATGGGACCGGGTGCCACGGAGCAGGGGGCAGCGCCCATCGGGGAGGCTCAGGCCTCGCGGGAGCACACCGCAGGGGTAGGAGCTCGGACATGGTGGGCTGCAGGTCCTGAACCCTGCCCCACCTGGAGGCAGCCAAACCGCGCGAGAATTTGAGTGCAGCGCCGGCAGGCCAGCACTGCTGGGGGACCCGCACAACCGCCGCAGCTGCTGGTCCAGGTGCTAAGCCCCTCACTGCCCTGGGCCGGTGGTGCCGGCCGGCTGGCTCCAGAGAGGGGCTCCCACGGTGCCGTGGCGGGCTGAAGGGCCCCTCAAGCGCTGCCAGAGTGGACGCTGAGGCTGAGGAGGCGCTGAGAGTGAGGGCTGCTAGCACTTTGTCACCTATGAATGCCACTGCACTCTGCCCTGGGCAACAGGTGAGACCTTGTCTGTATTTCAAAACAAAAACAAACAAAACCACAGAACAGTTTTCTCTCCTTTCCTACCAGAAAGCCCTTCCCTTCCCTCCGCACGTGTAAAACTCTTCCTTCTTTAAGCTCTAGTTTTAATGTCACCTTCCCCAGAAACCTACCCCGGTGGCCTCTGAAAGGGCCCCCTCTCTTCCCTGGGGTCCTGCAACCCACAGTCAAATATCAGGCCTTTGTATCAGAGATGCTCAGTGCCTGGCTAGAGCCTAATTTAACAGTCAGGAAGTAGGATGGAAGTCCAAATTAGAGCAGATCACCCATGGAACAGAGCTGATACAACTCTGTAAAGGAGGATAGGTTGAAATGTGGCAAAAACGTTTAAACAGTACACCAGCCGGGTGCAGTGACTGCCATCTGTAAGCCCAACACTTTGGGAGGCCAGTGCTGGAGGATTGCTTCAGGAGGGGCTCAAGACCAGCCTGGGCAATATAGTGATGTTACCGGTGGAGGGTCTTGACTACGAGTTGTCCAGGTTCTTGGTGTTTTCAACGTGAAATTGGACAAAATGCACAAAGCAATGAAAGAATTAAGCACAGATTTATTGAAACGAAAGTACACTCCACAGAGTGGGAGTGGGTTCCAGTAAGTGGCTCAAGAGTCCTGGTGACAGAATTTTCTGGGGTTTAAATACCCTCTAGAGGTTTCCCATTGGTTACTTGGTTATACCTTATGTAAATGAAGGAGTGGCCCCTGACCAGTCTGACTGATTGCAGAAGGCAACCCAGGCTGAAGTGCAGTTACAGAGTTATACCCTGTGCAAACGTCTGATTGGTTACAGGAGGGGACCAATGAGAGGCTGAAGTTAAGTTACAAAGTTTTACCCTATGCAATTGAAGACCTGGCCCATGACCAGTCTGATTGGTTGCAGAAAGGGATCAATCAGAGGCACTTTCCATTTTTCATCTGCCTCACAGAAAGGTGGAGGCAGTTGCAAAGGGAGTAGCCTCTGATCCTTTTGTTACTTGGGTGTGGAAAGTTGGGGTTTTCATTTTGATTCAATTCTAGGAAGTCAGCACTAATTGGCCTTAGGTTCCCTGCCTCAGGGAGACCCTGTCTCTACAAAAAAGTACAAAAAAATTAGCCAGGTATGGTGATGCACGCCTGTAGCCCCACCTATTTGGGAGGCTGAGGCAGGAGGATTGCTTGAGCCCAGGAGTTTGAGAGTGCAGTGAGCTGTGATTCCACCACTGGACTCCGATCTAGGTGACAGAGTGATACCCTGTCTCTAAAAACAAACAAAAATGTCGAGCGCGGGGTCTCACGCCTGTAATCCCAGCTCTTTGGGAGGCAAAGGCGGGTGGATCACGAGGTCAGAAGATCGAGACCATCCTGGCTAACACGGTGAAACCCCATCTCTACTAAAAATACAAAAAATTAGCCGGGCATAGTGGCGGGCGCCTGTAGTCCCAGCTACTCCAGAGGCTGAGGCAGGAGAATGACGTGAACCCCGGAGGTGGAGCTTGCAGTGAGCTGAGATTGTGCCACTGCACTGCAGCATGGACGACAGAGCGAGACTCCGTCTCAAAAAACAACAGCAACAACAAAAAGGGTACATAATTGGTCCAATACTTTCACTTTTTAGAACCTACCCTTTGGAAGTAATCCTTAAAAATTAAAACAAAATGTTGAAGAATTATACCAAGAACAGCAGTCTCTTCATTTCCTGTTCTTCTGTTTGATTCTTTAGGCATTAACTTCCATATCTCTAAATAGCAGCTTCTATTCTCGTTCTTGATTGTTTCATTTTAAGCTGCATTTATTGTGTTTCCACAATCCAAGATGAAAATTAGGCTCTTTCCTTCCCTCTCTGTCCCTAACCCCCACACCCACTTTTAATCTCTCATCTTCCCAAGAATATGCAGTTTTAATGGCATTTTGGCTAGATTGTAATGGCATTGTGAATATGTAAATGCTATTCACAGCTGAACCATGTGGTACTGTAATTACTTTCCATGTCCTAGAACAGCTTTTGTTTGTACTAGAGGCAATGACTGTCATCTATTTCTCTCTGTATTTATCACTAATTTTTTTTTTTTTTTTGAGATGGAGTCTCTCTCTGTTGCCCAGGCTGGAGGGCAGTGGTGCCATCTGGGCTCACTGCAGCCTCCACCTCCCGGGTTCAAGTGATTCTCCTGCCTCAGCCTTCTCAGTAGCTGGTATTACCAGTACTCGCCATGACACCTGGCTAATTTTTATATTTTTAATAGAGACACGGTTTCACCCTGTTGGCCAGGCTGGTCTCAAACTCCTGACCTCAGGAGATCCACCTGCCTCAGCCTCACAAAGTGCTGGGATTGCAGGTGTGAGCCACCGCATCGGGCCACTTATCACTAATTTTATCCCCGAACATTTCCCTGGTTAGATAAATCTACTTTCAGTTGCATAAAAACACATTAGCTTCCTTTGCAGATTTAACTTCTTGAACTCTCTCGTGAGGCCTCCTGCTCTGCTCGTGTCTGGATAGGTGACCCTCGTGCTCGGTACTAGCTTTCACCCAGGCACCTCCTGTCACCCTCCCTCAGGGCCTCTCCTTTGCCTCACTCCTGAGCTCGAGTCTCTTTCTTGGACTCTATGACTCCTCTTTTCTGTTTTTTTCCCCCTGTATTATTAACACATTCTATAGTAGCTTCTAGAAACCAGAAGCATAGGAGATAATTATTTTGAGAACCTGTATGTCTGCAAATGTCTTTAATCTACCCTTATACATGATTGGTGGCTTTCCAGGATATATACATCTAAGTTGCAAGTGTTATTTTTCCCCATAATTCTGAAGATGCTTGCTTCCTTCCAGAGCTGCTGTGAAGACATCTGAAGCATTCTGATTGATCTTTCTTTTATGGAAACTATTTTATTTCCCCCCCCTTTTTATCTGGGAGCATATAAAATATGTGCTTTTCATTCAATGTGCTAACATTTCATAGTGATGTACTTTAATGTTGGTGTATTTTCATCAATTGTGCAGAGCACTTGTTCTGGGCAGTGCTTTTTTTTCATTCTGGAGACGTATGCTTCTGGTAGTTTCTTGACTATTTATTTGGTATCTCTGTCTCCTCTGTTTTCTCTGAAACTCCTGTTATTCAGATATTAGACTTCTTGGGCTGGATTAGCAATTTAAAAATCTTTTCTGCCCCTCATATTTTCCATCTGTCTGTTGAACTTTATATTTTTGTGATGTTTTTCTTTTCTTTTTTTGAGATGGAATTTCGCTGTTTCACCTAGGCTGGAGTGCAGTGGCACAGTCTCAGCTCATTGCAGCCTCTGCCACCTGGTGTGTCCGGAGTTGGTTCCTTCTGGTGGGTTCCTGGTGTGGCTGAGTTCAAGAATGAAGCGGTGGACCTTCGCGGTGAGTGTTACAGCTCTTAAAGATGGCATGGACCCAAAGAGTGAGTGGTAGCAAGGTTTATTGTGAAGAGTGAAAGAACAAAGCTTCCAGAGGTGGAAGGAGACCTGAAGGGTTGCCAGGGCTGGCTGGGGGATGGCCAGCTTTTATTCCCTTATTTGTCCCCTCCCATGTTCCGTTTTTGTCCTATCAGAGTGCCCTTTTTTCAATCCTCCCTGCGATTGGCTACTTTTTTCTTTTCTTTTTTGACACGGAGTGTCACTCTGTCACCCAGGGTGGAGTGCAGTGGCACGATCTCAGCTCACTGCAAGCTCCGCCTCCCAGGTCCACGCCATTCTCCTGCCTCAGCCTCCCGAGTAGCTGGGACTACAGGCGCTCACCACCATGCCTGGCTAATTTTTTGTATTTTCGGTAGAGAGGAGGTTTCACTGTGTTAGCCAGGATGGTCTCAATCTCCTGACCTCGTGATCTGCCCTACTCAGCCACCCAAAGTGCTGGGAATACAGGCGTGAGCCACCGCACCCAGCTGCAATTGGCTACTTTTAGGATCCTGCTGATTGGTGCGTTTTACAGAGCACTGATTGGTGCATTTTACAGAGTGCTGATTGACACATTTTACAATCCTCTTGCTGGCTACAGAGTACTGATTGGTACGTTTTTACAGAGTGCTGATTGGTGCATTTTACAGTCCTTTTGCTAGCTACAGCGTGCTGATTCGTGCGTTTTTACAGAGCACTAATTGTTGCATTTTACAATCCTCTTGCTAGCTACAGAGTGCTGATTGGTGTGTTTTACAATCTTGGCTACAGAATGCTGATTGGTGCATTTTACAACACTCTTGTAAGACAGAAAAGTTCTCCAAGTCCCCACTCCACCCAGGAAGTCCAGCTGGCTTCACCTCTCACCAGGTTCAAGCAGTTCTCCTGTCTCAGCCTCCCTAGTAGCTGAGACTACAGATGTGTGCCACCACACCCAGCTAATTTTGTATTTTATTTATTTATTTATTTATTTTTGAGATGGAGTTGGAGTGCAATGGTGTGATCTCAGCTCACTGCAACTCCACCTCCCAGGTTCAAGTGATTCTCTTGCCTCAGCCTCCTGAGCAGCTGGGATTATAGGCATGCACCACCACGCCCAGCTAATTTTTGTATTTTTAGTAGACAGGGGGTTTCATCATGTTGGCCAGGCTAGTCTCGCACTCCTGACCTCAGATGATCACCCAACTTGGCTTCCCAAAGTGCTGGGATTACAGGTGTGAGTCACCACACCTGGCCCACGTATTTATTTTCTAAAAACAGGTTTTTTTCTCTGTAGTTTCTCACTCTTTTATTTTTATTTACTTATCTACTTATTTAGAGACCGAGTTTTACTGTGTCACACTGGAGTACAGTGGTACAGTCTCAGCTCACTGCAACCTCCACCTCAGCTTCAAATGATTCTCATGCCTCAGTCTCCTGAGCAGCTGGGATTACAGGCATGGACCACCACGCCCGGCTAATTTTTGTATTTTTAGTAGAGATGGGATTTCACCATGTTGGCCAGACTAGTCTCAAACTTCAGACCTCATGATCTGCCTGCGTTGCCTCCCAAAGTGCTGGGATTACAGGTGTAAGCCACCGCACATGGTCTCACTCTTTTATTAAAATATAAAATTCTGTTCTTGAATCATGGATGCACTACCTCCCTGGGTATATTAATAAGAGGATTTTTTTTTTTAATGGAGTCTCGCTCTATTGCCCAGGCTGAAGTGCAGTGGTATGATCTCCGCTCACGGCAACCTCTGCCTCCTGGGTTCACGCTATTCTCCTGCCTCGGCCTCCTGAGTAGCTGAGACTACAGGCGCCTTCCACTACGCCCGGCTAATTTTTGTATTTTTAATAGAGATGGGATTTCACTGTGTTAACCAGAATGGTCTCGATCTCCTGACCTCGTGATCCGCCTGCCTCGGCCTCCCAAGGTGCTGGTATTACAGGCATGAGCCACCGCGCCTGGCCATAAGAGGCTTATTTTTAAAGCCTTTCTTTCCATGTGTGGTTTCTGCCTCATTCAAGCTCTTGTTTGTTTGTTTGCCTGTTAGTTTTGTTCTCTAGACTTGATATAAGAAGCTTTCCTCAAATGTGTGGTAATCTTTAACACTCCATTCACATTCAACAATGGAGAAAAATAGGATGGAGGATTTGCAGCTCTAGCCATGACAGAGAAACAAGATTTGGATTCAGCTTTGTGTTTTAGACAGCAATAATATTGTAGAAAATAGACGGAGTAAAACTGCAGAAATGTGACTTTGAAAGAAGAGAAATACATGTGCTAAGTTCCTTATTAATCCTAGCTTTTTGCCCGGGAGAACTTTCCAAACAGTAAGCCAAAATTTAGCCGGGAGTGGTGGCATGCACCTGTAATCCCAGCTACTCAGGAGGCTGAGGCAGGAGAATCGCTTGAACCTGGGAGGCAGAGCTTGCAGTGAGCCGAGATTGCACCATTGTACTCCAGCCTGGGGGACAGAGCGAGACTCCATCTCAAAAAAAAAAAAAACAAAAAAAAAACAAAAAGAAGAAAAAAAGAAAGGGTTAATAGAAACAAATCCAAAGATGACAAAGATTATAGAATTGGCAGCTAATGTTTTTTGACCAGCTGTCACAAGAAATTCAAGGATTTAAAGAAAAGCGTAGAAATAGTAAACAGATGGGGACTCAGCACAGACATGAAAGTGTGAAAAAGAAAAATTAGAAATTCTAGAACTAACAGATACAATATCGGAAATTAAAACTTCACAGGATGGACTTAGGAAAATCAATAGTGCAAAGAAAGGATTAGCAAATCTGAAGGCAGGTCAATAAAAACTATCCAATTTAAAGCCCACAGAGAAATACAAAAAGAATAGAGCTTTGGTGGTCTGCAGGGACATATCAAGCACTCTAAGCAAATGTAATCAGAGCCTTAGAAGGAGATATATCGGGGCAGAAAAATATTTGAAAAAATGGTTCCAAATTTTTTCTAATTTTGATAAGAATTGCAATCCATATATCCGAGAAGCTCAGTAAACTCCAAGCAGTATGAACAGACACCCCAGCCACATTAAAGTAGAATTGCTGAGTAAAAAAAAAAAAATAGAATATCTTGAAAGAAGTCAGAAGAAAAGGATGCAGTACATATAGGAAAACAACAGTAGGAATGACCGTGTTATTCTCACCAGAAATAACAGAACTCATAGAAAATGAAACAGCTCCTTTGAAGTTCTGAAAGAAAAAACAATCTATTAATCAGAATTACACATCTATTGAAAATGCCATCAGAAATGAAGGTGAAATAAAGATATTTTAAATGAACAAAAGCTGAAATAATTTACTAACAGAAAATCTACATTACAAGAAATATTAAATAATTTTTCAGTATGAAGAGAAACAGTGCCCGATTGTCCGTTGTTTAATGAGTTGCCTTCAAATATTTGTCAAAAATTAGTTCTCCCAGTATATATGCGTCTATTTCTGCACTCTGTTTTCCATTAATCAATTCTTTATTATGCCAATCCCACACAAGTCTGATTATATCGCTTTGTGATAAGTATTGAATTTAGGTAGTGTTACCCTTCTAACTTTGTTCATGTTTTTCAGAATGACTTTGGCTCTTCTAGTTGCTTTTAATTTTCATTTTTTTTCTTTCTTTCTTTTTTCCTGAGAAGCCTCTAATCTCTCGTAGGTGCTTTTAATTTTCTTTTCTTTTTAAAATTTTTAATTTTTAATTTGTATTTATTTATTTATTTTTATTATACTTTAAGTTCTAGGGTACATGTGCACAATGTGCAGGTTTGTTACATATGTATACATGTGCCATGTTGTGACTTTTAGAAACAACTTTTCAATTTCTATATTTAAGAAAACCTACTGGATTTTAATTGGAACTGCATTAAATCTATGGATCAATTTGGGGAGAATTAATATGTTAATTTGCAATTCATTGTTAATATATGGGAATAAAATTGACTTTATCACCTTGATCTGGTTGTATCCTGCAGTCTTGCTAAATTCATTTATTAGTTTCAGTAGCTTTTTTGGAGATTCCACCAGATATGTTCTAAAGTATATATACATTGTGGAGTGACTGAACCTAGATAATTAACATATGCATAATCTCACAGTGATTTTCTGTGGTGAGAATACATCCATTATGTTAGCATTTTTAAGATTACAATATACTGGCCGGGCGCGGTGGCTCAAGCCTGTAATCCCAGCACTTTGGGAGGCTGAGGCAGGTGGATCACCTGAGGCTAGGAGTTCAAGATCAGCCTGGCCAACACGTTGAAACCCCATCTCTACTAAAAATACAAAAATTAGCCGGGCATGGTGGCGTGTGCCTGTAATCCCAGCTACTCGGGAGGCTGAGGGAGGAGAAACGTTTGAACCTGGGAGGCAGAGGTTGCAGTGAGCCCAGATTGCGCCACGGCACTCCAGCCTGGGTGACAGAGTGAGACTCCATCAAAAAAAAAAAAAAAAAAAAAAAAGACAGAAAGTGAAAAGACAACCCACAAAATGGGAGAAAGAAATTGCAAATCACATATCTCATAAAAACCTACTATCCAGAATATATATAAATTACTTCTTTTAGGAAATATCTATTCAGGTCCTCTGCCCATTTAAAAAACTGGGTTATTGTCTTGCTGTTGAGCTGTTTGAGTTCCTTGTATATTTTAGATGCCGACTTTGTAGCAGATGAGTAGTTTGCAAGTGTTCTCTCTCATTCTGAAGATTGTCTCTTCACTCTGCTGATTTTTTCCCTCGCTGTGCAGAAGCGTTTTAGAGCTGGGCGCAGTGGCTCACACCTGTAATCCCAGCACTTTGGGAGGCTGAGGTGAGCAGCCTGCTTGAGCCCAGGAGCTCAAGACCAGCCTGGGTAACATGGCAAAACTCTGTCTGTACCAAAAAGAAATTCAAAAAACAAAACTCAGCTGGGCATAATGGCATGCACCTGTCCTCCCAGTTACTTGGGAGGCTGTGGTGGAAAAATCACCTGAGCCGACTAAGAAAGAAGAAAAGAGAAGAATCAAATAGACACAAAAAAAATGATAAAGGGGATATCACCACTGACCCCATAGAAATACAAACTACCATCAGATAATACTATAAACACCTCTACACAAATAAACTTGAAAATCTAGAAGAAGGCCGGGTGCGGTGGCTCACGCCTGTAATCCCAGCACTTTGGGAGACTGAGAAGGGCAGATCACGAGGTCAGGAGATCAAGACCACCCTGGCTAACACAGTGAAACCCTGTCTCTACTAAAAATACAAAAAATTAGCTGGGCATGTTGGCGGGCGCCTGTAGTCCTAGCTACACGGGAGGCTGAGGCAGGAGAATGGTGCGAACCCAGGAGGTGGAGCTTGCAGTGAGCCGAGATGGAGCCAGTGCACTCCAGCCTGGGCGACAGAGCCAGACTCCGTCTCAAAAAAAAAAAAAAAAAAAAAAAAAAAGATAGAAGAAATGGATAAATTCCCGGATACATACACCCTCTCAAGACTAAACCAGGAAGAAGTCCAATCCCCGAAAAGAACCATAACAAGTTCTGAAATTGAGGCAGTAATTAAGAGCCTACCAACCAAAAAAAGCCCAGGACCAGATGGATTCACAGCCGAATTCTACCAGAGGTACAAAGAGGAACTGGTACCATTCCTTCCAAAATTATTCCAAGCAATAGAAAAAGAGGCAATCCTCCCTAACTCATTTTATGAGGCCAGCATTATCCTGCTACCAAAACCTGGCAGAGACACACACAAAAAAATTTTAGGCCAATATCCCTGATGAAAATTGATGCAAAAATCCTCAATAAATACTGGTAAACCAAATCCAGCAGCACATCAAAAAGCTTATTAACCACAATCAAGTCAGCTTCATCCCTGGGATGGCTGGTTCAACATATGCAATTCAATAAATGTAATCCATCACATAAACAGAACCAATGACAAAAACCACATGATTATCTCAATAGATGCAGAAAAGGCCCTCAATAAAATTCAACAGCCTTTGATGCTAAAAACACTCGATAACCTAGGTATTGATGGAATGTATCTCAAAATAATGAAAGCTATTTATGACAAACCCACAGCCAATATCATGCTGAATGGGCCAACACTGGAAGCACTCCCTTTGAAAACAAGCACAAGACAAGGATGCCCTCTCTCACCACTCCTATTCAACATAGTATTGGAAGTTCTGGCCAGGGCAATCAGGCAAGAGCAAGAAATAAAGGGTATTCAGATAGGAAGAGAGGAAGCCAAATTATCTCTGTTTGCAGATGACATGATTGTACATTTAGAAAACCCCATTGTCTCAGTGCAAAAACTCCTTAAGCTGATAAGCAACTTCAGCAAAGTCTCAGGATACAAAATCAATGTGCAAAAATCACAAGCATTCCTAAACACCAATAATAGACAGAGAGCCAAATAATGAGTGAACGCCCATTCACAATTGCTATGAAGAGAATAAAATATCTAGGAATACAACTTACAAGGGATACAAAGGACCTCTTCAAGGAGAACTACAAACCACTGCTTAAGGAAATAAGAGCGGACACAAACAAATGGAAAAACATTCCATGCTCATGGATAGGAAGAATCAGTATCGTGAAAATGGCCACACTGCCCAAAGTAATTTATAGATTCAATGCTATTCCCATCAAGCTACCATTGACCTTCTTCACAGAATTAGAAAAAAACTACTTTAAATTTCATATGGAACCAAAAAAGAGCCCATTTAGCCAAGACAATCCTAAGCAAGAAGAACAAAGCTGGAGGCATCACACTATCTTGACTTTAAACTATACTACAAGTCTACAGTAACCAAAACAGCTTGGTTCTGGCACCAAAACAGATATATAGAACAATGGAACAGAACAGAGCCTTCCCAAATAACACCACACATCTACAACCATCTGATCTTTGACAAACCTGACAAAAACAAGCAATGGGGAAAGGATTCCCTATTTAATAAATGGTGTTGAGAAAGCTGGCTAGTCATATGCAGAAAACTGAAACTGGACACCTTCCTTACACCTTATACAAAAATTAACTCAAGCTGGATTAAAGATCTAAGCATAAGAACTAAAACTGTAAAAACCCTAGAAGAAAACCTAGGCAATGCCATTTAGGACACAGGCATGGGCAAAGACTTCATGACTAAAATACCAAAAGCAATGGCAGCAAAAGCCAAAATTCACAAATGGGATCTAATTAAATTAAAGAGCTTCTGCATAGCAAAAGAAGCTATGATCAGAGTAAACAGACAAACCTACAGAATGGGAGAAAACTTTTGCAATCGATCCATCTGACAAAGGGCTAATATCCAGAATCTACAAAGAACTTAAACAAATTTACAGGAAAAAAAAAAACCATCAAAAAGTGGGCAAAGGATATGAACAGACACTTTTCAAAAGAAGACATTTATGCAACCAACAAACATTTGAAAAAAAGTTCATTATCACCGGTCATTAGAGACGTGCAAATCAAAACCACAATGAGATACCGTCTCACACCAATTAGAATGGCTATCATTAAAAAGTCAGGAAACAACAGATGCTGGAGAGGATGTGGAGAAATAAGAACGCTTTTACACTGTTGGTGGGAATGTAAATTAGTTCAACCATTGTGGAAAACAGTATGGCGATTCCTCAAGGACCTAGAACTAGAAATACCATTTGACCAGCAATCCCATTACTGGGTATATACCCAAAGGATTATAAATCATTCTGCTATAAAGACACATGTACACATATGTTTATTGCAGCACTGTTCACAATAGCAAAGACTTGGAACCAACCCAAATGCCCATCAAGGATAGACTGGATAAAAGAAATGTGGCACATATACACCATGGAATACTATGCAGCCATAAAAAAGAATGAGTCCGTGTCCTTTGCAGGGACATGGATGAAGCTGGAAACCATCATTCTCAGCAAACTAACACAGAAAACCCAACACGACATGTTCTCACTCATAAGTGGGAGTTGAACCATGAGAACATATGGGCACAGGGAGGGGAACATCACACACTGGGACCTGTTGGGGATGAGGGGCAAGGGAAGGGATACATTAGAAGAAATACCTAATGTAGATGATGGGTTGATGGGTACAGCAAACCACCATGGCACTTGTATACCTGTGTAACAAACCTGCACGTTCTGCACATGTATCCCAGAACTTAAGTATAATAAAAAGAAAAGACACCCAGGAAGAACAAAAAATATAGAATTTACCATACTATATGGTTAACTACATGGTATGGTCATAGGCTGAGGGAAGAAATGTGAATTTACCATACTATATGGTTAACTACACGGTATGGTCATAGTAAGGCTGAGGGAAGAAATGTGAATTTACCATACTATATGGTTAACTACACGGTATGGTCATAGTAAGGCTGAGGGAAGAAATGTGAATTTACCATACTATATGGTTAACTACACGGTATGGTCATAGTAAGGCTGAGGGAAGAAATGTGAATTTACCATACTATATGGTTAACTACACGGTATGGTCATAGTAAGGCTGAGGGAAGAAATGTGAATTTACCATACCATATGGTTAACTACACGGTATGGTCATAGTAAGGCTGAGGGAAGAAATGTGAATTTACCATACCATATGGTTAACTACACGGTATGGTCATAGTAAGGCTGAGGGAAGAAATGTGAATTTACCATACTATATGGTTAACTACATGGTATGGTCATAGTAAGGCTGAGGGAAGAAATGTGAATTTGCCATACTATATGGTTAACTACACGGTATGGTCATAGGCTGAGGGAAGAAATGTGAATTTACCATACTATATGGTTAACTACACGGTATGGTCATAGGCTGAGGGAAGAAATGTGAATTTACCATACTATATGGTTAACTACACGGTATGGTCATAGGCTGAGGGAAGAAATGTGAATTTACCATACTATATGGTTAACTACACGGTATGGTCATAGTAAGGCTGAGGGAAGAAATGTAACAGTGTGTCTGAATATACATTTTATATGCTTTTGAAATATTTTAGATACATACAAAAATAAAAGTAAATTTTAAAAAATCACCTGAGCCTGGAGGTCAAGGTGGCAGTGAGCTGTGATCACACTACTGCACTCCAGCCTGGGCAACAGAGTGAGACCCTGTCTCAAAAAAATAAAAAAGAAAAAAGAAACTTTATAGCTTGATGTAATCCCAGTTATCTATTTTTGCTTCTGTTGCCTATGCTTTGGGGGTTTTCTCAAAAACTCCTTACCCAGGCCAGTGCCATGGAGATTTTCCCCTACGTTTTCTTTTAGTAGTTTCATAATTTGGTACTTACATTTAAGTCATTAATTCATTTTGAGTTAATTTTTGTATATGGTGTGATCTGAGGGTGGGTTTAGAGTCTCAGTCCATGATTACTGGCCTGGAATATGGGATGTGGGGGTTTTCCTGGTGCTGGGCCTGGTATTGGGGTCTAAGGAAAAGTCCTTTGTTCACTTCCCTCTCTTCGTCCCCAGAGGATGGCATGTCTCTCAATTCTGTGCTGCCTGGGGCTGGGGAAGGATGATGTGGGTAATTTAAAACCGCCTATCCTACCCTCGCCAGTGTATAATTTCTCATTATGCTACAGCCAGGTACTGCGATCTCTCACCTGGTTTCCTGAGCTCGCGTGAAGATATTTTCAAGCATGAATAGTTGTTCAAATTGATGTTTCTGTGGCGGGACAATCACTGTAAAGTCCTATTTTGCCGTCTTGCTTCACTCCTATCCAGCAAAAGAGAGAATCTTCAAAGCATCACAAGAGAAGTAAACTTGTCACATATAAGGGATCCTCAATAAAATTAACAGCTGATTTCTCGTCAGAAACCGTGGAGGCCAGAAGGTTGGCATATTTAAAATGATGAAAGAAAAAAACTGTCAACCAAGAATTGTATATCCAAAAAACAATTCCTTAAAAAATTTGTAATTTAATTTTTATTTCTAATAAAATGAACACTTCACAAATTTGCATGTCATCCTTGCCCAGGGGCCATCCTAATCTTCTCTGTATCATTCCAGTTTTTAGTATATTTGCTACTGAAGCAAGGGAACTCAGAAAAACAATTCTTCAACCAATAATATTTCAAAGCCATTTCACAGAGAACAATCTCTTCAATAAATGATGCTGGGCTAGCCAGATATCCTAATGCAAAAAAATAAAGCTGAGGTCTTTCCTCACACTATAATCAAAAGGGACCAAAGACCTAAGTATAACAGTTAAAGGTATAAAACTCTTAGAGAAAACACTGGGGCAAATCTTAATGCCTTGGATTTGGCAATGGGTGCTCAGATGTCACCAAAGTCACATGCGATGCGACAATAACAATAGATAAATTTATACTTTATCAAGATTAAAAACTTTTGTGCATCAAAGAACACTGTCGGCCAGGTATGGTGGCTCACGCCTGTAATCCCAACGCTTTTGGAAGGCCGAGGCGGGTGGATCACTTGAAGTCAGGAGTTTGAGACCAGCCTGGCCAACATGGTGAAACTCTATCTCTACTAAAAATACAAAAATTAGCCAGGCATGGTGATGCGTGCCTGTAATCCCGGTTACTCGGGAAGCCGAGGCACAAGAATCGCTTGAACCCAGGAGGTGGAGGTTGCAGTGAGCTGAGATCACGCCACTGCACTCTAGCCTGGTCGACAGAGCAAGACTCCTTCTCAAAAAAAAATAATAATAATAATAATAAATTAGCCAGGTGTGGTGGTGCACACCAATAGTCCCAGCTACTTGGGAGGCTAAAGTGGGAGGATCACTTGAGCCCAGGGGTTTGAGGCTGTAGTGAGCTATGATTATGTCATTGCACTTTAGCCTGGGAGACAGAATGAGACCCTGTTTCTTTTTTTGCGGGGGGGATGGAGTTTCGCTCTGTTGCCCAGGCTGGAGTGCATGGCACGATCTGCACTCACTGCAAGCTCCACCTCCCGGGTTCACGCCATTCTCCTGCCTCAGCCTCCCGAGTAGCTGGGACTACAGGCGCTGCCACCATGCCCAGCGAATTTTTTGTATTTTTAGTAGAGATGAGGTTTCACTGTGTTAGCCAGGATGGTCTCAATCTCCTGACCTTGTGATCCGCCCACCTCGGTCTCCCAAAGTTCTGGGATTACAGGCGTGAGCCACCGCGCCCAGCAAGACCCTGTTTCTTAGAGAGAGAGAGGGAGAGAGAGTGAGAGTGAGAGAGAGACAGAGAGAGAGAAAATGTGAAAAGACAACCCTCAGAATGGGAGAAATTGCAAATCACATATCTGATAAAAAATCTACTATCCAGAATATATAAAGCACTATTATTACTATTAGTAGTAGTAGTAGTAGTAGTAGTAGTAGTATTTTGTATTTTGAGTAGTAGTATTTTGAGAGGGAGCTTCACTGTTGTTGCCCAGGCTGGAGTGCGATGGTGCGATCTCGGCTTACCACAACCTCTGCCTCTCGGGTTCAAGGGCTTCTCCTGCCTCAGCCTCCCGAGTAACTGGGATTACAGGCATGTGCCAGCACGCCCGGCCAATTTTTTTTTTTGTATTTTTAGTAGAGATGGGGTTTTCCATGTTGGTCAGGCTGGTCTCGAAGTCCCAACCTCAGGAGATCCGCCCGCCTGGGCCTCCCAAAGTGCTGGGACTACAGGCGTGAGCCACCGCATTTGGTCGTATAAAGCACGGTTACAACCTAACCACAATAAAGACATACAACCCAACTTAAAAATGGACAGAATTTGAGTAGACATTTATTCAAAGAAGACACACAAAGAGCCGACAAGCACGTGAAAAGATGCTCAGCATCACTAATCATCAGGGAAACGCAAATCAAAATCACAATGTGATACCAGTTTACAACCACCACGATGGCGTGACAACAGAAATTAACAAGTGTTGACAGTGTCTTAGTCCCTTATGCTGCTGGAACACGACTCTGTGGACTGGGTAATTTGTAAACAACAGAACTTTATTTTCTCAGAACTCTGGAGGTTGGGGAGTCCAAGATGAAGGCTCCAGCAGACTTGGGGTCTGGCGGGGGCTGCTCCCTTTGCTTCCAGGATGGTGCCCTGTTCCTTCATCTTCTGGAGGGGAGGAGCACTGTGTTCTCACAGGAAACAGAGAAGGGGTGGAAAGATGAGGCTCCTAGCAGGAAACCCTGGCACATCCCATCTCCCTCAGTCTCTTCGCTGAGTCCCTCTCTAAGGGGCCTGGAGGGATGGACCATGTACCTGTTGGGAAAAGAAAACTCTGTCAGCCTTTAGGGCCACACTTAAATGGGACATGAGGGCCCAGCACCCTGAGGGTGGGGCTTGACATCAGATCCTGGGTCGATAATTGAGGAGGCTGGCAGTGGGCGGTGCAGTGACTTGCGCAAACCTGTAAGTGTTCAGCCTCAGTTTCCTATCTAAGAAGCCACAGTTGATACTGGAGAGAGAGAGAGAGAGAGAGAGAGAGAGAGATGACCTGGGCTGATTTCCCCCGGCAGCCTAGCCCCAGAGACACAGATCTGGGTTAGTATCTCAGTTTTACACCTAAAACCTTAGTAAACCTTTGTAAAGTTACCACTCCCTTGGAGCCTCAGCTTTGTCGTCTGTAAAATGAGGACAGTAATACCTACAGAAGACTATAGTGAAGGAAAAGTGAAGAAATATTTTATACTGCGCTGCATTCCCCAAACATTTTGAGGCAGCGAGATGATGTATGCAGAGGACCTGGACCAGTAAACCTCCTTTGCTGTGTTCCCTCTCCCGCCGCATCCCTTCCCTTCTTCCCTCCCACGCTGCCTTCATGACCTCACCTCTTTCCCGCCCGCGATTTCAGGAAAGGGTCTGATAACCCTATCCTATGCAGAAAGCCGGCCTGTGTGCAAGCCCAGGGCCCCAAGACTGGCAGAGAGGAATGGGGGGAAGACAGGGTCTCCCCAGGGCCCCCGACAACCGGCTTTGCCCAGTGTCAGCCTGGCTGGGTTTCCACCAGGTGTTCAGGGGTCACTCCAGGTCACAATCCATTTGCACTGAAGTTGTACGCGTGGCCACGGCAGCACGGTGCCAGCTTGCAAACACACCCTGACCCCGCCCCCTGCTTCCTAGCGGACCTGCCTCTCTCCCGATCCAGCCACCACACTCACCTCTCCAGGCTCCCCGCTGGCCAGGCCCCAGCGCACATGCCTTCACACAGCTGTAATCACAGCACCTTTCCAGCTGCTTGCGCAGGCTTCCAAGTTGCGACACAGCCCTCGGAACTTTGCTTTCCAGTGCCATCAAGCCAAAGCACGTAACTCCAGAGCCACACCCTTGCTGTGAGTGGCTTTCCCTTCTTTCGGGTTATTTCATTAGGGCAACTCCCAGCAGTCAGAGTCTCGAGCTAGAGAACATGAATATGCGTATGGTTCTCTCTGCTTATTGCCAAATTATTTTCCCACAGGCTTGTATGCTTTTGCCGTGAATAAATGAATAGACTGGTTTTACTATAGCATTACTGCCATTGATTCTTTTTCTTTTCTTTTTTCTGAGACAGAATCTCACTCCGTCACCCAGGCTGGAGTACAGTGACGTGATCTCAGCTCACAGCAACCTCCACCTCCTGGGTTCAAACAATCCTCCTGCCTCAGCCTCCCAAGTAGCTGGGATCACAGGCGTGCGGCCACCATGCTGGCGAATTTTTATATTTTTAGTAGAGATGGGGTTTCACAATGCTGTCAGGGTGGTCTTGAACTCCTGACCTCAAGTGATCACCACTCCTCAGTTTTTCGAAGTCCTGAGATTACAGACATGAGCCACTGCACCTGGCCTCATTGATTCTTATCATTAACTTTTCAAAAATTTTGCAAATAGCTTTTTGTGTGTGTGTGACACGGTCTCACTCTGTCACCCAGACTGGAATGCAGTTGCACAGTCATAACACCCTGCAGCCTTGACCTCCTGGACTCAGGTAAACCTCCTGCCTTAGCCTCCTGAGTATTTGGGATTGCAAATACCTTTATTTTTGTTTCTATAAATAAAAACTGCTTGTCAAAATGTTCTTACACTATAGACAAATAGGAAGGCCTCTGGCAAACAGATATGTTACACCAAATAACCATACGTTTTTGGTCTGCCATCATAGCTCTTCCTAAAAAGCAAATCCCATGTTATCCCTGTGTACTTCGTACGGACGTTTTCCTGCACGATTGTAATGATATTGTGACACTTAGTGGCCAGGAAGTCTTCGATGTCATCTAATACCCTGGCCATAGTCGCACTTCCCCATTGCTTGAAAAATAAAGTCTCTTTTCATGTCTTTTGTTCAAATAGAATCCAAACAAAGGTCACCCATATTTGGGTGTTGTGCTTCTCAATTATCTTTTAACCTAGAGCGCCCCCTCCTCCCTTCTCACCATTGGCTTGTGGCACGAGCTGGTTTAGCTGTCCCGCAGAGGGACCCTCCCTCCCAATCTGGGCTGCCTTTAGTGTCGTTTACTGGCACCCTCCATCCCCCTCCTCCTTGAAACTGGAAGTCAGCTGTAAAGCGAGTGCGTAGGATTCACACTCAGCTTTTTTGGCAGAAAGTCTCAGAGGCGGGCTGGGAGCATTCTCACACATTCCTTTTGGAGGCACGGGGCATCTGGCTGCTCCTGTCTTGGGGATACAGTCAACGGCCCCTCCAAGGTACCTGTCCCCATTGACATTCTAGGTGTTTATCAGTGCCTATGGCTCAGCAGTCAGCAAGGATCTACTCCTCAGCTCAGTGCTCTGGGGGGCTATGATTCCATCATTCGCTATTCATTGACTTTCCAGTTGAAAATAAATCTGGAAAGAGGAAGGAAGCTGGCGTTCATGGTGCACCTTCTAATGTGCTGGCTCGGTGTCTGATGCTGTGCTGTACTGTTTTATTTACCTATTTAATTTATTTGTTTTATTTGTTTATTTTAGACAGAGTCTCGCTGTTGCCCAGGCTGGAGTGCAATGGCGTGATCTCAGCTCACTGCAAACTTCCCCTCCTGGGTTCAAATGATTCTCTTGCCTCCCGAGTAGCTGGGATTACAGGCATGAGCCACCACGCCCAGCTAAGTTTTGTGTTTTTTGTGGAGACGGGGGTTTCACCACGTTGGCCAGGCTGGTCTCGAACTCCTGACCTCAGGTAATCTGCCTGCCTCGGCCTCCTAAAGTGCTGGGATTCCAGGCGTGAGCCAGTGCACCTGGCTGTTATATTTAATCTTCAGAACAGCAGGGCGAAAAAGAAAATGGATAGGATCACGACAGAAATCACAGCCGATAACACGGGCTGCCTCATCTCTTCAATCCCACCCTCGTGGCAGACTGTGTGTTAGCTCCCTGATTTACCAGCAAAGAGAGCAAGGCTGGGATCCAGTACTGACAGGCCCAGGGCACAGAGCCAGCAGAAGGCGGGACGGCTAGACAGGTTTCTTCCCTTCTGCAGCCAACCTCCTGTCTGCACGGGCAGCGGTGGGCTCACGGCCCGCCTCAGTGCTGACTGCCCTCAGGTAGTGCCAACCCAGACGGGGTCTGTGTGTACACAGGCCCACCTAACGCTGCCTTTAGAACTGTCTGCTACAAAGACACGAGCATGACCAACAGTGTCCTTGGTTCAGCAGATGTTTATTCGCCCCGGTCCCTGCTCTTCAGAGTCCCTGTGCAACGTTGAGGCCAGTCCGGGAGTCCATGGGCTGTCCCTCGGAGGTGGCCAGGGAGGCTCACCTGGAGATGGAGCTGTGGGGGACACTGGCGTGGAGATGGGGCTGGGGCCAGGCAGTGCAGGAGACGACCAGGCTGTGTAGAGGGTGAGTGGCCACGGAGCTTCCAGGCAGCCCAGAATAACGGAGGAGGAATCATCTAACTCCTAGGAAGGTGTCTTAGTTCGTTCAGGCTCTGCCACCGCAAAATGTCACAGATTGGAGGGTTTATCAACAACAGAAACTGATTTCTTGGCCGGGCGTGGTGGCTCACGCCTGTAATCCCAGCACTTTGGGAGGCTGAGGTGGGCAGATCACGAGTTCAGGAGATCGAGACCATCCTGGCTAACACGGTGAAACCCCGTCTCTACTAAAAATACGAAAAATGAGCTGGGCGTGGTGGCGGCGCCTGTAGTCCCAGCTACTCGGGAGGCTGAGGCAGGAGAATGACGTGAACCCAGGAGGCGGAGGTTGCAGTGAGCCGAGATCGCGCCACTGCACTCCAGCCTGGGCGACAGAGCGAGACTCCGTCTCAAAAAAAGAAAAAGAAAGTGATTTCTCACAGTTCTGGAGGCTGGGAAATCCAAGGTCAGGGCACCAGTAGGTTTGGTGTCTGGCAAGGGCCTGCTTTCTGGTTCTCTAGCTGTGTCCTCCCATGGCAGAAGGGGCAAGGGCCCCCTTTTATAAGGGCAATAAATTCCATTCATGAGGGCTTCATCCTGTGACCTAATAACCTCACAGAGGCCCTCCTAACACCCTCACTTTGGGGCTTATGCCTCCATATATGAATTGACGGGGTTGGGGACAAACATTCAGTCTACAGCAGACGGGAGCTGCAGAATCTTACCCAGAACCTCCACATCATCAGCGGGAGGGAGAGAGCACCAGCTGTCTCTTCACACGGGGAACACGCAGCCATCAAAAGAACAACAGGGGCCACACACTGGTGGAGGTTTCACTCAGCAAGACAGGCGAACAGTGAAAAAGTCAAAGGGGCAGAGAGCCATGTGGACACATCGTGCGCTTTGTGACATACTCATAGGAATTTTTTTTTTTTTTTTCTTAAGACAGAATCTCGCTCTTGTCACCCAGGCTGGAGTGCAGTGGCGTGATCCTGGCTCACTGCAACCTCTGCCTCCCGGGTTCAAGTGAGTCTCCTGCCTCAGCTTCCCGAGTAGCTGGGATTACAGGTGTGCACCGCCACACCCAGCTAATTTTTGTATTTTTAGTAGAAACAGGGTTTCACCATGTTGGCCAGACTGGTCTGGAACTCCTGACCTCAGGTGAACCTCCCGCATCAGCCTCCCGAAGTGCTGGGATTACAGGCGTGAGCCACCATGCCCAGCCAATAGAAACTCTTTTTTTTTTTTTTTTTTTTTTGAGACGGAGTCTTGCTCTGTCACCAGGCTGGAGTGCAGTGGCACGATCTCGGCTCACGGCAAGCTCTGCCTCCTGGGTTCACACCATTCTCCTGCCTCAGCTTCCTGAGAAGCTGGGACTACAGGCGCCCGCCACCACCCTTGGCTAATTTTTTGTATTTTTAGTAGAGACGGGGTTTCACCATGTTGGCCAGTCTGGTCTGGAACTCCTGACCTCAGGTGACCCACCCACCTCAGCCTCCCAAAGTGCTGGGATTACAGGCGTGAACCACCGCACCCGGCCAGAAACTCTTTATCCATGCTGCAGGTGGGCGTCAACACAGGAAAGGCCTGCAAGGAGAGGGAGCAAGCTGAAACCGCTGTTACCTGGGGCCTAGGATTTGGGCAGGGGGCGGGGGGCAGTTAATTGTTCATATATGTAAGAAAAATGAATTCATGGATTACTTGGATATTTAAAACTAATCTAACAATACAAATGGAAAGTGGTTCTGAGGCTACGTGGAAGCTGCCAAAGCTCAGGGACACTTCCAGGCACAGAAGGAAGGCAGCACAGACAGGCCTCTGGGAGCCAGGTCATGGCTATCATCCAGGCACGGAAGAATACAGGAGGAGACACGTGCGTAGCTCCCAGCACCAGGCCAGGCCCACAGTGGGCCCTTACGCACAGTGGCTGGGGCCACCGTCCTGGGCAGTCTCTCCCTGGCCTGCCTTTGTTTATTTTATTTTAATTTTTTGTTTAGAAATGGGATCTTGCCATGTTGCCTAGGCTGGTCTTGAACTCCTGGGCTTTAAGTGATCCTCCCACCTTGGTTCCCCAAAGTGCTGGGATTACAGGTGTGAGCCACCCGGCCCGGCCTCTCTGGTTTTCCTGTGACTGATGGGGGTGGGGACCAGCTGGGACCCTGGGGGTCAGACTCCAGCTAGCTGTGTGCTGACGATTCAACCCTGTTCTGTGGAGCCTTGAAGTCCTGGGCCTGAGGCTGCCCCTGGCTGGTGGTGCGGGCCTGAGGCTGCCCCGGGCTGGTGGTGCCCGGCCGTTGGCTGCCCCGGGCTGGTGGTGCCTGGCCGTTGGCTTCCCCGGAAGTCTTGCTCATCCAGGCCTGGTCTGTGGTCACTCCCCCAGCTCCAAAGCCCCTCAAGGTCAAGGCTGGAGGGAGAGGAGGTGCTACCGTCCTTAACGCAGCACCATCACCTTCGTCAGAACGCTCAGACCTGGCCAAGCGGACGGAAGGGCCTTTGCTGGGGGTAGAGCCTGGGGAAAACTTTCTTCCCTCAAAAGATGGAGAAACGCCCAAGAGGCCTCTTTGCTCCTGCTTTGTGCTCTGGACCCCGGGCTCTGGAGGGCCAGGGCGAGGCCGACTAACCAGACACAGCTGAAAAGCAGAAGAGAAAAGAGAGCCCAGGTCCTCAGCACGTTGCCGGGCAGCTGAGCAGCCCGATACTGAAATCCTGTTCCACTCACATCGCCGGGCAGCTGGGCAGCCTGATACTGAAATCCTGTTCCACTCACTGCTGCTGTTTAGCATGTAGGGTGGGCATTCTGTTCCTCACAGCGAAATTGCCCTGCGGAGAAGCAGTACAAACTGAAACCCTGCCAGCAGCGTGCCAGTGTGCCGCCTCCTGCAGCCTTTCCTGGAGAGGGCTCTGTCCAAAACCCTTGATGAGAGGGCGAGGAGGATGCGATCTTGGGAAAAGGTCAAATGCCCTGACTTGGGCCCCTGGCCTGCCTCCCTGGCTGTGAAGCTGTGTGGACACTGTGGTGGACGCCCTACCCAGAGCCGAGGCCTGCCCTAAGGTCACACGACACTCCTCATCTCTCTCTGCAGGGCAGGCCAGGCCTGGGGTGCTGGGGAATGGATGCCCCCGGTAGAAGTGGGTGAGGAAATACCCCGTCTTCTTCCACTCAGAGGGACCCCTCGAGGTGTGAGCCTCCAATTCTCTACAAGATTCCAGGGGACAGAGCCTCAGTTGCTCCAGGGTAACTCGACACATTCTCATGGCCTTCCCCCCGCTTCCCTGCCTCCCTTCCCCAAGCCCCCACAGTGTTTCCAGGGAACTTGCACCCAAATAACCTACTTTCAGCACCCTGTTAACTACTTGCACATACATCCTCATTTCAGAGTCTGTTTCTGGGGATCCCAACTGAGACAGCAACCTCAGGCAAGCAACATCCCCATTTGTGCCTCAGTATCCCCATCTGTAAAGGGGGGATAATCATGAGGGCTGATGCCCAAGTGCCAATGCCTCCTGCTTCAGGGCACAGCACCCCACTCATCTGGGGGACTCGCCATGCCCCATGCTCAGTTTTAGTGGCACTTTCCATCCTGGTGCCCAGGCCTCCCTAGGCCCAGAGGAGCAAGGCCCAACTAGGGCAGCCCACCTGGGCTATGAGCCCTGCAAGACGGGCAGTGAGGACAGACAGACGGCTCCGTGCCCTGGTGTGGCTGCCCATGGTGCCCCCCTGCTCACCTCTCAGCCCCCACTGCAGCAGGTCTGGCTTCTGCTCTGCCCGGCCCTGGTCTCAAGCCTTCCTGCCCATTCCAAAGGCTGCCCCTTGGCCTTCCATCACCCGGTCCATGCAAGCAAGCCAGGCTCCTGTGGACGGAAACAAATCCTGGTCCCCACTTCCTCTCTCCCCAGCTCTCTGCATTTCTAGGGGTCTCCAGGAGCATCTTTCATGTGTCTGATGTAACGTGTGTGGCACCCTTGTCTCCTGCCAGTGGGGGCCAGTGCCATGTTGCAACCCCCATTTCCATTTCCGGTGCCTTCACTAGGTACCTGAAACATGGGAAGCACGCACTTTACCCAGAGCATGTTTTGTAGACAGTGGCTCGGCCTCTGCCTCTCCCCACAGGGACCCAGAAACCAGCCCCAAGTGGGGTTCCCTGCACCCCTGCATCCTCCACCCCCTTCATTTCTATCCTCCCACTCCAAGCATCTACCCTCACAGCAACCACAAAAAAAAAAAAAATGCAAATAAGGGCTGGGCACGGTGGCTCACACCTGTAATCCTAGCACTTTGGGAGTCTGAGGCAGATGGATTGCCTGAGCTCAGGAGTTTGAGACCAGCCTGGGCAACATGGTGAAACCCTGTCTCTACTAAAATACAAAAAAAAAAAAAAAAATTAGCCTGTAGTCCCAGCTACTCGGAAGGCTGAAACAGGAGAATGGTGTGAACCCGGTAGGTGGAAGTTGCAGTGAACCGAGATCACGCTACTGCACTCCAGCCTGGGCGACAGAGCGAGACTCTGTCTCCAAAAAAAATAATAATAATAAGACAGGAACCCACACAAGTCAGTGCACGGGGTCAGGGCTACTGACTCAGCAGTTCGGCTGCGTCCTGGTCTGGGCTCATCCTAGATGACCCACGAGGTGCACAATTGAACAACACAGAGGGGCACATGGAAGTTGCTGGACACATGACTGCCATCAACAGCCACTTCTCCAACGACTCTACCTGCTCCCTCCAGCACCCCCAGGTCCCCACCCATCCATTAATGCAACACAAGAGGTGGGAAAATCATGGAGAAAAGAGATTGCCTCAATAGGGGATAACCAAGTAATTTGTGGGACGGCCATGTCATGGAAGACTAGGCAGCCTGGAAGAAGGGACTAAATGCGAACAAACTCACTGGGAGGAATTCCACAGTGAACTTCTAACCAGGATGCAGAGAAGTAACCAGAATACCCCAAAACAAAACCAACAAGAACTCCATGCGCGTGTGAATGGTTAATGAATGTGGAGAGCAAGGTAGGGAAGGTTATACAGCACGAGGTTAGAAATAGATGCCTGGAAGGGCCGGGCACGGTGGCTCATACCTGTAATCCCGGCACTTTGGGAGGCTGAGGCGGGTGGATCATGAGCTCAGGAGTTCGAGACCAGCCTGGCTAACATGGTGAAACCCCGTCTCTACTAAAAATACCAAAATTGACCGTGCACGGTGCCCATGCCTGTAATCCCAGCACTTTGGGAAGCCGAGGCAGGCGGATCACGAGGTCAGGAGATCGAGACCATCCTGGCTAACACAGTCAAACCCCATCTCTACTAAAAATAAAAAAAATTAGCCGGGCCTGGTGGCAGGTGCCTGTAGTCCCAGCTACTCGGGAGGCTGAGGCAGGAGAATGGCGGGAACCTGGGAGGCAGAGTTTACAGTGAGCCGAGATGGCACCACTGCACTCCAGCCTGGCGACAGAGCGAGACTCTCTCAGAAAAAAAAAAAAAAAAAGGAAAGAAATAGATGCCTGGAGCAGGAGGGAGAAGAGGGAGGAGGGAGAGAAAAAATAAGAGCAGGAGCCAGGAGTCTTTGAGGAACAATAGCCTACCTCGGTACAATGCCTCCATGGACCGCGAGTGGCTCAGCCAGGACCCGTAGCTGTGCAGGGGCCCTGCCCCACAGCCCAGGTGGGACAGGTGAGCAGCTGCTTCAGATCCTTTCCAGGACTGCATAGGTGAGGGAGGGGCCTCAAGACAGATCCAGGCCACACGCACACCCTTTCTATTCGCTTATATATAAATATATCTAGTAAAGTGTAGAGAATTCTAATTTAAAATAATGTCTCTATAAATGTGTCAATGAACATATTGTACAAAAAAAATTTTTAATTAGTTTCCTGTCATTTTAGGGATCTGATCCAGACTGCCTAATGCAGAGCCAGAGGTCCTCCCACTGGCCCCCATGATCTGCCCAGTCCCTCCTCCCCACATCGGTGCTCAGACACAGCACTGGCAGTGCTCCGGCGCTCAGACGCAGGACTGGTGGTGCTCTGGACAAGCCCAAGGAGGGAGCCCAGGCCATCCTGGTCATGGGGCCCCAGCTGGTCACGCAGCTCAGTTCCAGCAGACAATGGGGGCTGCTTGCCTCCCTTTCCCCAGAGAGTCCCAAGGCTGTGCTGCCTGGGGTACCCATCAGGGCAACCATATGTAAGGAGGTGGGATCCCTATGGCTCAACCCCAGCGCATCAAATCCCTTTGTCATCATTGACTTCAGTGACATCATCACCACCATCATCATCATCTTCATCATGATTGTCATCCTGTTGTCATCGCCATGATCAGGGCAGGGGCAATAACGATGCTGATGATGCTGCAGGCATCTGCTCGCCTAATCTCTTTTGATCTGCACAGTGACCCTATGACTTATGTGTTGCTATTTCTGTATTACAGATTAAGAAACTGAGGCTCATGCTGGGGGCAGGGCAAGGTCACCTGGCTCCATGGAAGGGTCTCTGACCCCGTGGGTTGTAGACCTGGGCATTCCCTCTGGTGTGGAGTCCTTCTTCTCTGCTGCACCTGGAATGGCCTCACGGCCCCAGGCTGCCACCTCTCATGGCAGACGGGCCTGATGATGTCCAAGAGCTCATCTGCTAGCTTTCCAGGCGTGCCAAGACAGGGACTGGGGGACCACGGAGAGGGCTGGTTTGAGGCAAGATGGGGCATTCAGGTGACCTAGGAGTCCGGAGCAGTGTCTGGCCCTGGCCACCAAGAGGGAAGAACCACGCTCCCCATCACGGGTGTCGCAGCTCCTAGGGTTACGGCCACACCACCTGCTCCCAGTCTAAAACAAGCTCGCTCAGGCTCAGGCTCGGGCTCAGGCTCACCGCATGGGGGAAACTGGCAGAGTCCTGATTTCCCCACCATGCTGCCTTCCCCACCACACCACCTCTTCCACTGTCCTGATTTCCCCACCATACTGACTTCCCCAGTGCTTGCTGTGCTGTGTGTCACCCCATGGGGCCTCACCACTTGAGACTGCCAATGTAACATGCCCCTCCTGGTGCCACCCTGTGCTAAGCATGTCACCCACATTCTCCCTGGCTCCTCCCAGCAGCCCTGGAGCCAGCCCTGCCTGCATTCTCCATCAACGGTCTGGGGAACAGTGGCTGAGGGTTAGAAAGCTGCCAGGATTTGGCCGGGCACGGTGGCTCATGCCTGTAATCCCAGCACTTCGGGAGGCCGAGGTGGGCTGATCACGAGGTCAGGAGTTCGAGACCAGCCTGGCCAACATGGTGAAACCCCATCTCTACTAAAAATACAAAAATTAGCCAGGCGTGGTGGCGTGTGCCTGTAGTCCCAGCTACTCGGGAGGCTGAGGCAGAAGAATTGCTTGAATCTGGGAGGCGGAGGTTGTGGCGAGCCGAGATCACAGCACTGTACTCCATGTGGGCAACAGAGTGAGACTCTGTCAAGAAAGACAGACATACAGACAGACAGAAAGAGAAGGAAGGAAGGAAGGAAGGAAGGAAGGAAGGAAGGAAGGAAGGAAGGAAGGAAGGAAGGAAGGAAGGGAAAGGAAAGGAAAGGAAAGGAAAGAAAGGAGGGAGGGAGGGAAGGAAGGAAGGAAGGAAGGAAGGAAGGAAGGAAGGGGAAAAGAAAAGAGAAGAGAAAAGAAAGAAAAGAAAAGAGAAGGAAAAGAAAAGAGAAAGCTGCCAGGACCACACAGGTAGGAAGTAGGGAAGGTGTTATTCAAACCCACACCCAAGCCACTTTGGCAGAATAGTGGATCTCTTTCTCTGTACTTCCTGCTCCCTGCCTATCCCCTGTCCAGGAAGCTTTCTATCCTCACGTCCCTTGGAGGAAGGTGCTTCCTGGAGAAACGCCTGGAGGAAGGCACAGAGCAGAGCTGGGTGCTTGCCGGGAGGCCTTAGAGATCCATGGCTTGGATCATCCATCGCTCTTACAGGAGAAGCTTTTAGGTACAAGAGACAGGGTGTGTTGAATTCCAAAGGAGAGAGTGAGCTTTTGGTTGGCACGATGCTGGGACAGCCAGGTTCCCCGGGCAGGTGTGGGGCCTCCCAGGGCTGGGCAAGTACAGCTGAGACGAGCCTGTCTGAGCCGCTGAGAAAGGACCCTGCTTTCAACTAACTCCTCCCACCTCTTGAGGGTGAGGCAGGGCCAGGATCCAGAAAGGCTCAAGGGACCCAGAATAGAGAGTATCTTCCCAGGTAGCCCCAGGAGCCAGGACTCCACTAGGAAGACCAGGTCTAGCACCACAGGCTAAAGTGCAGCAAATCCCCGGGCCCATCCAAGGAGGGTGGACCTGAGTGCAGCCTCTAGAGAGACACATGGGCTGTCACCCAGAGCTCATGAGGGAGACGGGGCAAGCGGGCTGAAGGAACCCCCGAGGCGCAGTGAGGTGGGATGTGGCCGGGACGGTGGGAGTGTGGGCATCCCAGCAGCTGCAGGAGGCACCAAGGCTGGGGAGCCACCTACAGAGCTGCTGCAGCGCGAGCCCTCCATCCGGACCCTGCGGAGCTGCTGCAGCGCGAGCCCGCCATCCGGGCCCTTCCATCCGGGCCCTGCGGAGCTGCTGCAGCGCGAGCCCGCCATCCGGGCCCTTCCATCCGGGCCCTGCGGAGCTGCTGCAGCGCGAGCCCGCCATCCGGGCCCTTCCATCCGGGCCCTGCGGAGCTGCTGCAGCGCGAGCCCGCCATCCGGGCCCTTCCATCCGGGCCCTGCGGAGCTGCTGCAGCGCGAGCCCGCCATCCGGGCCCTGCGGAGCTGCTGCAGCGCGCGCCTTCCATCCGGGCCCTACGGGAACTGCTGCAGCGCGAGCCCTCCATCCGGGCCCTGCGGAGCTGCTGCAGCGCTAGCCTTCCATCCGGGTCCCTCCCCAGCCCCTCTCACCTCTGAGCGCCTGGAACTCAGACACCACCCTGGGAGAAGAACTGTGACAGGACTGATTTCTAAACACAACATAGTTGAGAAATCATAAAACTGGACAGGACTTACCGAGAGTGGCTCAGCAAGGATTCTGCAGCACAGATCTTGGGCCGGAGACCGTGGAGTCATGGCTTTTGAGCATCTGGCTTGAGGACTGTGGGGCTCGTGCCCTGCCTTGCCACTTGCTCACATTTGGAACATCTGGAGCTCCACAGCTGGCAACGTCCAGGTTTGACTTATTCCCCAGTGTTGTGTCCTGCCCAGTGTTGTGCACATTACAGGAGCCAAATAAGGACTTATGGAATGGCTATGTAACTGGAGAAGAGTGTCCAGCATCTAGCCTCGGAGAAGGCTGGCCACAATCACAACTAGAATACAAAATATTGGCCGGGCGCGGTGGCTCACGCCTGTAGTCCCAGCACTTTGGGAGGCCGAGGCGGGCAGATCACGAGGTCAGGAGATCGAGACCATCCTGGCTAACACGGTGAAACCCCGTCTCTACTGAAAATACAAAAAAATTAGCCGGGCATGGTGGCGGGGCCTGTAGTCCCAGCTACTCGGGAGGCTGAGGCAGGAGAATGGTGTGAACCCGGGAGGCGGAGCTTGCAGTGAGCTGAGATCGTGCCACTCACTCCAGCCTGGGCGACAGAGCGAGACTCCGTCTCAAAAAACAAACAAAAGTAGCCAGGTGTGGTAGTACACACCTGTAGTCCCAGCTACTCAGGAGGCTGAGGCAGGATAATCGCTTGAACCCGGGAGGCGGAGGTTGTAGTGAGCCGAGATTGCGCCACTGCACTCCAGTCTGATGACAGAGCGAGACTCCATCTCAAAAAAAAAAAAATAGTTTAGCCACCCCCCGAAACTCCCTCATGCCACCCCTTTGTAGAAAACCCAGCCGCTTGACAGGGTGAGGTGATTCACACCTATAATCCCAGCACTTTGGGAGGCTGAGGCGGATGGATCACCTGAAGTCAGGAGTTTGAGACCAGCCTGGCCAACTGGTAAAACCCATGTCTACTAAAAATACAAAAATTCAGCTGGGCATGGTGGCATGTGCCTTCAGCCTGAGCTACTCGGGAGGCAGAGGCATGAGAATCACTTGAACCTGGGAGATGGAGGTTGTAGTCAGACGAGATGGTGCCATTGCACCCTAGCCTGGGCGATGGAGTGAGACTCTGTCTCAAAAAAAATAAAAGGAAAACTCAACCCCTATACTTAACTCCTGGTTACCACTGATAGATTTATCTTTTTGGGTATGTCCTATAACTTCTTATTGAGTCTGACTCCAGCAGAGGGCCTCTGACATTCATGCATGTTACCGCATGCATCAATAACTCATTGTTCTTATTGCTGAGTAGTCTTTCACGTTATGAATGAACCACAGTTTATTTATCCTTCACTTGTTTGTGTTATTTCTGATTTTTTGGCAATTATGAATTGAGCTGCTGTAAATATTTGTGTAAGATTTTTGTGTGAATATATGTTTTCATTTCTCTCAGAAACACCTAAGAGTGGGACTCCCTAGTCATCTATAAGCACAAGTTTGACTCTGTAAGAAGCTGCTAAACTTACCCAGAGTGGCTGCACCGTGTTTACACTCCCACCAGCAATGGATGTGAGTTCCAGGTACTTTGTATCCAGCACTTGATATTGATAGAGTTTATTTGAGGGTTTGCTTAATTCTAGTCATTCTCAAAGGTATGTGATGGTATCTCATTTTGGTTTTAATTTGCAGAGCAAAACGTTTCCAGTTTGGTGAAGTCATATTTATCAAGTTTTACTTTTTTTTTTTTTTTTTCCTTTGTGACAGAGTCTCTGTCGCCCAGGCTGGAGTGCAGTGGCACGATCTTGGCTCACTGCAACCTCTGCCTCCCTGGTTCAAGCAATGCTCCCGCTTCAGCCTCCCAAGTAGCTGGGACTACAGGCACCCGCCACCACAACTGGCTAATTTTTGTATTTTTAGTAGAGACGGGATTTCACCGTGTTGGCCAGGCTGGCCTTGAACTCCTGACCTCATGTGATCCACCCGCCCCAGCTGAGATTACAGACATGAGCCACCACACCTGGCTCTATTAAGTTTTACTTTTATGGGTCATGCTTTTGGTATCGTATCTAAGAAATCTTTGCCTAAGCTAAGATCATGAAGGTTTTCTCCTACACTTTTTAAGTTTTCTAAGTTTTCATTTTATATTTACATATATGATCCATTTTGACTTAATTTTTGTATAATGTGAGGTTTGGATTGAGGTTCATTATTATTGCAACAAAATTGTTGAAAATATTATCCATTCTTTGTCAAATCGTCTTTGTACCTTTCTAAAAGATCAATTGGCCGTAATTGTATGGGTCAATTTCTAGACTTTCTATTCCTTCAAATTCGTCTGTGTGTCTGCCACCTCTCCAGCACCACACTGTCTTGATTACCATAACTTTATAATGTCTTAAAATCAAAAAGCAGCTGGGCGCGGTGGCTCACGCCTGTAATCCTAGCACTTTGGGAGGCCGAGGCGGGCAGATCACGAGGTCAGGAGATGGAGACCATGGTGAAACCCCGTCTCTACTAAAAATACAAAAAATTAGCCGGGCGAGGTGGCGGGCGGCTGTAGTCCCAGCTACTCAGGAGGCTGAGGCAGGAGAATGGTGTGAACCCGGGAGGCGGAGCTTGCAGTGAGCCGAGATTGCACCACTGCACTCCAGCCTGGACGACAGAGCGAGACTCCGTCTCAAAAAAAAAAAAAAAAAAAAAAATCGAAAAGCATGGAGTTCCACTTTTGGCCAAGATCGATAAGCAGGGACCAGACTGACCCTCCTTCCTAAAACAGCAGCAACAAATAAACAAAACCAGGAAAAATTTTGTAAAACAATGGTTTTCAAGACACAGGACAATGTGGGACAGTAATCCCTGACAGGAGAAGCAAACAAGATGCTCCCTACAATTATCCTCGTTTGCCTTGAGAAGGTTCCAGGCCGTGGAGCACAAGAGGACACTGAGGCAGACTCAGCAGCCTCCCTGAGTTGAGGAGATGTGGTTGAGGGTGAGAGAACAAGGCCACTGAAGGTCACAGGACAGAATTCCAGGGAGGAGAGAGCTGTGCAGAGAGAGAACTGGGGAGATTTGTACAGGGCCCTCCTGAGTAGTCACCAGAGCACAAGAGCGCATCACATGTGGAAACTACCCACGGCCAGGGCAAGAACCTCATGGAAGGGTGACAGGGCGCACAGCCTGGACACAGCCTGAAACTCAAACAGGGCTGGGAACACTGTTCTCACCGGCTTACAGGAAAAACTCATCACTCACGGGCTATTGGGTACAGTGTTCAGGGAAGTCTTGTCTTAATAATACGGAATAATTACCCCTAGACAGCCCTGCTTTGGACCTGCATAACAAGTAGTGAAAGCAAGACCTGAAAGGATCAAGTAGTTTCCAAGTAACTTAACTGCATCTTAGAACAAAGTTCAAGAATTCCTATAGAATACAGAAATATTCAGCACCCAACAAGATAAAATTCACAGGATCTAGCATCCAGTCAAAGATCACCTGGCATACAAAGAAGCCAGAAAGCATGACTCATAATGGGAAGAATCATCAAATCACGACTTCCCAGAACTGATTTATGTGTTAGAATTAGCAGATAAGAACATTAAGACAGTTACTGTGCCCAGATTACAACATTCAGTACGTTAATTATGAACACAGAACTTCCAGAGATGAAAATTATGATGCCTAATATGAAAAATACACTGAGTGGGATTAAGGGCAGATCAAACATTTTAGGGGGAAAAGGGTAGTGAATTTGAAAGACAAGGAGAAAAAATATAAATTTAGAAATGAAAAGAGCATAAATGATTTGTAGGAAGGCTTCAAACAACGTAATACATGTGTAATTTGGAATCACCAAAGGAGAAGAGAGAGAAGAAAAGGAACAGAAAAAATACTTGAAGAAATAATGGTCCCAAGTTTCCCAAAGTTAATTAAAAATAAATCCACAGATGCAGGAAGCTCAACAAAGCCCAAGCAAAAGAAACCAGAAGAAAATCACATCATAATCACAATGCTTAACACCAGTAATAGGCTGGGCCAGGTGCAGTGGCTCACGCCTGTAATCCCAGCACTTTGGGAGGTCGAGGTGGGTGGATCACGAGGTCAGGAGATCGAGACCATCCTGGCTAACACGGTGAAACCCCATCTCTACTGAAAATACAAAAAATTAGCTGGACGTGGTGGTGCGCACCTGTAGTCCCAGCTACTTGGGAGGCTGAGGCAGGAGAATGGTGTGAACCTGGGAGGCGGAGCTTGCAGTGAGCAGAGATCATGCCACTGCACTCCAGCCTGGACGACAGAGCGAGACTTCGTCTCAAAACAAAACAAACAAACAAAAAACAGTAATAAAGAGAAAAACTTGAAAGCAACCAGCAAAAAAAAAACTTATATACAGAGGAACAAAGATGAGGATGACACTAGATTTCTTGTCTGGAGAAGACATTGGAATAGTGAAAATATTTTTCAAAAATAAAAGTGATGGGCAGGCATGGTGGCTCACAACTGTAAACCCAACACTTTGGAGGTGAAGGTGGGAGGATCTTTTGAGGTCAGGGGTTCAAGACCAGCCTGGGCAACATAGCAAGATCTTATCTCTACAAAGAAGATTTTAAAAATTAGCCAAGCATGCTGGTGCACACCTATAGTCCTAGCTACTCAGGAGGCTAAAGCAGGAGGATCCCTTGAGCCCAGGAGTTTGAGGCTGCAGTGAGCTATGATTGCACCACTGCACTCCAGCCTGGGTGGCATTGAACAACAGAGGCCAGATGCAGTGGCTCACACCTGTAATCCTAGCACTTTTGGAGGTCAAAGTGGGTGGATTGCCTGAGCCCAGGAGTTCAAGACCAGCCTGGGCAACATGGCAAAACCCCGTCTCTACTAAAAATAAAAAAATTATCCAGGCATGGTGGTGTGTGCCTGTAATCCCAGCTACTTGGGAGGCTGAGACAGGAGAATTGCTTGAACCCAGGCAGGGGAGGTTGCAGTGAGCCGAGATAGCACCACTATACTCCAGCCTGGGCAACAGAGCGAGACTCCATCAAAAAAAAGAAAAGAAAAGAAAAAGAAGGGAAAGGAAAGGAAGAAGGAAGGAAAGAAGGAGAAGAAAGAAAGAGAGAAAGGAAGGAAGGAAGGAAGGGGAAATCTTTTCTATAAATTTGAAAGCCTAGATAAAATTTGTAAATTCCTTGGAAGCCACAAACATTAAAAATGACTCAAGAAGAAACAGATTACTTAAATAGCACTTTGTTTATTAAATAAATTAAATTCGTAGTTACAAACTCACCCACAAAGAAAGCTACAGACCCTGGTGCTTTCACTGGAGAATTCTACCAAACATTTAAAGAAGAAACAATAACAATTTTACTCAAATCCATAAAATTGAAGTGAAGAGAATATTTCCCAACTATTTCTATAAGGCTGCTATTATGTTAATATCAAAACCAAAGACAAGGCCAGATGTGGTGGTGGGCACCAGTAATCCCAGCTACTTGGGAGGCTGAGACAGGAGAATCGCTTGACCCCAGGAGGCAGAGCTTGCAGTGAGCCAAGATACTGCCACTGCACTCCAGCCTGGGTGATGGAGTGAGAATCCATCTCAAAATAATAATAATAATAATAATCCAAAGATATTACAAGAAAAGAAAATTACAGACTAAAATCTCTAATGAATATAGATGAATTTTTTAAAGAAAAGTTTAACAAATCACATTCTTCAATATATATAAAGATTAATACATTATGAGCAATAGGGGTTTATCTCAAGAAGACAAGTTTGGCTTAGCATTCAAAAATCAAACAATAAAATATGTCATGTTTAGTGGGTTGAATAATGTCCCTCAAAAATGTATGTTGGCTGGGTGCAGTGGCTCACACCTGTAATCCCAGCACTTTGGGAGACGAGGCAGGCAGATCACCCGAGGTCGGGAGTTCAAGACCAGCCTGACCAACACGGAGAAACCCTATCTCTACTAAAAATACAAAATTAGCCGGGTGTGGGAGTGCATGCCTGTAATCCCAGCTACTCAGGAGGCTGAGGCAGGAGAAACGCTTGAACCCGGGAGGTGCAGGTTGCGGTGGGCAGAGATTGCGCCATTGCACTCCAGCCTGGGCAGTAAGAATGAGACTCTGTCTCAAAAAAAAAAAAAAAAAATTGTATATTGGCCGGGCACAGTGGCTCATGTCTGTAATTCCAGCACTTTGGGAGGCTGAGGTGGGAGGATTGCTTAAGCCCAGGAGTTTGAGATAAGCCTGGGTAACATAGTAAGACACTGTCTCTATAAAAAATTAAAAAATTAGCTGTGTGTAGTGGCATGCACCTGTGGCCTTGGCTACCTGGGAGGCTGAGGCAGGTGGATTGCCTGAGTCCAGGTCTTTGAGGCTGCAGTGAGACGTGATCGTGCCACTGCCCTTCAGCCTAGACAACAGAGTGAGGCCATGTCCCAAAAAAAAAAAAAAAAAAAAAAAAAAAAAGTCATGTCCACCCAGAACCTCAGAATGTGACCTTATTTGGAAATAGTCTTTTTAGATGTGATTAGTTAAGGATCTTAAATGAAACTGTCCTGAACTTAGGGTGGTCCCTGGGTCCAGTGACTGGTATCCTTGTAAGGAGAGAAGTGGTCACAGAGACAAACAAGGCCGTGTGAGGTGGAGGCAGACAGAGACCAGCGTGACGTCACCACTGCCCAAGGAAGGTCTGGGGCCTGCAGACGCTGGAAACGGCAGGAAGGTTCTTCCCTGGAGCTTTGAGTGAGCATGGCACGGCTGACACCTTGATTCCAGATTTCTAGCCTCCATAACCATGACGGAATCAATTTTTGTGTTTTAAAGAGACCAAGTTTGTGGTAATCTGTTACCATAGGAAACTAGTACACCATATGAAGAAACTAAAAAATAAAAATCATATAATCACCTCAGTCAATAAAGAAAAAGCATTTGACAAAATCCAACATCTACTCCTGATAAAAACAACTTTCAGCAAACTAGGGAACTTCCTCCACCTGGTAAAGAGCATATGGAAAACCTCCAGCTAACCTAATATTAATACTGAAAGGCTAAATACCTTTTCCTACAACCAGGAATGTGGCAAAAATATTCACTGTCACCACCTCCACTCAGGATTGTACTGGAGGCTCTAGCCAGTGCAGTCAGGCATAAAAAAGAAATAAAAGTCATCCAAATTGGGAAAGAAGAAAAAAACAATGGTTTTATTCACAGATGGCATGATCCCCTATGGAGAAACTATGATGAAATCTACAAAAAAAAAAAAAAAAACAACCCTACTAGAATTCATAACTGGGTTTAGCAAGATTGCAGAGTTCAAAATAAATATACAAAATTAATTATATTTCTATACATCAGGATTGAAAAATGAGATATTGAAGTTAAAAATAAATATCATTTAAAATAGCATTAAAATATGACAAATCTTTGAAAATATGTGAAAGGCCTGTGTATTCACACTGCAAACCATATCTGAGAAACATTAAAGAATATCTAAATAAACGGGGAGATATTGCTAATATGTTTGTGCTACCACAGTTAACCTACAGATTCAGTACGATCTCAGTCACAATCCCAGGAAGCTGTTTTGTGAGCATTGACTAGGTGATTCTAAAACTCTTACGGAAATGCGAAGGACCGACAACAGCCAAGATAACTTTTGAGAACAATAAAGGACTAACTCATACCAGATTTCAGAATTTTTAAAGTTACAGTGATCAAGATAGTGTGGTTATCAGCCTGAAGATGCCATCTTTTGAGTTATTTGAGAATTTTTTCATATTTCTTTTTAATTTTTTTTTTTTGTGAGATGGAGTTTCTCTCTTGTCATCCAGGCTGGAGTGCAGTGGTGCCATCTCGGCTCACCACAACCTCCGCCTCCCAGGTTCAAGTGATTCTCCTGCCTCAGCCTCCTGAGTAACCGGGATTACAGGCATGCCCACCACGCCCAGCTGATTTTGTATTTTTAGTAGAGATGGGGTTTCTCCATGTTTGTCAGGCTGGTCTTGAACTCCCGACCTCAGGTGATCCGCCCACCTCAGAAAGTGCTGGGATTACAGGTGTGAGGTACCGTGCCTGGCCAGTTTTTTATTTTTAACATCAAACATGTTTTGTTTTTTTTCTTTTTCTTTTCTTTTCTTTTTTTTTTGAGACGGAGTCTTACTCTGTTGCCCAGACTGGAGTGCATTGGCGTGATCTCGGCTCACTGCAAGCTCCGCCTCCCAGGTTCACGCCATTCTCCTGCTTCAGCCTCCTCAGTAGCTGGGACTACAGGTGCCCGCCACCACGCCCAGCTAATTTTTGTATTTTTAGTAGAGACGGGGTTTCACCATGTTAGCCAGGATGGTGTCGATCTCCTGACCTCATGATTTGTCTGCCTCAGCCTCCCAAAGTGCTGGGATTACAGGCGTGAGCCACTACACCCAGCCTAACATCAAACATGTTTTAAAGTATTTTAAAGAACCTAATAGAAGAACAGCCTATGTATTTACCCACCTATTTACAGTTTGGGTTCTTCTTCCTTTATTTCTGCTGTTCCAACTTTCCTTTTTATGTAATTCCCCTTCTGTCTCAAAAAAAATTCCTCTAAAATATTTGAAAGCTAGTGTACCAGTGACAAATTATCTTAGTTTCTCTTCCTCTGAGAATGTCTTTATTTCACCTCATTCCTGGAGGATATTTTTACTAGATCTGAAATTCCATATTGAACCATTCTTTCCTTTCCACAGTTTAACAATAGTCTTCCATTCTCTTCTGTGTGCCATGGCTTCTGATGCGAAATCCACAGTTATTTGAATGGATGTTTCCATATTTATACTGTGTCCTTTTTTTCTGACTACTTTAAAGATATACTTCTTTATCATTAGTTTCAGTACATGATGTGTGTGGGCATGGATTTCTTTAAGTTTATCCTGTTTGTGTTTTGCTTAGCTTCTTAAATTTGTAAGTTCCTGTGTAGTTTTTTTGTTTTTTGGGTTTTTTTGGTTGGGTTTTTTTTTTTTTTTTTTTTTTTTTTTTTTTTTTTTTGCCAAATTTGGGGAGTTTTCAGTCATTCTTTTTCAAAAATGTTTTCACACTCCTTTTCACTATTTCACCTTTTCTTTTGGAATTATGATGACATGAATGTTAGGCCCTTTGATATGTCTCACAGGCTTGAGGCTGTGTTCATTTTTTTCTACATTGTTCTTCTCTGTAGTCATCCAGTCATTGTAAGTAATTTACTTTGCTCTATCTCCAAGTTCAGTAATTTCTTCCCCAGTCTATTATTATTACTACAGACAGGGTCTTCCTCTGTCACCCAAGCTGAGTACAGTGGCCCAATCATAGCTCACTGCAGCCTTGAACTCCTGGGCTGGAGTGAGCCTCCCACCTCAGCCTCCCAAGTGGCTAGGACTACAGGTGCACACCATCACGTCAGGCTAATTTTTAAATTTTTTGTAGACATGAGGTCTTACTATGTTGCCCAGGCTGGTCTCAAATTCCTGGCCTTGAGAGATCCTCCCGCTTCGGTCTCCCAAAGCACTGGGATTACAAGTGTGAGCCACCACATCAGACCTGCTTATTGTTCTTTTAAGTTTTAAAATTGCCAATGGGTTATTTTTAATATCTTCTATTTCTCTGCTAAAAATGTCTATCTTTCCACTCCTTTCAAAGAGCTATTTGCCCTGACTTCCCGGAACATGACTGTGATCATTGCTTTAAAATCTTCTAACAGCTTCTGTGTCATCTCTGGGTTGTCATCTGTTGACTGTCTTTTCCCTTGAGAGTTGTCAAGATTTCCCCAGTTCTTCATATATTGAGCACTCTTGGGTCCTGGGCATTTTGAATATCACATTATGGAACTCTAAGTCTTGTATAGCTGTAATGGAGAACGTTGAGTTTTCGTTTCCATATTTTAGCAGCCAAGTGCTTACCTGCCTTCTGAGAACTGTGATTCCAATCTCAGTTCACTTTGCAAAGCCTTCGCAGTGGTATTTATATTTGTCCTGTGTGTGCGGCACCCAGTGGCTAATCTGGGACCTGAATGGTGGTCTACCCTATAGTTTAGATCTCAGAGCCATCAATTTGATGTTTAGGGTCAGACTCATGCATGCACATGGCCAGCTAAGAGGTGAGTGCAAGAGTTCAGACGAAATTATATACATATCAGATAGACTTTTTAAAGCTTCTTCCTCTATGCAATCTCTCCAACACTTTTTTACCTCCAGTCGCCCCACCCACCCCAAACTTCCTGAGTTTCTAACTAGAGTGCTGGGACTGTAGTTTTCCTGCTCGGTCATGTACTTCCTCCTGCTGTATCTGCCTGTGGAGCCAGGCGGTGTGAGAACACAGAAATCAAACGCTGTGGGGATTCCCCGATCCTCCTGGGCCCACAGTCAGGAAGGGTTTTCCTCCCTCAGAGTTTCAGGGACCTTCCAGAGCTACTGTTGCTGCAACACTGTGAGACCACCTGGAGGGCAGGGTGGAAGAGATGGAAGCAAGCAGATTTCCCCCACTCTCTTATACCTACGGGCCTCTGTCCCCACTCTTTGCATCAAGGGCTTCTCTTAGAGGTCTTTCTGTTCACACCCAGCACTTGCATCTGGGTTTCAGGCAGCCTGTGGGTCTAGGCCAGGCAATACCAAAGGGAAACAAAAGGCGAGAGGGGACTCAGGCTGGCTCAGCGGTATTAGGGATCTGTTTTCTGCCCAATTCTTATAATTTTTAAAAAATAAACTTTGTTTTGTTTGTTTGAGATGGAGTCTTGCTCAGCCGCCCAGGCTGGACTACAGTGGCGCCATCTCGGCTCACTGCAACCACTGTCTCCCGGGTTCAAGTGATTCTCCCATCTCAGACTCCTGAGTAGCTGGAATTACAGGCACCCACCATCATGCCCAGCTAATTTTTGTTGATTTGGTAGCAATGGGGTTTCACCATGTTGGCCAGGCTAATCTTGAACTCCTTGACCTCAGGTGATCCACCTGCCTCGGCCTCCCAAAGTGCTAGGAATACAGGTGTAAGCCACGGCACCTGGCCAAAAATAGACTATTTTTAAAGAGAAGTTTTAGGCTCACAGCAAAACTGAGTGGAAAGTACAGAGAATTCCTGTATATCCCCTGCACCATTGCCACTCACCCCTCTGCATAACCCCTCTGCTATTAACATCATTTTTTTCTTTTCTTTTTTTTTTTTTTTTGAGACAGAGTCTCATTCTGTCACCCAGACCGGAGTGTGGTGGTGCGATCTTGGCTCACTGCAAGCTCCGCTTCCTGGGTTCACGCCATTCTCCTGCCTCAGCCTCCTGAGTAGCTGGGACTACAGGCGCCGCCACCACGCCCAGCCAATTTTTTGTATTTTTAGTAGAGACTGTGTTTCACTGTGTTAGCCAGGATGGTCTCGATCTCCTGACCTCGTGATCCGCCTGCCTCAGCCTCCCAAAGTGCCGGGATTACAGGTGTGAGCCACCGCGCCTGGTTTTGCCCATTTTTAAAATTGGGTTGTTCTTTCTCTTACAGAGTTTTTTGTTGCATTTTGGATAACAGTCCTTTATCACATATTTTTTCTTTTGCAAATGTTTTCTTCCAGTCTATGGGTTGTCTTCTCATTCTTTTGACAGCGTCTTTTTCAGAACATGTTTTTATTTTTAATGAAGTCCAGCTTACCGATTTTTTCCTTCACAGATCATGCCTTTTGTATTTTGCATCTAAAAAGTCATCTAGGTTTTTTCCTATGTTATCTTCTAGGAGTTTTATAGTTCTGCATTTTATTTAAGACTGTGACCTATTTTGAGTTAATTTCTGTGAAGGATGGAAGGATTGTCTCTAGATTATTTCCCCTGCCCCCAACATAGATGCTGATATGGTTTGGCTGTGTCCCCACCCAGATCTCATCTTGAATTGCAGTTCTCATAATCCCCGAGTGCTATGGGAGGGACCCGGTAGGAGGTAATCATAGGGGTGGTTACTGTCATGCTGTTCTCATGATAATGAGTGAGTTCTCACAAGATCTAATGGTTTTATAAGGGGACTTTTCCCCTTTTGCTTGGCACTTCTTGCTGACATCATGTTAAGAAGGAAGTGTTTGCTTCCTCTTCCTCCATGATTGTAAGTTTCCTGAGGCCTCCCCAGCCATGCTGAACTGTGAGTCAATTAAATCTCTTTCCTTTATAAATTACCCAGTGTCAGGTATGTCTTTCCGCAGTGTGAGAACAAACTAATATAGATGCCCATCACCGTTTGATGAAGGCTATCTTTGCTCCATAGGATTGCCTTTGCTCCTTTGTCAAATATTAGTTGACTGTATTTGTGTGGGTCTATTCCTGTCTGGGCTCTCTATTCTGTTCCATCGATCTGTTTGTTCTGTCACCAACACCATACTGTCTTGATGGCTGTAGCTTTAAGTAATAGTGAAATCTGGTACTGTCAGTCCTCCAACTTTATTCTTCTCCTTCAATATTGTATTGATGGATCTGGGTCTTCTTGCCTCTCTATATAAACTTTAGAATAAATTCATAGATATTCACAAAATAACTTGCTGGGAATTTCATTATGATTGCATTTAACCTATAGCTCAAGTTGAGAAGAACTGATGTTATGGTTTAAATGTTTGTGTCCCCACAAAATTCATATATTGATACCTAATCCTCAATGCAATCATACTAAAATGTGTAGCCTTTGGACGGTGATTAAGTCATGAGGGCTCTGCCCTTATGAATGGGATTAATATCCTTATAGAAGAGGTTGTAGCTCTTTCTATAAGGCTTGTTTGCCCATTCTGCCATATGAGAAGGTGCCATCTGTGACGAACAGACCCTCACCAAACACCAAATCTGCTGGTGCCTTGATCTTGGATTTCCCAGTTTCCAGAACTGTCAGCAATAAATTTTGCTATTTATAAAATACCCAGTTTAAGTTATTTTTGTTATAGTAGCCTGAACAGACTAAGGCAACTGACATCTGGACAGTATTGAATCTTTCTATCCATGAACATGGAATATCTCTCCATTTATTTAGTTCTTTTATTTCTTTCCTTAGAGTTTCGCAGTTTTCCTCATACAGATCCTGTACATGTTTTGTTAGATTTATATCTAAGTATTACACTCTTTTGGGTGCTAATTAAAGTAGTATGTTTTTCCTTTCAAATTCCACTTGTTCATTGCTCACACATAAGGAAGGAACTTTTGTATATTTGCCTTGTATCCTGAAGCCTTGCTCTAATCACTTATGATTTCCAGGAGGTTTTTTTGTTGCTGGTTCTTTTAGACTTTCTACATAGAAAGTCATGTCATCTGTGAACAAGGATAGTTTTATCTTCCTTCCCAATCCATATTCCTTTCAGTTCCTGTGATTGTCTTATTGCATTAACAAGAACTTCCAGTATGATATTGAAAAGAAAAGGTGAGAGGGGACATCTTTGCCTTGTTCCCAGTCTTTTTCTTTCTCTCTTTCTTTCTTTCTTTTTTTTTTTTTTTTTTTTTTTTTTTTGAGAGACGGTCTCACTTTGTTGCCCAGGCAGCAGTGCAGTGGCATGAACTTGGCTGACTGCAACCTCCTGGGTTCAAGTTATCCTTGTGCCTCAGCTTTGTGCCTCAGTAGCTGGGATTACAGGTGTGCACCACCTAGACTGGCTAATTTTTATATTTTTAGTAGAGACAGGTTTTCCTCATGTTGGCCACGCTGGTCTCAAACTCCTGGCTTCAGGTGATCCACCCACCTTGGCTTCCCAAAGTGTTGGGGTTATAGGCATGAGCCACGTGCCCAGCCCTTGATCCTGGTCTTAATGGGAAAACTGGTAGCTTCTTACCATAAGGATGATGTTAGCTGTAGGTTTTTGGTAGATGTTCTTCATCAAGTTGAGGAAGATGCTTTTTATTGCAGTTCCTGAGATTATCATATGATTTTTCTTCTTTTGTCTTTTGATGTAATGAATTACATTACATTAATTGGTTTTTGAATATTCAATTAGTCTCACATACTTGGTCAATGTGCATAAAGTTTTTTAGACGTTGTGGGATTCTATTTGCTAGTTTTTCTTTGAGGATTTTTGCATACATGTTTATGAGAGATACTGGTCTGCCATTTTATTATCTTATAATGCCTTTGTCTACTTTTGGGATTACGATAATGCTGACCTCACAGAGTGAGTTCAGAAGTATTCCCTCTGCTTCTAACTTCTGGAAGAGATTGTAGAGAATTTTAATTTCTTCTCTAAATATTTGGTAGAATTCACCAGTGAACCCATCTAGCACAGTCCTTTTTTTTTTTTTCTCTTTTTCTTTTTTTTTTTTTGAGACAGAGTCTCGCTCTGTTGCCCAGGCTGGAGTGCAGTGGCCGGATCTCAGCTCACTGCAAGCTCCGCCTCCCGGGTTTACGCCATTCTCCTGCCTCAACCTCCCGAGTAGCTGGGACTACAGGCCCCGCCACCAGGCCTGGCTAGTTTTTTTTTTGTATTTTTTAGTAGAGACGGAGTTTCACCGGGTTAGCCAGGATGGTCTCGATCTCCTGACCTCGTGATCCGCCCGTCTCGGCCTCCCAAAGTGCTGGGATTACAGGCTTGAGCCACCGCGCCCGGCCTCTTTTTCTTTTTTTTTTTGAGTTGGAGTCTTGTTCTGTCGCCCAGGCTGGAGTACAGTGGTGCAATCTTGGCTCACTGAAACCTCTGCCTCCCAGCTTCAAGAGATGCTCTTGCCTTGGCCTCCCAGGTAGCTGGGACTACAGGCATGTGCTACCACACCTGGCTAATTTTTGTACTTTTAGTAGAGATGGGGTTTCACCATGTTGGCCAGGCTGGTCTCGAACTCCTGACCTCAAGTGATCCACCTGCCTTGGCCTCCCAAAGTGCTGGGATTACAGACGTGAGCCACCACATTCAGCCTCACATGGTGCTTTCTATTTTGCAAGGTTATTAATTATTGAATCAATTTCTTTCTTTCTTCTTTTTTTTTTTGAGATGGTCTGGCTCTGTTGCCAGGTGGAGTGCAGTGGCGCAATCTCGGCTTACTGCAGCCTCTGCCTCCTGGGTTCAAGTGTGAATCAATTTCTTTAACTGATATAGGGCTATTCAGATAGTCTGTTTTTTCTTGTGTGAGTTTTGGCAGATCGTGTCTTTCAAGGAATTGGTCCATGTCATCTAGGCTATTTGTGGGCATAGAATTGTTTATAGTATTCCTGTAGTATCCTTTTAATGCCTGTGGGGACTATGGTGATGTCCCTCTTTCATTTCTGGAGTGCAGTGGTGTGATCTCGGCTCACTGCAACTTCCGCCTCCTGGGTTCAAGCTATTCTTCTGCCTCAGTCTCCTGGGTAGCTGGAATTAACAGGCACAGTCCACCACACCTAGCTAGTTTTTGTATTTTTCGTAGAGACAGAATTTCACCATGTTGGCCAGGCTGGTCTCAAACTACTGACCTCAGGTGATCCCCCAACCTCGGCCTCCCAAAGTGCTGAGATTACAGGCATGAGCCACCATGCCCAGCCACTCTTTCATTTCTTTCTTTCTTTTTTTTTTTTTTTTTTTGAGACAGAGTCTCGCTCTGTCGCCCAGGCTGGAGTGCAGTGGTGCGATCTTGGCTCACTGCAAGCTCTGCCTCCCGGGTTCACGCCATTCTCCTGCCTCAGCTTCCAGAGTAACTGGGACTACAGGCACCTGCCACCACGCCCAGCTAATTTTTTTTATTTTTAGTAAAGATGGGGTTTCACCATGTTAGCCAAGATGGTCTTGATCTCCTGACCTTGTGATCCACCCGCCTTGGCCTCCCACAGTGCTGGGATTCCAGGCGTGAGCCCCCGTGCCTGGCCTCATTTCTAATATTAGTAATTTGTGTCTTCTTTCTTTTTTCCTTAATGGTAAGATCTGTATAAATTTTACTGATCTCCTCAAAGAACCAGTTCATTTTCTCTATTGATTTTCTGTTTTCTTGTTTTTTTTTTGTTTTGTTTTGTTGTGTTTTGTTTTTCTCTCTCTCTCTTTTTGGAGACAAGGTCTGGCTCTGGCACGCAGGCTGGAGTGCAATGGCGTGATCTTGGTTCACTGCAACCTCTACTTCCCAGGTGCAAAGCATCTTCCCACCTCAGCTTCCTGAGTAGCTGGGACTACAGGCACACACCACCATGACAGGCTAATTTTTATATTTTTGGTAGAGACAGGTTTTGCTGTGTTGCCTAGGCTGGTCTCAAACTTGTGAGCTCAAGCCATCCTCCTGACTCAGCCTCCCAAAGTGCTGGGATGAGCCACCATACCTGGCAGATTTCTTATTTTCACTTTCATTGATTTCTGCTCTAATTCTTATTATTTATTTTCTTATGTTCACCTTGGATTTCATTTGCTCTTCTTTTTCTATTTTCCTGTGGTAGAAGCTTAGATTATTGATTTCATATCTTTCTTATTTCCTAATATTTGCATACAATGCCATAAATTTCCCTCTAAGTACTGCTTTCACTGCATCCCACAAGTGTTAAGTTGCATATTTTAGTTTCATTTAGCTCAAAATATTCCTAAATTTCTCTTGAGATTCCTATTTTGACTCATGTATTATTTAGAAGTGAGTTAATCTCTATATATTCTGGGATTTTCTGGCTATCTGTCTGTTATTGATTTCTAGGTTAATTACATCGTGGGCCGAGTGTGGTGGCTCACGCCTGTAATCCCAGCACTTTGGGAGGTTGAGGGGGGATCACGAGGTCAAGAGATTGAGACCAACCTGGCCAACATGGTGAAACCCTGTCTCTACTAAAAATACAAAAATTAGCTGGGCGTGGTGGTGTGCGCCTGTAGTCCCAGCTACTTGGGAGGCTGAGGCAGGATAATCGCTAGAACCCAGGAGGTGGAGGTTGCAGTGAGCCAAGATCACACCACTGCACTCCAGCCTGGGCGACAGAGCGAGATCCCGTCTCAAAAAAAAAAAGAAAAAATTACACTGTGGTCTGGGAGCATACATTGTATGATTTCTATTCTTTTAAGTGTGTTAAGGTATGTTTTATGGCCCAGAATGTAGTCTATTTAATGAACGTTCCACGTGAACTTGGGAAGAATATTCTGCTATTGTTGGTTAAAGTTGTCTATAGACGTTAATTATACCCAGTTGTTTGATGTGCTGTTCAGTTCAACTATGTCCTTAATTTTTTTCTGTCCACTAGATCTATTTCCGATAGAGGGGTGTTGAAGTCTCCAGCTACAATAGTAGATTTATCTACGCGTTGTGGTTACACATTAAGCGTTGTTGTGTCTTCTGAACTGGCTTCATTATCATTATAGAATGGCCCCTTTTATCCCTGATAGTTTTTTTTGCTCTGAGGTTTGTGCCGTCTGAAGTTAGTATAGCCGCTCCACGTTTCTCCTCCACCCAGCTTTATTGACGTATAATTGACAAATAAAGATTGTATACACTTAAAACGTACTGTGTAATGATTTGATATATGTATGCACTGTGAGATAATTACCATAATCAAGTTAGTTAACACATGGTTACTCACATGAGTAACTCACTTCTAAATAATACATGGGTCAAGTAGTCACATAGTTACTATTTTGTGAGTGTGTGTTTGTGTGTGTGTGTGTCAAGAACACTTAATATCTACTCTTTTCGCAAATTTCAAGTATACAATACAGTTTTGTTTTTTTTTTTTTTGAGATGGAGTCTCGCTCTGTCGCCCAGGCTGGAGTGCAGTGGCCGGATCTCAGCTCACTGCAAGCTCTGCCTCCCAGGTTCACGCCATTCTCCTGCCTCAGCCTCCCGAGTAGCTGGGACTACAGGCTCCCATCACCACGCCTGGCTAATTTTTTGTATTTTTAGTAGAGATGGGGTTTCACAGTGTTAGCCAGGATGGTCTCGATCTCCTGACCTCATGATCCGCCCACCTCGGCCTCCCAAAGTGCTGGGATTACAGGCGTGAGCCACCGCACCCAGCCACAATACAGTATTATTAACTATAGCTATTATGTTGTACCTTAGAGTCTCAGAACTTACTTATGACTGAAAGTTTATGCCCTTGATATTTTCCCCACTTACCCCGCTCCCAGCCCCTGGCAACCACTGTTCTACTCTCTACTTCTCTGAGTTTGACTTTTTAAGATTCCACATATGGGTGAAATCATGCAATATTTGGCAATACTTGTCCTTTTTTTTTTTTTTTTGAGACAGAGTCTTGCTCTGTTGCCAGGCTGGAGTGCAGTGGCGCGATCTCAGCTTACTGCAACCTCCGCCTCCTGGGTTCAAGTGATTCTCCTGCCTCAGCCTCCCAAGTAGCTGAGACTACAGGCACACGCCACCGCACCCAGCTAATTTTTGTATTTTCAGTAGAGACAGGGTTACACCGTGTTGGCCAGGATGGTCTCAATCTCTTGACCTCGTGATCCGCCTGCCTCCACCTCCCAAAGTGCTGGGATTACAGGCGTGAGTCACTGTGCCCAGCCGCAATATTTGTCTTTCTGTACCTGGCTTATTTCACTTAGCACAATGTCCTCCAGGTTCATTCACGTTGTTGCAAATGACAGGATTTCTTTCCTCTTTATGGCTGATTAATATTCCACTGTATGTGTGTATGTGTTGTATTTTCTTTACAGAATTCATATGTTTCACATTTATTCATCCATTAATGGCACTTAGATTGTTTCTGTATCTTGGCTCTTGTGAATAACGCTGCAATGAGCGTGGCAGTGTAGATACCTCTTCAACATACTGACTTCATGTACTTTGGATATATATCTAGAAATGGGATTGCTGGGTCATATAATAGCTCTATTTTAAATTTTTTAAGTCCATACTGTTCTCTGATGGTTATACTCATTTGCATTCCCACCAACAATGTACAAGGGTTCCCTTTTCTCTGTACCATCACTCATTATCATTATCACTACTCTATGCCAACTACTAATTATTTCCTATCTGTTTTTCAAGTCTCTAAGATAAGAATGCATTTGATAACAGCATCTAGCTTTCTTTTGATTAGTTAGCATGGTATATTTTTCTCTATCTCATTATGTTTAATCTACATGTGTCTATATATTTAAATCAGATTTATTGTAGACAACATATAGTTCGATCTGTTTCTTGATCCACTCTGACAATCTGTCTTTTAATCTGTATATTTAGACCATTGATGTTTAAAGTGATTACATAACTGAATTAATATCTACCACATTTGTTACTGTTTGCTGTTAATGGCTCTTGCTATTTGTTCCTCTTTTCTTCTACTCTTTTTCTGCCATTTGTGTTTTTTACTAAGCATTTTATATGATCCCAGTTTTCCTTCTTTCTTAAGATATCAATTATACCCAGGCTGGTGTGCAGTGGCGTGATCATGGCTTGTTGTACCCTCGAACTCGTGGGCTCCAGCAATTCTCCTACCTCAGCCTCCTGAGTAGCAGAGACCACAGGTGTGGGCCACCATGCCAGACTAATTTTTGTATTTTAGGTAGAAACAAGGTTTTGCTATGTTGCCCAGGCTCTTCTCGAACTCCTGAGCTCAAGCAATCCACCTGCCTCAGCCTCCCAAAGTTCTGGGATTACAGACGTGAGACACCACACCCAGTCTACTCAATTATACTTTTTTAAAAACTTTGTTTCAGTGGTCATCCTAGAGTTTGCAATATGCATTCACAACTCATCCAAATTCACTTTCAGAATAACTCAACACCATTTCACAGGTAGTGCAAGTACCTTATAATGATGAAATATTCTTAATCCCCCCTCCTGACTCTTGTATCATTGTTGTAGTTCATTTCATTTATACATATGCTATAATCACTGAATACATTGTTGCTGTGGTTATTGGAACAGTTATCTGTTAGATCAATTAAGAATAAGAAAAATAAAAATTTTTCTTTTACCCTCACTTATTTCTTCTATACTACCCTTCCCTTTTTATGTAGATCTGATTTTGTTTTATCTTCTCTCTGAAAAACTTGTTTAACATTTCTTGCAAGAAAAGTCTACTGTTACCAAACTCTCTCAATTTTTTTTTGTCTGAGAAAGTGTTTCTTTCCCCTTTACGTTTGAAAGATAGTTTCACAGAATATGGAATTTTAAGTTGGTGGGTTGTTGTTTTTTTTTCCCTTAACACTTAAAATATTTCACTTTACCCTTCTTGCTTTTGTGGTTTCTGAGAAGTCAGATGTGATTCTTACCTTTGCTGCTTTGTAGATGAGGCGTTTGCTCCCTCTGGCTTCTTTGAAGCTTGTTGTTATCTTGGATTTCTACAGTTTGAGTGTGATACGCTGAGGGGTCGTTTTTGGGTTTTGGAGGGATTTATCCTGATTGGTGTTCCCTGAGTGTCTTTGCCTGTGTTTTGGTGTCTGACATTAATTGGGGAAAATTCTCGGTTATTATTGCTTCAAATATTTCTGTTTCTTTGTTTCTTCCCTTTCTGGTGTTCCCTTTATGCATATGTTACAACTTTCATAGTTATTCCACAGTTCTTGGATATTATGTTCCTTTTCTTTTTTTCTGAGATGAGTCTCGGAGTCTCGCTCTGTTGCCCAGGCTGGAGTTCAGTGGTGTGATCTCACTGCAACCTCCACCTCCTGGGTTCAAGTGGTTCTCCAGTCTCGGCCTCCCAAGTAACTGGGATTAGAGGCGCGCACCACCACGCCCAGCTAATTTTTGTATTTTTGGTAGAGATGGGGTTGCACTGTGTTGGCCAGGATGGTCTCGATCTCTTGACCTCGTGATCTGCCTGCCTCGGCCTCCCAAAGTGTTGGGATTACAGGTGTGAGCCACCGCACCCGGCTCCATTTTTTTTTTTCTTTTTTGTGTGTGTTCTCTTTTCTCCTTGCATTTCTGTTTGGGAAGTTTTTATCGACCTATCTACAAGCTCAGAGATTTTTTTCCCTCAGTTATGTGTAATCTACTAATGGTCCCATCAAAGGCATTCCTCATTCCTTTTACAATAGCTTCCATCTCTAACACTCCTTTTATTCTTTATTAGAATTCTGTCTTTCTGTTTACATTGCCCATCTCTTCTTGCGTGCAGTCTACTTTTCCCATTAGAGTTCTCAGCAATTTTTTTTTTTTAAGACAGAATCTCTCCCTGTCACCAGGCTGGAGTGCAATGGCGTGGTCTCGGCTCACTGCAACCTCCACCTCCCGGGTTCAAGCGATTCTTGTGCCTCAGCCTCCTGAGTAGCTTGGATTACAGGCGTACGCCACCACACCTAGCTAAATGTTTTGCATATTTAGTAGAGACGGGGTTTTGCCATGTTGGTCAGGCTGGTCTCAAACTCCTGACCTCAGGTGATCCGTGCCCCCTTGGCCTCCCAAAGTGCTGGGATTACAGGCGTGAGCCACCACTCCTGTCCAAGAGTGCTTAGCATTTAATCATAATTGTTTAAAATTCAGTCATAATTTCAACATCCCTGCCACCTCTGAATGTGGGTTTGACACTTGGTCTATCTCTTTAAACTATTTTTTGCCTTTTAGTATGCCTTCCCTAGGGGAAGGGGGAGAGCACTACATCAAGGGAGCACCCCAAGGAACAAAAGAATCCGAACAGCAGACCTTGAGCCCCAGATCTTCCCTCTGACATAGTCTACCCAAATGAGAAGGAATTAGAAGTGTAATTCTGGTAATATGACAAAGCAAGTTTCTTTAACACCCCTAAAAGATCACACCAGCTCACCAGCAATGGATCCAAACCAAGAAGAAATCTCTAAAAAAATCATTAAACACTCATAAAATAACACTTAAGAGTGGTGACCCCATATTCAGCAGTCAGAAAAATTTTGAAGACTTAAGTTGCAGACTATTTGGACAGATGGAGAGTTCCCATGAATTACTCTTAGAGGGAAAGGCAGCACCCAAATGGTGTGAACATTCTCATCCCAGCCTCGGACATCTTATCAGCTCAGGTAGAAGGAAGAGAACCAGCACAGATGCTGGTCCCTACACAACAAAGCAATGGGGACTTGAGGCTTTATTTTACTTTTCATTGTCTATTTTATATTGCCTAAATATTCCATTAACTGAGAAATATAAAAATTGAATACATTAGTCATTGCTATGGGCCCTTACAAAGGGTTCCATACCCCCACCTCATTAGTTGGCCTTGGGGACACATATATTGGCTGAGTGGTAGCTTCCAAAAAGATATGTCCATGTCCTAATCCCTGAGACCTGTCAATGTTATCTTATTTAGAAAAAGGGTCTTTGCAGGCCAGGCTTGGTGGCTCACGCCTGTAATCCCAGCACTTTGGGAGGCCAAGGCAGGCGGATCACCTGAGGTCAGGAGTTCAAGACAAGCCTGGCTAATATGGAGAAACCCTGTCTCTACTAAAAATACAAAAATTAGCCTGGTGTGGTGGTGGGCGCTTGTAATCCCAGTACTCAGGAGGCTAAGGCAGGAGAATCACTTGAACCCCAGAGGCAGAGGTTGCAGTGAGCCAAGATCATGCCATTGCACTCCTGCCTGGGTGACAAGAGCTAAACTCTGTCAAAAAAAAAAAAAAAAGGATCTTTGCAGATGAAATTAAGTTAAGGATCATGAAATGAGGAGGTCATCCTGGATTGTCCAGGTAGACCCCAAATCCAATAAGTGCCCTTATCAGAGACATATAAGGGAATACACACATGGAGGAGAAGGGGGTGTGAAGACGCAGGCAGATATTGGAGTGATGTGGCCACAAGCCAAGGAAGCCCCAACCACCACAAGTTAGAAGAGGCAAAGAATGGGCCGGATGTGGTGGCTCACGCCTGTAATCCCAACACTTTGGGAGGCAGAGGTGAGTCTGAAGTTCAAGACCAGCCTGGGCTGGGTGTAGTGGCTCATGACTGTAATCCCAACACTTTAGGAGGCCGAAGTGGGTCTAAAGTTCAAGACCAGCCTGGCCAACATGATGAAACCCTGTCTGTACTAAAAATACAAAAATTAGCCTGGTGTGGTGGCAGACGCCTGTAGTCCCAGCTACTCAGGAGGCTGAAGCAGGAGAATCACGTGAGCCCAGGAGATGGTGGTTGCAGTGAGCTGAGATTGTGCCACTGCACTCCAGCCTGGGCAACAGAGTGAGATTCCATCTCAAAAAAAAAAAAAAAAGAAAAAAAGAAAAGAAAAGAAAAAAAGAAGAGGCAAAGAATGGATTATTCTCTAGAACCTTGAGGCACCTTGCTGACGCACGTTGATTTTGGACTTATGGCCTTCAGAATTGTGAGAGAATAAATTTCTGTTGTTTTAAGACACCAAGTTTGTGGCAGTTTGTTACAGCAACAGCAGGAAGCTAGTATAGCTTCAGAGAGGCAAGACCATTGGTAGGGCATCCTGCCCAGGCCAGCTCAGTCCAGAAGTCAGACCCCAGACAGACTGATGAAAAGTCGTTTCCATCTGAGGTGAGAGCAGAAGTGTAAAGGCAGGGGCCTGAGCAGGAAACCAAGACCTCAGCCAAGGAGGAGCACGGTGTCCTCTGAGCGGGGCTCTCGGAAGAGCTGTGGAGCTGTGCTGCAGAAGCTTCTCCGTTGTGTGTGTTACTCAACGTTACATCCTTTGGCAAATCTGTGCATCAGTCAGGATAAGCAAAGCCATGCTTCAATAACAAAGAACCCTCAACTCTTAACAAGGTATAGTAGCAAAGCTTGACTTCTTCCTCATGTTACGTGTTTGCAATAGGTCATCCGTGGCTTCTGCTCCATGTCTTATTTATCCAGGACTCAGGCTAAAAAAGCAGCCACCATTTCAACAGTCATTTCAGTTGTCGCCATGGCAGAGGGAAACCGAGAGCTTTGGCAGGTCTTGCCTAAGCAATTAAATGCTTCAGCTCATTTGTCTGACTCATTAGTCGTCCAACCCCACCCAAACACGGTGGCTGGGAAGTGTGAGCCTATCATGTGTTCAGAGGATGAAGAGCTAAAAATATTTGGTAAGGCAGGGTGCCATAGCTCACACCTATAATCTCAGCACTTTGGGAGGCTGAGGTAGGAGGATTGCTTGAGCCCAGGAGTTTGAGACCAGCCTGGGCAACATGGCAAAACCCCGTATCTACAAAAAATATAAAAATTAGCCAGGCATGGTGGTGCATGCCTGTGGTGCCGGCTACTTTTGGGAGGTTAAAGCAGGAGAATCACCTGAGCCCAGGAGTTCCAGGCTCCTGTGAGCCATTACTGTGCCACTGGACTCCAGCCTGGGCAACAGAGTGAGACCCTGTATATACATATTTTATAAACAGCTTAATGACAGACAGCACACCCTCTGTGCGTCTGAAGCCCTAGGTCCCACTGATCTTTTCATGATCACTGTCCAGCATGGGCCTTGCTGACGTTATGTTCAGCTACTGCTGAGCAGCAAGAAGGAAGGAAGAGAGGGACGAATGGGGGGAGGGAGAAAAAAGGTTTTGACATGTAAAAAGTGTTGGAGGTGGTTTTCCAAAGCAGCACTGACAATGGAACACAGCAGATGTCCCATAAACATGTGCTGAACACAACTGAGTTGACTTTCATTTGTCTCCTGGTTTTGCCTTGTTTTTGGTCATGCCTGCAAAGCCTGGGGTCAGGTGTGCGGTTGGCACTCGTAGAGCCAACCTGAGCGGTCAGATCACAGGGTTGGCCTGGGTGCCCACAGACGAGCCTGGGTGTCAGGGGACACCACAGTGCTAGGTTGGGTGCCAGGGCTGCGCTTCTCTCCCCTGCCCTTGCTAAAGGTACGGGCACCACTGCAGCTGAATCCCGGTGAACCAGGGCATGCCTCGTCCTGCACACCATTGCATTCACTTGCTGTGTTCTGGAAAGTTCTGTCTGAGCCAGTATCTACATCCTGCCTCTAACCAGCCCCTGTGGATGACACAAGGCCTGTGACCTTGCTTTTATTTTGGTTTTATCCTTGAATTAGCTTTGACTTGTTTCACGCAAGTCTCAAAACAGTTTACAAGGAAGAATGCAGGTGGTTCCAGGTGCGGTCGGATCGAGGGTCTGAAGCCGTGCTCCGCTTCTCGATTTGGCTTTCTTCTCTGTTAGCCTCATCCTCAGACTGGCTCCTCCCCACTTGGAAGCCGTGACCTGTGAGTCCAGGCCTCTGCCTAGAGCATAGAAAGGGTTCAATAAATGCTCGTATAATAAATGAAACACATGTGCAGTAAATGACGGCCCCCAGCACTCCAGGTTTATATCCTAATGGCTTAGCAACTTCAGGGAAAAGAGAGAAACTTTCCAAACCCAAGTCCTTAGGGCCCACTCCGATTAGTCTGGCTTCGGTTTGGCTCATATATTTGTCAGCGTAGGCTAGACTTTGTTATGGTAACACATAAATCCTGAGATCTCAGTGACTTAACATTATAAAATGTTACCGCTCACGTCATAGTCCAGTGTCAGGAGGATGGGAGCCCTCCTTCAAGTAGTGACTAACATGTCTGGGCTTCTCCCATTTTGTGACCCTAACATCTTCGGTGCCAGGTCTCGAGGTTATCCCAGAAAGGCAAAGGAGACAGTGTCACACCTGGGAGATATCACGAGGTGCAGGCCGGAAAGTGGCATGAGTCCCTTCTGCCCATATTCCATGGGCCAGAGCTGGCTCGGGGGAGAAGCACGTGGCTTGGGAAGCCCCTCGTGTTGTATCTTGCTGTAGGCCACATGGCGCTCCCTGAGCTAATCACTGAGACCAGGAGGTCCTTGCTCTTATTGACCAGACCTGGTCTTCCTGCTCACCCCTAAAGTCCAGGGAGTGGCTCAGCCCCATCAGACTGCATGAGCTGCCCGTGGGGGACGGCTGCACCCCTGCGGGAAAATCAGGGCGCCTTTCCCAGAGAGGGGAATGGCTGTTGGGTGAGCAGAAATAACGCTGACCACTAGTCCCCAGGTGATGCTTCTGGCCTCCCCCTTAACCCCGTCAGGGCCAGCACACACACTGAGCACCTCTGCAGGGTCGGGCTGGCAAAAGGGCCCCGAGCAACTTTGGCTTTATTTAAATTATTCCCTAGTAACTTCCAGGCGCCAATATCCATTAAAATCTAATTTAGTGAGAATATTCAAGAATTATTTTCATAACACAGACTCTAGACAGATCCAAGACTTGCCATAATGTGCTCGATGCCCTTAGAGGAACATGTATTTTCACAGCTTACAGAAACCGATTATAAAACTCATACACAGGCTGGGCGCGGTGGCTCACGCCTGTAATCCCAGCACTTTGGGAAGCTGAGGCAGGTGGATCACCTGAAGTCAGGAATTCGAGACCAGCCTGGCCAATATGGCAAAACCCCATCTCTACTAAAAATACAAAAATTAGCTGGGTGCCTGTAATCCCAGCTACTCAGAAGGCTGAGGCAGAAGAATCACTTGAACTCGGGAGGCGGAGGTTGCAGTGAGCTGAGATCGCGCCACTGCACTCCAGCCTGGGCGACAAGAGTGAAACTCTACTTCAAAAAAAAAAAATTAGCAAAGGACATTTTTCCAAAGACATGCAGGTGGTGAACAATCACATGATAGGATGCTCAGCATCACTAATCACTGGGGAATGTGTATTAGTCGATTTTGCATTTCAATAAAGAAGTAACTGAGGGCCGGACGCGGTGGCTCACACCTGTAATCCCAGCAGTTTGGGAGTCCGAGGCGGGTGGATCACGAGGTCAGGAGATCGAGACCATCCTGGCTAACACAATGAAACCCCGTCTCTACTAAAAATACCAAAAACAATTAGCCGGGCGTGGTGGCGGGTGCCTATAGTCCCAGCTACTTGGGAGGCTGAGGCAGGAGAATGGCGTGAACCCAGGAGGCGGAGCTTGCAGTGAGCCGAGATCGTGCCACTGCACTCCAGCCTGGGCGACAGAGCAAGACTCCGTCTCAAAATTAAAACAAAACAACAACAACAACAGCAACAACAAAAAACCCAGAAAAACAGAACAAGGCAAAAGCCATGGGTGTGGCTCTGAGATGAGGCTGTAAGGCAGTGGCTCCACCTCACTGGCTCCCGGTCTTACCCACTGTCCCTGTCTTACCCACTGTCCCCCTCTTCCCCACTTCGCTGGCTCACTCGGATGAAGCCAGCAGCCATGCTGTGAGCTACCCTGCGGAGAGGCTGATGTGCAAAGAAACTGAGCATGGCCTGTGGCCAACAACCAGCAAGGAACTGAGCTTCTCAGTCTGACGGTCTGTAAGTTTTGCCAACAACCATGTGAGTGGGCCTGGAACAACCATGTGAGTGGGCCTGGAAGCAGATCCCTCCCCAGTTGAGCCACCGAGCCTTGGGATCATTTGTTACACAGCAGGAGATAGCTAAGACGACCTCGGGGAGTACGAAAAGCTTGTGTGGTTTTTCCTGAAATGAAAATACTTTTAAATATTACGTGTTGAGAAGATGCGCTCTAGACGAGAGGGGACCAAGTGATCAATCACAAGCCAAAATCAACCTGCAGGTGGGTTTGCTGTGGGTTTCCCCTCCACGGACGTGGGATGGCCGACACAGCGTGTCCCCTCCGTGGACATGGGATGGACGACAAAGTGTTTCTTTTTTTCGAGAGGGAGTCTTGTTCTGTCGCCCAGGTTGGAGTGCAGTGGCACAATCTCAGGCTCACTGCAAGCTCCGCCTCCCGGGTTCACGCCATTCTCCTGCCTCAGTCTCCCGAGTAGCTGGGACTACAGGTGCCTGCCACTACGCTGAGCTAAATTTTTGTATTTTTTAGTAGAGACGGGGTTTCACCATGTTAGCCAGGATGGTCTCGATCTCCTGACCTCGTGACCCACCCGCCTCGGCCTCCCAAAGTGCTGGGATTACAGGCGTGAGCCACCGCGCCCAGCCCAGTATTTCAAAACATTTTGCACCAGCATTTAGAACTAGGAGAATCACATGCACACTGAGATTGCTGGCCTCCCTTAACAAGCTGGAAGCTGGGCAGCTGCGATCCTCATTCCTGCAGGGCAGCTACCAGCGGAGGTTGATTGTGCTGTGCTGAATTCGGGCAGGCGCTCCCCGTTTGTCACAAAACACACTGCTCCGGGCCAGGCACAGCGGCTCACGCCTGTAATCCCAGCACTCTGGGAGGCTGAGGCAGGCGGATCACCTGAGGTCAGGAGTTCGAGACCAGCCTGGCCAATATGGTGAAACCTTGTTTCTACTAAAAATACAAAAATTAGCCAGGCGTGGTGGCGGACGCCTGTAATCCCAGCTACTCAGGCGACTGAGGCAGGAGAATTGCTTGGAGCCAGGAGGTGGAAGTTGCAGTGAGCCGAGATTGCACCATGGAACTGCAGCCTAGGCGACAGAATGTGACTCCATCTCAAAAACCAAACCAAAACAAAACAGAACAAAAAACACTGCTCCTTATTGTGCAGAGGCCAAATGCCAGCTGCAAGGTACTGCATTTCCACCACTTCTTATGATAGAGTTAAAAGAATGTTAAGATACAGCGAAACACTGTTACCACGCCTCCATCAAAGGACAGTGAAGACTGAGAGAGGCCGAAGTCCAGACAGAGCCCAGCGGGATGGCTCATCTCTGCTCCATGAGATGTCTGCTGAGGCTGGAATGCCCAGGGTGGTGTCTTCATTCATCTGTTTGGTGCTTTGGCTAGGATTGCTCCAATTGCCAGGGGTGGCTCAGCTGAAGCTTCGGTTCCTGCTGTTGGTTGAGTTCTTTGGTTCTCCTCCTCATAGTCTCAGGACGTCTTCCCTCTCCCAGGGGCCTTTGTGGGTCATCTTTCCAGCAGGGAGTCAGACTTCTTACATCTTCTGACCTGACAGTTCTCGAGGGTGCAAAAGTGGAAACTGCCAGGCCTTCTCAAGGCTTAGGACTGCAACTGGCCCCGTGTCACTTCTGACTCATTCTGTCGGTTAAAGCAGGCAACACAGGCTCAGCGCATGTTGTAGAAGAGAGGACTACGCGAGGGTGTGAATGCCGAGAGGCATGACTCACTGGGGACAATCAAGGTTGCAAAATGTGTCCTTGCTTCCCAGGAACACTTACAGATATGCTAGTGGGGAACATTCTGGATTTTCTCACTTGAAAATTAAAAGAAGGGGGAGAAGCTGACCCCAGAGAACAGGAATACATGGAGCTACTTGGATTACACATTGAGAAGGTGAAAAGTGGTCTGGAAGCTGCCACAGGGGCTATAATATTCCCAAATGAATATAAACCGCTTTTGCATAATATCACAATAAGTGGGCAAGGCAAGCACACAACCACACCAACTCCAAAGAGTCCCTCTCTGGCTCCCCTGGGACACAATTGCTGTTTTGTTTTGTTTGACAGAGTTTCGCGCTGTCGCCCAGGCTGGAGTGCAGTGTCACAATCTCGGCTCACTGCAAGCTCCACCTCCCGGTTCAAGTGATTCTCCTGCCTCAGCCTCCTGAGTAGCTGGGATTATACGTGCGTGTCACCATGCCCAGCTAATTTTTGTATAATTAGTAGAGACGGGGTTTCATCATATTGGCCAGGCTGGTCTCGAACTCCTGACCTCGTGATCTGCCCACCTTGGCCTCCCGAAGTGCTGAGATTACAGGCGTGAGCCACTGTGCTCGGCCTTCTTTTTGTTTTGACAAGAGTCTCCGTCTGTTGCCCAGGCTGGAGTAGTGTCGCAATCTTGGCTCACTGCAACCTCCACCTCCTCGGCTCAAGCGATTCTGCCTCAGCCTCCTGCGTAGCTGGGATTAGAGGTGTGTACTATCAATCCTGGCTAATTTGTATTTTTAGTAGAGACGGGGTTTCACCATGTTGGCCAGGCTGGTGTTGAACTCCTGACCTCAAGTGATCTGCCCACCTTGGCCTCCTGAAGTGCTGGGATTACAGGCATGAGCCACTTCACCCAGCCCACGACTGCTTCTCAACCCAATGACAACATTAACCCTTGTTCTTCCCATCTCCTTAGTAAACGATATGAAGAATCACCAAACTTCCCTGCTTCCTGATGGCACCCAGTTCAGAACCCACTTACACTCCTGAAAACCCTCCTCGGCTCACCCAGCATGAGCCCACATCCTAGAGGCCTCTCCCAACTCAGCCCTTCGTCTGGGTGCGCTCCTTAGTGGCAGCCAAGCTTACATGAGGGAATGGTCCTGGTGGTCCTCTGCTGGGGCAACATGTGTTCATACAGTCTTCACTCAGCGACTTTCAGTCTGACCCACACTTCTTCCTTTCTTCCCAAGGCTTCAAGCTGCCCCTCCCAGGGTCCAACTCCATTTCCAGCACTCAGCCCCATAGGACTAGCCTAGACACACAGACCTCCCGGGATGGAAAAGCACTGTCTTAGCACTGGCCAGAGGGGCAGCTTCCGAAGGCCCGACCTCAGCACGTGCAAAGGGAGGAGTGCCCAGTCGGAATTGGCAGCCTTCTGGGTACGCACCCCTGTCTGAGGGGCACACCTGCCCACTCTCAGGGTAGGCTGGACTGGGGAATTGACCGACCTCAGCTGCTGGGCCGAGGTCAGCCTCTTCACTCGTGTCCCCAGTGAGGGACCGGGCCCAGCCCTGATCAGGGATGTGCTGGTGGGAGGTCAGCTCTGAAGAAGTCATGGGAAAAGAATGCTAAACTCAGGGAAGCAAAATGCAGAACTGAGGGTGGAGGTCAAAACCCATCCCTGATCAGAAGAGAGGACAGGATCAATGGGAAAAGCAGGAACAAGCTGAAGCCCCACAGGTCACTCTGGACATCGTGGCTGAGGCCACCCCCTGTGCCCGCCATGGGCAGATGCTTTATTCTCTTTTTCTTTTTTTTGGCCTCGCCTCGCTCTGCCCTGTCCCGCCCCGCCCCGCCCCATCATGCCCCGCCCTGCTTCACTTCTTTTCTTTCTTTTTTTTTTTTAGATGGAGTCTCACTCTTGTTGCCCAGGCTGGAGGGCAGTGGCGCGATCTCAGCTCACTGAAACCTCCGCCTCCCGGGTTCAAGCAATTCTTCTGAGTAGGTGGGATTAGAGACACTCGCCACCACGTCCGGTGAATTTTGGTATTTTTAGTAGAGATGAGGTTTCACCATCTTGGCCAGGCTGGTCTCAAACTCCTGACCTCATGATCCACCCGCCTCAGCCTCCCAAAGTGCTGGGATTACAGGCGTGAGCCACCGCACCCGGCCTCTTTTCCTTTCTTTCTTTTTGACAGAGTTTTGTTCTTGTTGCCCAGGCTGGAGTGCAATGGCACTGTCTTGGCTCAACGCAGCCTCCACCTCCCAGAGTCCAACTCCATTTCCAGTGATTCTCCTGTCTCAGCCTCCCAAGTAGCTGGGATTACAGGCACACGCCACCACACCTGGCTGATTTTTGTATTTTTAATAGAGATGAGGTTTCACCATGTTGGCCAGGCTGGTCTCAAACTCCTGACTTCGTGATCCGCCCGCCTTGGCCTCCCAAAGTGCTGGGATTACAGGCGTGAGCCACCACGCCAGGCCTTTTTCTTTTTCTTTCTTTTTTTTTTCTTTTTTAATACAGACAGAGTTTTGCCATGTTGGCCAGGCTGGTCTCAAACTCCTGGACTCAAGCAATCCACCCGCCTCAGCCTCCCAAAGTGCTGGGATTTCAGGTGTAAGCCACTGTACCCACCTGGCAGATGTTTATAAATGCCCCCACAAGCCTCTGTTTCAGGGGTCTCAAGACCACCCTCGAGTCTGATATTTCACTAGAAGAGCTCACAAGACTCAATAGCAGGCTATATTCACAGCCAACCTTTATGACAGAAAAGGACACAAAGTCAAGGTGACAGTGAAAAGATACGCCCGGGAAGTCCAGAAAGGCCAGCACAGGCTCGCCAGCCTTTCCTCCCTTGAGGTCACACGGGACACACTTTTCTCCACAGCAGATTGCTGGAGGGACACAGGAAAAATGTCTCTGCCCAGGGAAGCCCACGCAGGTCTAAGGATCCCAGGCTCCCACAGTGGGCTCTGCACATAGGCTCCTCCTGCTGTGGCAACCAAAACTCAGGACCCCTGAGGTGAGGCCAGATACATCTGCTTTCTTGGTGTTTGCATGAAACAATCCTGATGGCCGGGCACGGTGGCTCATGCCTGTAATCCCAGCACTTTGGGAGGCCGAGGCAGGTGGATCACGAGGTCAGGAGATCAAGACCATCCTGGCTAACATGGTGAAACCCTGTCTCTACTAAAAAAATACAAAAAAAATTAGCCAGTCATGGTGGTGGGCGCCTATAGTCCCAGCTACTCGGGAGGCTGAGGTAGGAGAATGGCATGAACCCGGGAGGCGGAGGTTGCAGTGAGCCAAGATCGTGCCACTGCACTCCAGCCTGAATGACAGCGCGAGGCTCTGTCTAAAAAAAAAAAAAAAATCCTGACGTGCTGACAAACTGATACCATTCAGCCATGTCCACCGATCTGGACATCCCCAAAAGCATCGAATTTGGAGGGCCACATACCCAAGGTTGTCCCAGGGTCAATCTTAGCTCCAGGCCCCCATGGAAGCACACAAGGGTTGAGCAACCCCACGTGCTGTGTTAAGCCCTTCCTCACAGCATCACAACAAGCTCGCTAGGAAGAGTATTGGTCTATTTACAGATGAGGAAATTGAGGCTCAGGAACACAAAGTGACAGGTGTGGCTGGATGCAGTGGCTCACACCTGTAATCCCAGCACTTTGGGAGGCTGAGGCGGGCGGATCACGAGGTCAGGAGATCGAGACCATCCTGGCTAACATGGTGAAACCCCGTCTCTACTAAAAATACAAAAAACTAGCCGGTCAAGGTGGCGGGCACCTGTAGTCCCAGCTACTCGGGAGGCTGAGGCAGGAGAATGGCATGAACCCGGGAGGCAGAGCTTGCAGTGAGCTGAGATCCGGCCACTGCACTCCAGCCTCGGCAAGAGCGAGAATCCGTCTCAAAAACAAACGAACAAAAAACCCTAAGAGGCCGGGCGCGGTGGCTCACGCCTGTAATCCTAGCACTTTGGGAGGCCGAGGCGGGCGGATCACAAGGTCAGGAGATCGAGACCATCCTGGCTAACATGGTGAAACCCCGTCTCTACTAAAAATACAAAAAACTAGCCGGTCAAGGTGGCGGGCACCTGTAGTCCCAGCTACTCGGGAGGCTGAGGCAGGAGAATGGCATGAACCCGGGAGGCAGAGCTTGCAGTGAGCTGAGATCCGGCCACTGCACTCCAGCCTCGGCAAGAGCGAGAATCCGTCTCAAAAACAAACGAACAAAAAACCCTAAGAGGCCGGGCGCGGTGGCTCACGCCTGTAATCCCAGCACTTTGGGAGGCCGAGGCGGGAGGATCACAAGGTCAGGAGATCGAGACCATCCTGGCTAACACGGTGAAACCCCGTCTCTACTAAAAATACAAAAAACTAGCCGGTCAAGGTGGCGGGCACCTGTAGTCCCAGCTACTCGGGAGGCTGAGGCAGGAGAATGGCATGAACCCGGGAGGCAGAGCTTGCAGTGAGCTGAGATCGCGCCACTGACTCCAGCCTGGGTGACAGCGCGAGACTCCGCCTCAGAAAGAAACAAATAAAACAAAGTGACAGGTGTGACTTGAACCTAGGGCCGGAGGGGAGGGCGCGTAACAGCTAAGAGCACAGACCTGGAGGACAGAGAAGTCTGTTCCTGGTGTGGGTGCTGCTCTGAATCCCACTATTGCCACAGGCAATTTCAGCTTGTCTGTATAACAAAAACAAAAATAGTAATACTTATCTCAGAGGACTGTTACTAGAAATGCGTGAAACAGTTCAGTGAGGCCGGGTGCGGTGGTTCACGCCTGTAATCCCAGCACTTTGGGAGGCCGAGGCGGGCAGATCACCTGAGGTCAACATGGGGAAACCCCATCTACACTAAAAATACAAAAATATTTGCCCGGCGTGGTGGTGTGTGTCTATAATCCCAGTTACTCAGGAGGCTGAGGGAGGAGAATCACTTGAACCTGGGAGGCGGAGGTTGCAGTGAACCAAGATGGCGCCACTGCACTCCAGCCTGGGTGACAGAGCAAGACTCCATCAAAAAAAAGAAAGAAGGAAGAAGGGAGGGAGGGAGGGAGGGAGGGAGGGAGGGATGAAGGGTGCAGTAGAGGTGCTTAGTGCAGTACATAGCACACTGTGTGTGAGTGACGCATGCATATGAGCTATCAGGATTGTGGCGATGGTGATGTGATAAGGAGAAAGGAGTGAGGAGGTGAAATTGCTCACCAGAGCATCTTTTATGCTCTGGTGAGGTGGCAAGATGTGCACCTTCACTCCAAGGGGACTGCCCCAGCTCAGCTTGGAGCAGCCTGGCCTTCCAGCCCCCAGAGCCCCTCCCCACTATGTCGGGAACAGCAGGTGAGGCCTGGAGAGGTGATCATGGCAGCCGCCCTGAGACAGGTCGGGAACAGCAGATGAGGCTGGAGAGGTGATCGTGGCAGCTGCCCTGAGACAGGTCGGGAACAGCAGGTGGGGCCTGGAGAGGTAATCGTGGCAGCCGCCCTGAGACAGGTCCAGGCGTGGGTCCTGGCTTGTTGGCACGTCAGCTCTGATGGGGTCCACAAGGAAGGGAGGCTTGGTAGGGGGAAGAGCAGCTTGAAGGGCTCAGCCTGTGCATATGGGGTGTCTGGGCCTGGGGAACCCTGGGCCCCCATTGGTCTGTTCTTCTATGCCCAGAGGGGAATCAGTTCTCAGGGCCTGCAAACTGTTCTAAGGCCCGGGCCTGGGCTTTGGAAGTGTGTCCCCAGGTGTTTATTGGGGGCAGGACTGCAGTGAGATCCTCTGCATGGCTCACCCAGAAGGGGTGGCAGTTCACTGAGCAGCCAGGTTGGTGCCACCATCCAGCCCGCAGAGGGGCAGCTCGACTCAGGCAGAGGGAGTGGGGGTGTCTACACCTGGCTCTGCCTCCCGTGGGTGGTCACTGTGGGTCTCTGGGCCTCAGTAACCTCATTTGTAAACTGGGGCCATGTTTCAGTGAAAAGCAGAGGATGCAGACGGCCAGTGGAGGCCACATCAGCCCACAGGCTTGTGTTAACTGGCCCTCATGGAGCATGCTCACATTTTGAACTGGTTGCCACATTTTAACATCAGAAGGCATTTACTTAATACCTGAATCTCCAGCCTCTCTTTAAAGATGGGGTGGGGCTGGCTCTGTGGTCTGGCCACATGTTCCACAAGGCCACAGGTGGGTGGTGCTGGGCAGCACCCACCCCTGCAGATAAGCTCCTCCTTTCCCAGTTGGCCACAGCCCCAGCGGCTACTGATTCTCCAGCACAGGCCACCATGGTGATTCTCCCCACGGGAGTCAGAAGAGCCAGGTCGCACCCAAGCCTCCCCAGCTCCAGTCAAGGCTCCACCAAGTCCCAACCGTGCCCTGATCATGCACAAGGCAAGTCCCCCTCCCACCATCCATCTGTGGACATGTGCAGAATGGGTGGGGGTTGGGAGGGGGTGACTGCAGACGCCCTGAGTGGGGCCACACCGCCAGGTCCTCACCTTTCTCCTTCATGCCCAGGGTGGGGATAATAGAGCCCCCAAGGCAACCTGGGAGAGGTTGGCAGCCTGCCTCTTGGCCTGGGGTTTGTAGCCAGAGTGGTGAGCACTTGGAAATGACAGACACAGGGGGACAGGTGGGCCAGGGATGGGCAGGAAGGAGCCTTCCTCACTGTCAGAGCCGGGTGGCCTCAGGGACCTCCCTGGGGGGGAGGGGTCCCCATCAGAAAGCTGGCAGGGTGGGGCCTCACCTGTCATCTTTGGGCACTGGGGACCCAGAATGTGGAGTGCTCAGCTGCACCGAATCTGTGCGGCTCTGGGGCCCCTCTGGGAGGAGAAACAGAAGCCGGGGCAGATGGGTCAGCACGGCCAGGGCCCCAGTCCTTTGGCCTTTGAACTTGGCCTTTCCCAGACAGCCTGTCTTGGTATCCCTGCCTGGAATCCCTTCCCTTATCTTTCTTTGGCATGCTCCTTCAAGACACAGTGGACACATTTTCTCCTCCCAGAAGCTTCCCTTTCTTCTGGGTGCCCTGTGCCTTGGATCCTTGGACATGCCCCGCTCTGCTGCCGGCTGGCTGCTCTGTATTGTGATAAAATGTTCACGTGACCATGTCCTCACCAGGGATCCCGGAGGCAAGGGCCACCCACTGTGTCCCCAGAACCTACGCCTGGGCCTGGCACACAGAAGTGTCGAGTACTTCTCATCCACGGCTCACGGGGCGGGGCCGGCATGTCCTCCCTGAGCCGCCCATGTCCCTGTGCTCCTTGCGCAAGCTGCAGGCCCACCCCCAGGAGTGAGGCCCTGTGGCGTCAGGGCCCATGTGCAGCGGGCCCAGGGGACAGGAGGGGTCTGCCTGACCTCAGAGGGGTGTGTGCGGGACGAGTGTGAGGTCATGCTTGTTTACGAGGCTCTGACACAGCACCGTCATTTCCTCCCTCCTGGGCTGCACAGCCCTCCTCCCGGCTCAGCCAGCCTCTGACTTACTCACTGGCTTCCTACACCGTTGCTCTGGACGCCCATTTCTCCTGGGACATGGGGTCAGAGCTGTTTGTAATTTGCAATCAGGAGTGTCGGGGAAGGACTTTGGCCTGAGGCTGAGAGACCCTCCCAGCAGCTGTCTGCCCCACTGCAGCTCAGCGTCTCTGCGGGACCGGGACAGACTTGTGGACAGCCCACCCCAGGGCGCTCCCAAAAGGAAATGGCCGGAGAGACAGAGTAGGGATGGCCAGCCCTGGTGGCCCTACCCCGCCCTTACTGCTCATGGGCCTCTCAGAGAAGGGCCCAGAGGGCCCAGGGAAGGGGGTCCCAAGGAATGAGTGCCAGAGAGGCCTCAGAGAGAGGGTGGGAGGGCCATGAACCTAGACGCAGGGCAGCAGTGGGGGGCTGGGGAGACCCCTCCCATGGCCCAGGTTGGAGAAGGGCCGGCTGGCAGGTGTCAGCACAGGGATGGGGTGGAGCGAGAGGGCCCTGGAATTTTCCGATGAAAGTGGGAGGGAGCCCAGTTCTACTCCTTTCCCCTGGGTTCTGCCATTTGCAACCAAGTGGAGTCCTGACTCCTTCGACCTGCTGGAACTCGAGTCTGAGGCCCAGGAGATGGCCAGGCAGGCAGCCGGCAGCACAAAGGCACCACGCTGTCCCTTTTGGTGCAGGCACAGCCACTCTGTGGTTCCTGGCAAAAAGTCTGACAGGTCCTCACACCTCAAGAACGAGCTCTTTTGTCTGCCAGGGTCAGAGACTAAGCCAGGCCATGTTAAAAAAGAAGACATTTACCAGGCGCGGTGGCTCACGCCTGTAATCCCAGCACTTTGGGAGGCCGAGGCGGGCGGATCACGAGGTCAAGAGATTGAGACCATCCTGGCCAACAAGGTGAAACCCCGTCTCTACTAAAAAAAAAATACAAAAAATTAGCCGGATGTGGTGGGGCGTGTCTGTAGTCCCAGCTTCTCAGGAGGCTGAGGCAGGAGAATGGTGTGAACCCGGGAGGCAGAGCCTGCAGTGAGCCAAGATCGCGCCACTGCACTCCAGCCTGGGCAACAGACCGAGACTGTCTCAAAAAAAAAAAAAAAAATAGACATTTACTGCAAAGATAGCATAGGGAATTCTAGCTATTCTCTGGCTCTTGATTTCTTTCTTTCTTTTTTATTTTTTAGATAAAGTTTACAAACAGTAAAATGCACAAATCTTCTTTTTTTTTTTTTTTTTTTTTTTTTGAGACAAGGTCTGGCTCTACTTGCCCAGGCTGGAGTGCAGTGCTGGGATCTCGGCTCACTGCAACCTCCATCTCCTGGGCTCACGCCATCCTCTCACCTCAGCCTCCCAAGTAGCTGGGACTACAGGTGCATGCCACCACGTCAGCTAATTTTTTGTATTTTTTTGTAGAGACAAGGTTTTGGCATGTTGCCCAGGCTGGCCTTGAACTCCTGAACTCACACAATCTGCCTGCATTGTCATCCCAGAGTGCTAGAATTATAGGCATGAGCCACTGTGTCTGATCCCTGAATAAATCTTTTTTTTTTTTTTTTTTTTTTCTGAGGCGGAGTCTCGCTCTGTCCCCCTGGCTGGAGTGCAGTGGTGCGATCTCGGCTCCCTGCAAGCTCCGCCTCCCAGGTTCCCGCCATTCTCCTGCCTCAGCCTCCCGAGTTGCTGGGACTACAGGCACCCGCCACTGCGCCTGGTTAATTTTTTGTATTTTTAGTAGAGACAGGGTTTCACCGTGGTCTCGATCTCCTGACCTTGTGATCCACCCGCCTCGGCCTCCCAAAGTGCTGGGATTACAGGCGTGAGCCACCGCGCCCGGCAAGATCCCTGAATAAATCTTAAGTACACAGGTGGTGAATTTTCTTTTCTTGTCTTTTCTTGTCTTGTTTTTTCTTTTTGAGATGGAGTCTCACTCTGTCACCCAGGCTGGAGTGCAGTGGTGCGATCTCGGCTCACTGCAACTTCCACCTCTTGTGTTCAAGCAATTCTTCTGCCTCAACCTCCCAAGAAGCTGGGACTACAGGCGCCACCACCACGCCCAGCTAATTTTTTGTATTTTTCATAGAGACAGGGTTTCACCATGTTAGCCAGGATGGTCTTGATCTCCTGACCTCGTGATCCGCCCACCTCAGCCTCCCAAAGTGCTGGGATTACAGGCGTGAGCCACTGCACCCAGACAATTCTTGTATATTTAGTAGAGACAGGGTTTCACCATATTGGCCAGGCTGGTCTCCTGACCTTAAGTGATCCACCCGCCTTGGCCAACCAAAGTGCTGGGATTACAGGTGTGAGCCACCGTGCCTGGCCTACAGGTGGTGAATTTTAATCTATGAGTATATCCATGTAACTTCAACCTAAATCAATGTAAATAACAAGCTCTCCTATACCCCAAACCAGCCAATCCATACACATATTCCCCCAGAGGCAACTACTATTCTGATTTCTATCATTATACATTAGTCTTGACAGTTCTTGAACTTCATATAAATTGAATCATCCCATATGAACCTTCTTGTACCACTCCACGTGCACTTACGGTTTCTTTTTTTTTTTTTCGGAGACCGAGTCTCACTCTGTTACCCAGGCTGGAGTGCAGTGGAGCAATCCTGGCTTACTGCAACCTCCGCCTCCCAGGTTCAAGCAATTCTCCTGCCTCAGCCTCCCGAATAGCTGGGATTACAGGGATACAGCTAATTTTGTATTTTTAGTAGAGACAGGGTTTCACCATGTTAGCCAGGCTGGTCTTGAACTCCTGAACTCAGGTGATCCACCCTCCTCAGCCTCCCAAAGTGCTGGGATTACAGGTGTGAGCCACCTCTCCCAGCCCTGGTTCATTTCTGTTAGGTAAATACCTAGAGTAAGATTGCCGGACCACAGAGTAGCTATATGTTTGCAAGAAACTACAAAACACTTTTCCAAAAGAGTTGTACCGTCTTTTTTTTGAGATAGAGTCTCACTCTGTCACCCAGGCTGGAGTGCAGTGGTGCAATCTCGGCTCACTGCAACCTCCACCCTCTGAGTTCAAGCAATTCTCCTGCCTCAACCTCCTGAGTAGCTGGGATTACAGGCGCCTGCCACTGTGTCTGGCTAATTTTGTATTTTTAGTAGAGATGAGGTTTTACCATGTTGGCTAGGCTGCTCTTGAACTCCTGACCTTGTGATCCACCTGCCTCGGCCTCCCAAAGTGCTGGGATTGCAGGCGTGAGCACTGTGCCTGGCCCGAGTTGTACCATTTTATACTCCCACCAGCAATGCATGCGAGTTCCAGTTGCTCCGTGACTTTACGGACACTTCGTATTGTCAGTCTCCTAAATTTAGCCACACTGGTAGGTATATGGTGGTATATTCTGTTGTGACTTTAATTTGTATTTTTCCGATTACTAAAGGTTTTTTTTTTTCATTTGCTTTGCCATTTTCTTTTTGATGTGTAGGAGTCCTTTTAATAGTCTAGATACTAGTCCCTTGTCAGATATATGTTCTATAAATATTTTCCCCCAGTCTATGGTTTCCTTACTTTCATTTTTCTTTTTCTTTTCTTTTCTTTTCTTTTTTTTTTTTCTAGAGGGAGTCTCTCTCTGTCACCCAGGCTGCAGTGCAGTGGTGAGAGCTCGGCTCACTGCAACCTCCACCTCCCAGGTTCAAGTGATTCTCCTGCCTCAGTCTCCCGAGTAGCTGGGACTACAGATTCACGCCATCACACCCAGCTAATTTTTTTTTTTTTTTTTTTTTTTTTTGAGATGGGGTCTCGCTCTGTCACCCAGGCTGGAGTGCAGTGGTGCGATCTTGGCTCACTGCAAGCTCCACCTCCCAGATTCACGCCATTCTCCTGCCTCAGCCTCCCGAGTAGCTGGGACTACAGGCACCGCCACCTCGCCCAGCTAATTTTTTGTATTTTTAGTAGAGACGGGGTTTCACCATGTTAGCCAGGATGGTCTCAATCTCCTGACCTTGTGATCCGCCTGCCTCGGCCTCCCAAAGTGCTGGGATTACAGGCGTGAGCCACCTTGCCCAGCCAGTCATTGGTGTTTTTTAGTTTTTAGTATATACATGCCTTTTGCCATTTGAGTTAAATTTACACCTAAGTATTTAAATTTTTATTGGTATTCTACATGAGATTTTTAAAGATTTACACAGCTACTTTATTGATATGTACAAACACTACGGATTTTTCTAAGTTGATTTTGTACCTGCAACTTTGCTGAATTTGTGCATCTGTTCTAACAGTTTTCTTGCCTAATTGTTCTGCTAGGAATTCCACTGCTAGGTTGAAAAGAAGTGATGAGAGTGAGCACCCCCTTTTTTTTTGTCCTTGATTTTAGAAAAAAAAAAAAGAAGCTATAATTTTTTGTAGAGAATGTTTGCTAAGGGTTAGTTATATATGACCTTTTTGTGTTGATACAGCTCCTCTATACTTAATTTGTTAAGCATTTTCTCCCAATCATCTTTTTCCCCACTCCCTTCTTATTTCCTCTCCTTAACTCCTACTCTCTTTCTCCAAAGACTTTTCCCCACCATGTTCTCCCAGAATCTTCTCCCCACAGTGTCCTCTCTCACTCCCTCTCCCCAAACTCTTCTCAGCCTCTCCTTTCTCTTCCCTCCACCATCTTCTTCTTCCCTTCCCACTTCCTTCCCCTTCTTCCCCTAACTCTGTTCTGCCCAACAACTGCTCTCCCTCCCCACCATCTTCTCCCCAACTCCACCGTCTTCTTCCCCGCGGCCTTCTCCCTGCCCCTCACCCCACCAGCCCCTCCCCACCGTCTTCTCTCCACTCTGCCTCCCCAAAGGCTTCTCCTCACTGTGTTCTCCCCCAACGTCATCTTTCCACCTCCACTCCCTGTAGTCTTCCGCACCACCTTCTTCCCCACCTTCCCCTCACTTCCTCCCTCCACCGTCTTCTTCCCCGTCTTCTCCACCTCATCTCTCCACCATCGTTCCCCCGACTCCCTCACCCCGTCCAACCTTCTTCTTCCCTACCATCTTCATCCCTACCGTGTTCTCCCCACTCTGTCTCCCCAGCCTCCCCTGATCATCTTCTTCCTGACCCTCTTCTTCTGTACCCTCTTCTCCCCCACTGTCTTCTCCCCCACTGTCTTCTCCCCCACCGTCCTCCCTCCACTCTTTTTTGGGGGGCAGGGGGTGGGGGACAGAGTCTCGCTCTGTCACCAGGCTGGAGTATAGCGGTGAGATCTCGGCTCACTGCAACCTCCGCTCCCGGGTTCAAGACATTCTCCTGAGTAGCTGAGACTACAGGCGCCCGCCACCACACCCAGCTAATTTTTTTTATTTTTCTTTTAGTAGAAATGGGGTTTCACTGTGTTACCCAGGATGGTCTCGATCTCCTGACCTTGTGGTCCACCTGCCTCGGCCTCCCAAAGTGCTAGGATTACAGGCCTGATGCACCATGCCAGGCCCCTCCGCTCTTTTCTTTTTTCTCTCTCTCTTTTTGACGGAGTTTAGCTCTTGTTACCCAGGCTGGAGTGCAATGGCATGATCTTGGCTCACTGCAACTTCTGCCTCCCGGGTTCAAGTGATTCTCATGCCTCAGCCTCCCAAGTAGTAGGGATTACAGGTGCCTGCCACCATTCCTGGCTAATTTTTGTATTTTTAGTAGAGACGGGATTTCACCATGTTGGTCAGGCTAGTCTCGAACTCCTGACCTCAGGTGATCCACCTGCCTTGGCCTCCAAAAAATGCTGGGATTACAGGCGTGAGCCACCGCTTCCGACCTATTTTTTATTTTCTTATATATTTTTTGAGACCACGTCCCACTCTATGGCCCAGGCTGGAGTACAGGAGCACAATCTTGGCTCACAGCAGCTTCAGCTTCCCAGTTCAAGCAATCCTGCCGCTCACTCTCTGGAATAGCTGGGACTCCAGGCGCGCACCACCAAGCCCGACTGATTTTTTTACTTTTTTGTAGAGAGGGGATCTGGCCATGTTTCCCTAGCTGGTCTCGAATTCCTGGGCTTAGGCGGTCTGCCCACCTTGGCCTCCTACCGTGCTGGGATTGCAGGCGTGAGCCACCTGGCCCACCTTGGCCTCCTACCATGCTGGGATTACGGGCGTGAGCCACCTGGCCCACTGACTTCTTATTTTTGGAACAAGCCCTATTTGGTCATGATGTTTGTGTGTAATTTTTTTTTTTTTTTTATATTACTGGCTTTAATTTTCTAACAACTTGCCATAAATCAAATGTAATCATAAAAACAAAAACAAAATGAAAGTATTAAATTCTAATTATACACCACTGCCTCAGAAAGGCGGTGTACGTATGGGGGTTGGATCCCAGCTTGGCTTGTATGTGGAGGTGGCCTATGCGTTATAGGTGGAAGTCTGTGGGGGCCTTTTGAGAAAGCCTGCTCTTCCACATTTTTGCTTACCTTTCCTTCCTCTTTCTTTTTTTTTTTCTTTTTTTTTTTGAGACGGAGTCTTGCTCTCTCGCCAGGCTGGAGTGCAGTGGCACCATCTCAGCTCACTGCAACCTCAGCCTACCCAGTTCAAGCAATTTTCCTGCCTCAGCTTCCCAAGTAGCTGGGACTACAGGTGCCCGCCACCATACCAGGCTAATTTTTTGTATTTTAGTAGAGATGGGGTTTCACCGTGTTAGCCAGGATGGTCTCAATCTTCTGACCTCGTGATCCGCCCGCCTTGGCCTCCCAAAGTGCTGGGATTACAGGCGTGAGCCACCGCGCCTGGCCTCCTTCCTCTTTCTATCTAGACACTGGACGTGATGGCTGGAGGCCCAGCAGCTGCCTTGGGACCTTGAGGATGGATGCCACCTGCTGAGCATGGTGGAGTAGGAAGGTAGAAGGAGCCTGACGACACATAGCCACCACCCTGCCTGTGGCCTGCCTGAACCCAGACTGCACTTACATGAGGTCCAAATGCACTTGTCTTGTTTAAGCTACTGTCATTTCCTGAATATAATTTTCAGCTGGGAAGAGTAACAAAGGCGCCAGCTCACCCCACTGCACGGATAGGATGGTTCTGTGGAGTCTTTTGCACTACATGCCACTTGCCCAGCACGCACTGCCTGCTGCGGGCCAACCCGAGGAGAGAAGAAGAGGGCTGCACAAGAGGCCGGGGCCCACGTAACCAGCCACGTAACCCCCATGAGGATGCATGCAGCATCAGCCATGCCGTTTTGGGCACCCTCAGGCTGTCCAAGACACCTGTCATCTTTAGGGGGTTGCCCCAGACATCGGAAACCTAACCTTCTTGGGACCTAAAGGCCACAGGTGTCTTCAAATCAAGACCCTACTGTGCCCAGATTCTGGCCAGTCAGCCTCTGAACCAAGATCAGTGCCTCTAGCTCTGCAGTGGGCCCCTCCCTCCCCAAATCCCAGACTCATTTCGGTGTGACTGGCATTCCCAGCAGGGGAACAGTTGACTGTAGGTCCAGCCCTGAGGCCCAGGACAGCAGGCTTGGCCATCTGCAGCCAGATCTGCTGGGGCCAGGAATCTCGGCCCTGGCAGAATGGGGACTGCCCTACGTGTGCTCTTCCAGCTTCCTATGTCTTACTTTCAGTGTTCAAAACCACCAGACAGAGACGCCTTTCCACTGAAGCCTGAGTGGCTACGGCTGCTGTCTCCTTCCCAGCCCTACGTGCCGCACGGACACCTTTCGTTGGACGATCATTCCATTCTGCACCCGCACAGAGATGCTGCCCCCTTCTAGTTGTGGCGTTGACCCTCACCAAGAAAGTTTCTTCTCTCTTGCCAGGTGTTTCCCAGCAGTGCTGACCCTACCCTTCACTTCTCAGTGACAGCTTCTGCTTCATCCAGCTTCCTGCACGCCCTGCTTCCTGCCATGGCCCACGTTTGGGAGGCAAGGGTCCCTCAGGAATCTCTGGGATGGCAGTGGTATAAAATCACATCACACTGACTTAAATAGCAGAAGGAATGTGTTCGATCGCGTATTCGATCACGTATTCGATCGCGTACCTGAAAAGCCCCGGGGAGACTTCAGGTGAGGCCTGTTCCAGCTGCTCTGACAATTACCACGGAGAACCCAGCGCTTTTCTCTCTGCTCTTCCTTCCGTACTGACAGCGTCCTCCTGGTTTTCCTTTGGGAAACGGTCCTCTCCCCTGTGGTTCAAAACAGGCCGACCTCACAAACTGCAGAGGTGAGGGCTCCACTCACGAGCACCTCCCCACCCCCGCTGAGGGCCCCAGCCTGGGACCAAACTGGCCTACAGGAGCCCTGCGCCAGGAGAGGAGGCCGTGGAAGGCACAGTAAGGGGTAGGACCTGCAGGCCAGAGGACCTCAGGCCCAGAGTTTCCCGGAGTAGGCCTTAACGGAGCGGCGAAGGGTGAAACAGTGTTTCCTATGAGGGCGCGACCTAAGCAAAGACGTGGGGGAGTGAGACACAAGGTGGGATGCAGGGACAAGCTACAGAGACACTGCTGCCAGGAAGGACAGGGCAGGGCCCATGGGGGGACCACCAGGAACCAGACGGTGTCAGCAGGGAGGTGCTCACAAGCCCCAGCTTCAGCAAGCACACCTGGATCTTTCTCACGGCAGGCTGTGTCCTGACCACGTGGCCTTTGCTGCAGCTTCTCCTTCCTCCCAAGGGACCCCGTCTCTCCCTCCAGCCCTGCCAGCCCTGCTCCCGCCAGCCCTGCTCCCACTGCCCCGGACTGGTCCAGCTGCTCGGCTGTGCTCCAGACCATGTCTGGAAGTCATTAGCAGACAGTGGGGGCCTCCTGCTGTCTGCACCCAGCCAGGAAAGCAAACAGAGCTGGGGGTGGGGGGACATGAAAGGGTCCCCGGTCTTGGTCCCGAGGAGACAGCTGGGAAAGGCAAAGAGGGGCAGGGGCTGTGAGACGCACACTTTGGGCAGGGAACTGAGAAGACGTGCAGATTTGGGGGCTGTGGTATCTTTGCAGAGGAGAAAGGGACCTGCACTGGGCTCAGCAGGCAAGTGATAGGAGGCAGCAGTGACAAAGGTGCCAGCAGGTCACCGTGGCCACAGCTCTGTCCTCACAGAGGAGGACACGGGGCTTAGAGAGGTGAAAGGGCACCTCGGGAGGCCTTGATGGGGATAATGCAGGGTTCCCCCGGGCTTTCTGGGACCCTCCTCTGGCCACTATGGTAACACGGGGGCACTGGGAGAGGTGACCCCCCAAGGCTGGAGTGGAGAGGCAGCTACAGAAGCAGCACCCTGCTGAAGACAAGGGGGAATGTGGAGGCCTGGCCCAGGGTGGGTGGAGGCTGGGGGTACATCTCAGATCCTCTTACTGCTCTGAGAACCAGCGCTGCTTGGACTCCCTCATTACCCAAGACATCTGAGGGTTCTGGTTGTCAGACTGAACTCGGGTCTACAGGAATAAGCAGAGATGGGGTGGGAGTCAGGCTCTGGCGTTGCTTGGGGGGCCAGTCGAGGCAGGTGCCTTGTACCCACGGCTTACTGAATTGTCACCACCACCTGGGGTAGCATTAGCCCATTTTACAGATAGAAGACTGGCTCAGAAACAAAGTCACCTATGCAGAGTCACAATCTGAGGACTGCAGCCACCTGGGCCCTCAGGCTCCCTCAGGGCCGGATAAATGGGAGGGGCAGCAGTCAGGTGTGTTCCTGAGAATGAGCAGGAAGGGGCCAGGCCAGCCTGCAGGGCCTTCACCCTGTAGGAAGCCCCGTCCCATCCATCTCCCTCCCCGCTGGCTCATTCTCGGGGTCGGTATCTTGTTCCCGCCCCGCAGGGGGACCTTTCCTGGCGCCTGCTCATTTAAGGTCGGGGCACGGGCTTGCAGCTGGAAGGACCAGGTGCTGGAACCACTCAACAAAGTTTCTTTTCTTCCTCCGGGGTAAGAGTGAGGGAGTGAGGGCCAGACCGTGGACTCCCCACCAGGGAAGGAGGGGCTTGGCCCAGCCGGCGGCTCCACCGGAAGAAAGCAAAGCGTTCTCAGACCGGGGCCTTCTCTGTTTCAGGGCCTACAAGTTCCAAGTTTTGAACTGGTCTCTGTGTTCATCTTCAACATTTTGGCAAGAACTGGCTTCCGGTTTCCAGGGTGGGAAGCTTCCCGCATGTCACCAAGACGGCTCCAAGGCTCTTGAGCCACCTCCTCGGCTCACAGGTACCACCCTGGGGACAGAAACATCACGCTGCCATTAAAAAAGATACAATAAGGCCGGGCGCCGTGGCTCACACCTGTAATCCCAGCACTTTGGGAGGCTGAGGCGGGCGGATCACGAGGTCAGGAGATCGAGACCATCCCGGCTAACACGGTGAAACCCCGTCTCTACTAAAAATGCAAAAAAATTAGCCGGGCGCGGTGGCGGCGCCTGTAGTCCCAGCTACTCGGGAGGCTGAGGCAGGAGAATGGCGGGAACCCGGGAGGTGGAGCTTGCAGTGAGCCGAGATCGCGCCACTCACTCCAGCCTGGGCGACAGAGCGAGACTCCGTCTCAAAAAAAAAAAAAATATATATATATATATAGAGAGAGAGAGAGTACATATATGGTGTGTATATATATTACATATACAGTATAGTGTATATATTATATATAGTATATATAGTGTATATATATATTTTGTGTATATATTGTGTATATATATTTCATATATACGCAATAAAAAAGCAATTTAAAAAGATAAGTTTCAGGTGGTGTTATTTGGAATTTTACCTGAAAGAGAGAGCAGAGAAACCGTTCCAAAGTATCTCTCTGTATAAACAGACCGATCTCTCCTTTGCAGACTTGGCAGCCCGCCAGCCCCCACAGGTCCAGGGTTTGAAGCTCCACTGAGAGTCATGGGGCTTGGTTGGAGCCAGGTACCCCCTGACCCCCGCCTCTACCCTCCTTCCCAGCCCCACACATTCCTCAGTCGACATTGCTTACTGAGCACCCACTGTGGGCCCGGCACTGGTCTAGCATCTGGGACTATAGCAGTGGATAGAACGGACAAAACGTCCCACCCTGGGAGAGCTGAGGCTCCAGTGAGGGGGCAGATATAAGCACCCACCGTGTGCCACGGGCGCGGGAAGGAGGGAGGTGTGACGACCCCGGGTCGGGGCTGCAGGATGTACAGTCTTCAGTGTTTGGGGAAAGTCTCCCTGAGAAGGTAACACGGGAGCAAAGACCTGAAGCAGTGACGGAGAAGCCTGCAGGATCCGAGGGGCGGAAAGAGAGCTCCAGGCCGAGTGGGGAGAAGCCTGGCATGGAGCAGAAACACGCAGGGGCCAGCCGTTCTGCGCAGCTGCAGTGAAGCCACTGAACAGGAGGGAGGGGGGCACTGAGCGTGCAGCTCTGAGCAGACGCCGGACAACACCTGGAGTCCAAGTCTGCATGCGGAGAACACTCTTGGAGTGGGTTGAATTGTGACCCACTCACCCCCAAAAAAGATACGTCCACGTCTCAGAACCTGTGAATGTGACCTTGTTTGAAAAAAGAGCCTGTGCAGCTGTAGCTAATTTAGTAATCTCAAGATGAGAGCATCCTGGGTGATCCAGGCAGGCCCTAAATGCAAGCATGCGTCCTTATAGGAGACACAGAGGAGAGACTCAGGGAGAAGGGAGAACCTCACAGACCACCGAGGTAACGACGGAAGTTATGTATCCACAAGTCAAGGAGCACCTGGAGCTGCCAGAAATGGGGAAACAAGGAAGGATTCTCCCTAGGCCCTCACTGACGCCTTGAGTTGGGACTTCTGGCTTGCAGAACAGTGCGAAGATAAATGGGTGTGGCCACTGAGTCACCCATCTGAAGCAGCTTGTTACGGCAGCCACTGGAAATTAACACCCACTGCAAGGGGTGAGGGTGTAGGTGGGGAAACCAGCACGGGGGGTGCACTGAAGACACGGCCACCCAGCTGACTCCCACGTTCATCAGGCCTGCCGTGGTCGGCATTTGCTATGTTTACTCACCACCTGGATTTTTTAAAAAAAATGTGTCTCCCTGTTTTCATTTAAATAAACTTATTTTAAAATGCAGCATTACATCACTAAGTTAAATATAAAACTAGATTCATTTCCCATAAAGAGAAGGGAATCATGAACACTAATTCAACGAAAACAAAACTCACTCCAGTCTAATGCCATGTCCTGCTGCCTGCCAAGGTTTCTGGGTCTGTGGCCTCCTCTGAGTCTAAAACATAAAACAGGGCTAGTGTCAGGGAGGTGTCAATGGCAAACTGGCATCAGAGGGAGCTTCTCCTGCCATTTAACTCCACGCCCCATACCCCTAAGGTCAGCATCGCTCCCACTTTGCAGGGCCCACACCTAGACAGCACAGCCCTCAAGGCTGATGTCCCCAAGCGCTGGCTGGCCCAGCCAGAGTAGCCCTGCATGACACCAGCACACGTAGAGTGGCGTTGGTGCTGTAAATCCAGCAAAGTTCAGACTGAGGCGTGGGGATAGAGTTTTCATGATGGGATGAGGTGGGGTCTGGGAGACATTTGCTGTCCTAGGGAGGTTGGAAGAAGGCGGCTGGCTGCCTTGTGTCAGGGAACTTGGGGGCTCGGGGTGGGGGAAGCCACAGGAGCCAAGCTGGGACCCAGGGCTGACCCCTGTGAAGAAATGGTTGAAACTGGTGTGAGCTTTCCGTTAGGACAGTGGAGACCGTCCTGTGATGAGCCCAGTGTGTTTGGTAGTTTTAAACACTGAGAGAGAGGCCGGGCGCGGTGGCTCAAGCCTGTAATCCCAGCACTTTGGGAGGCCAAGACGGGCGGATCACGAGGTCAGGAGATTGAGACCATCCTGGCTAACACGGTGAAACCCCGTCTCCACTAAAAAATACAAAAAACTAGCCAGGCGAGGTGGCGGGCGCCTGTAGTCCCAGCTACTCGGGAGGCTGAGGCAGGAGAATGGTGTAAACCCGGGAGGCGGAGCTTGCAGTGAGCTGAGATCCGGCCACTGCACTCCAGCCTGGGCGACAGAGCCAGACTCCGTCTCAGGAAAAAAAAAAAAAAAAAACACTGAGAGAGAAAGTGAAGTGCACAAATATTTAGTCACAGACTGATTTGGCCCTGCACGGTTTATAAGTCACATGCACTAACTCTGACTTGAATTTCTCAATCCACAGAGCCAAAAAAGCACTGAGCCTCAGAGAGATTCCTGTGGCTGGGCTCCAGGGCCCGTGCAAAGGAGTGACACAGGGCAGCACGTAAATACCTGTCTGGTTCAGACACAAGCTTCCTTACATCAAAGCAGCGTGAAATTGTAGGAGGCCCAAATTTCAAGCCAGGAATTCAGAAGTGCAAGAAATGCGTGCCAGACGACTTTGGTGTGCCATGCAGATGCAGTCCACACCCGCCCCGGGAGCCTGACACTCGGGTGGACCGGCAGGCCTTCCTGAGAGGGAGGGCCCTGCAGGGTCACCTTGGGCTGGCCTTGTTCCTTTGCTAAGGGTCACAGATCCTGGGTGGTGGCTCCTTCCCAACCCCGGCGGGACGGCCCTGGAGCCCTGCACTCTCCCTTGGGGCTTTTCTGCACTCTCCCCACACCTTGGCAGAGTGTTCTATTCAACTCTCCACCGAAGAAGGAAAATCTGCAACATCTGAGAACACGGATGAAGCCGGAGGGCATTATGCTAAGTGAAATAAGCCACTCAGAAGGACAGATATTGCCGGATCCCACTCACGTAAGGTGTCTAAAATAGTCAAACTCACACAAGTAGAGAAAAGAACAGTGGTTGCCAGTGACTGGGGCCTGCGGAAACTGGGGAATTGTTTCTCAGTGGCTTACAAAGTTCTGTTATGCAAGATGGGTAAGATCTAGAGATCACTATGACGTAGGGCCCAGAGCTCATGATTCAGAATTATACTCTTTAAAACATGTTAGTCAAAAAAATCAGCCAGGTGTGGTAGCACGTGCCTGTAGTCCCAGCTACTCGGGAAGCTGGGGCAGGAGAATCGCTTGAACCCGGGAGGCGGAGATCACAGTGAGCCGAGATCGCACCACTGCACTCCAGCCTGGGCGACAGAGTGAGACTCCCTCTCAATAAATAAATAAATAAATAAATATGTTAGGAGGGTGGCTCTCATGTTGGGTTCTTACAAAAATAAAAATAAAAGAACGCAAGGAAATTTTCAGAGGTGATGGATGTGTTTAGTACCTTGGCTGTGATGGTATCCCAAGTGTGTTTATATCTTCAAACTCACCAAGATGAGTATGTCGAATGTGTGCAATTTTTGTATATCAGTAATACCTCAACAAAGCTTTAACACAAACCAAACTCTCCTCCACTTACCATGTTTGAATGTGCCCCAGGAAACAGATCCTCAAAACAGTCTCTGGGATTTGTTTGCCCGCGTATTGGAGGAACACACAGATCACACCTCTTTGCCAGAGAGAAATGGGACATGGGACATCTGGCCTGCGGTGGCATCGTGATGACTCAAAGGATGGCTGGTAATAGCAAGAGATAAGGAGGCCAAGCCTTTGGAACAGCAAGTGGCTGTCACCCTAGTTGCTATGGCAACCACGGCCCAGGGAATAGTATCAACCCGACAGCATCATTTTTCTAAACGTGGCCCCATTCACAGGCCAGTGTCCTCCACTGCTTAAGTTGGTCAGAAATGAGGCAAGTGCAGAAATTGATTCAGTTTGGAAACATCTGTAGTATTTTGGTACAGCTGCAACATCTCAGTGCATCGAAGAGCGTCACCAGTGTCCTCACCACCAGTGTCCTCACCACCAGTGTCCTCACCGCCAGTGTGCTCATCGCCAGTGTCCTCACCACCAGTGTCCTCATCGCCAGTGTCCTCACCGCCAGTGTCATCGCCAGTGTCCTCATCGCCAGTGTCCTCACCGCCAGTGTCCTCACCGCCAGTGTCTTCATCGCCAGTGTCCTCACCGCCAGTGTCCTCACCGCCAGTGTCCTCATCACCAGTGTCATCGCCAGTGTCCTCATCGCCAGTGTCCTCACCGCCAGTGTCCTCACCGCCAGTGTCCTCACCGCCAGTGTCCTCATCACCAGTGTCATCGCCAGTGTCCTCATCGCCAGTGTCATCGCCAGTGTCCTCACCGCCAGTGTCCTCACCGCCAGTGTCCTCACCGCCAGTGTCCTCATCCCCAGTGTGCTCACCGCCAGTGTCCTCATCACCAGTGTCCTCACCGCCAGTGTCCTCATTGCCAGTGTCCTCACCGCCAGTGTCCTCACCGCCAGTGTCCTCACCACCAGTGTCCTCACCGCCAGTGTCCTCACCAGTCCTCATCACCAGTGTTCTCATCACCAGTGTTCTCATCACCAGTGTTCTCATCTTATTGCGTGACACACAGACCTGTTTGGGCTTTGTCGGGCTCACACAGGGAGTCTCCCGCGGTGCAGGCCAGCCCTCGTCACACACAACGGGACTGTGGTGTTACTACCTCTGAGGTCTTAAGGTCAGTCTTTACTGTGACCCCACAGTATTTACAATACAGAATCCATTTCTTTCTTTGAAAGATAATTTAAGCTTAACACTGACTTACGGAATAAATTGTTGGAGAGGCTACCAATGAAGCATGAGAGATGAATTGTGAAAAGACAGCATCACTTGCTCCATTCTGGATACAAATTTAAAATGAATTCCTGAGGTTGCCGAGTTAGCTTTAAAATCTCTGCAGTCATTTCTGTCAACACATTTCTGTGTGGCTTCTGCACCATTAAAATTACTAAAACAAGAATAGGAAAACGGAGATGTGTATTATCCCCGAGGGTAGTGCTGTGCCGATTCAGGCTAGGTTAGAGAAGTTAACATGCAAGGAGCAAACTCATAGCATCATCTCTTACAGTCACCAGAAATGGGAATCACTGTTGGACTCCTAACTTTTTGTTTACAGTTGCAAAATAACAAAAAGTTACTAATACAAATATGATTATTTATATTAATCACCTAATGTACACTTTCAGTGAATATATCATTTTTGTGATTTTTAACCATTTTTTTAATATGCTGTTTGTTCTAGTTATATTTATGGAAAAGTAATTTTATATATGTCCAATCTAATATTTTGTCTGTCTTGTATTAAAATTTTTTTAGTAGTTCATTTTTTTTTTTTTTTTTGAGACGGAGTCTTACTCTGTTCCCCAGACTGGAGTGCAGCAGCGTAAATCTCGGCTCACTGTAAGCTCCGCCTCCTGAGTTCAAACGATTCTCCTACCTCAGCCTCCGGAGTAGCTGGGATTACAGGTACCGCCACCACGCCCGGCTAATTTTTGTATTTTTAGTAGAGACGGGGTTTCACCATGTTGGCCAGGCTGGTCTCAAACTTCTGACCTCGTGATCTGCCCGCCTCAGCCTCCCAAAGTGTTGGGATTACAGATGTGAGCCACTGTGCCCAGCCTAGAATTTTTTTTTTTTTTCTTGAGACGGAGTCTTGCTCTGTCACCCAGGCTGGAGTGCAGTGGCCCGATCTTGGCTCACTGCAAGCTCTGCCACCCGGGTTCACACCATTCTCCTGCCTCAGCCTCCTGAGTAGCTGGGACGATAGGCGCCGCCACCAGGCCCGGCTAATTTTTTGAACTTTTAGTAGAGACGGGGTTTCACCGTGTTAGCCAGGATGGTCTTGATCTCCTGACCTCGTGATCAGTCTGCCTCGGCCTCCCAAAGTGCTGGGATTACAGGCGTGAGCCACCGCACCCAGCCAGACTTTTTTTTAAATGACCTTTCCCCACAGAAAGCCTGAGCAGCACCATGCTAGAGTGTCCCCAGGAATAGGGAGAAACTGACAGCTGAGCACATCCAGGTGCACACACGGGGGAGGACGGGAAAGCGCCACTGCAGGCTTGATGGTGGTTTCATCTCCGGGCAGCAGGGCAGATGTGGCTGAACACCACACCCAGGGCCTGACTGCAAAGGTGCAGAGCTGCGGTGACAACTGAATGCTCAGTGTTGCTGGGGTCCCTTGCACACAAGGAAGACATGGGACCCTGAGACTTGGAGAGGGACAAGTCAGATAGGCACAAATGAGACGGAGAACCCTGAATCCTGACTCCCTGAGTCTCTCTGGACAGAGGCAGTCCTCCAGCCCCGGGACCTGGCCTCCCCGACGGAAGAGCCTCTCCGTGATTCCGTGATTCTGCCTGTGCATACCTGCCCCCGCCCAGAGCCGTTGTGCTCACAGTGCGAATTACATCGTGCCACAGCCAGACAGAGAGGCAGAGTCCCTGACTGCAGAGGACAGAGCTGGGACCCCAAAGGAGTTCTATGACCTTGCCAATCCAGACCATCAGGAGCCCAGAGGCTATGGCGAGTGGATGGGGGAGGGAGGATGGATTCCAACGCATTTGGCCAAGGGGATGAAATGTGAGATTCAGTCAGCCCACAGTCATTGACATGGATGCATCCTATGGTCCTGCTGGATTTGACGTGCCTGCCGGAGAGGAGGGAGCGATGCTGTCGGTCTGTGGGTTGGCTGATGGAAGCTTTGAAGGAACATGGCCGAAATGTTGGAATGTCCTGGGACACTAAGGAGTCTGGAGGCCTAGGAACGTAGGCATTTGGGGGACTTCCTCCACTGTGGATGCCCTTGGGTGGGTATTCACAGAAGCCGCCAATATCATCATGCCATGCCCACTTCAAGTGACTCACCCACACAACTTGCCTCCAGGCCACCTGTTCCCCACATTTCCAGTCTCATCCCTTCCAGATCCTGCCCAGGCAGTCAAGCTGTTTGCCACTGCCCAGGCTGGGTATTTGTAGTGAGATTTTCACCCCAGGTCTCCCAGCAAAGCAACGGCTTGGGCAGCCATGTTTTAACCTGTTCTTTCTGTCCTGTGCCACCACTCACTTTTTTTCCCTGCTATCATATGTGAAAAACATGGGTGGTGGCTAACATTTTTGGTTTCCAGTAGGACCAAACCAAGGAGCCAAACCCACCCCACAATGACACCACGGCTCAGGGTTTAGCAAACTGTGAACCCAATTTTCTCTGCCACCTGATGTTGTAAATAAAGGTTTATTGAGACACAGCCACACTCATTCGCGTATGGACTGTCCAAGGCCACAGCCAAGTTGAGTTGCAACAAAGACGACATGGCTCACAAAACTTCAATATTTACCATCCGATACTTTCTGGAAAAAGTCGCCCAACCCCTGCCGTAGCTATCAGGAATTGTGCCCCTCTTTGGGGACATAAAGTTTTACCTGAACAAACTGGGTGCTGAGGAGAAAAGGGGTGAGCTGTTTTGGCACTCTTCCATCTACTCTTCCCCACCCACCCTCCGCCTTTCTCCATCCTGTTCTGTATTCCAGGAGGCTGGTTATGGGCCACATGGAAGGTTCTCTATGCCTCTCACTTCGAGTGGGGTTCAGCCCAAGGGAGGTATTTAGCAGAAGACTGAAGGGAGAGAGAAGAAAATCCTTCCTTCTGGGCCTCCTGCATCCCACAGCCGAAGGTCACAGCTTCTGTCAGACAAACTTCAGACAGCCCTTTCAGCCTCAGAGTTCCAGAAACTTCTCTCTCCCATGGTTCCTTCTGACCTAGAAACAGTAATGGTTCCCTGCTGTTACTAGCACCAGAGTACTGCCTGTGTTCTCCCCACACCCTGTCCACACCTTCACAAAGGATCTTCTACTAAAATCTTCTCAAACTACCTATTTTGAGGGTGCCACCTGTATCCTGCAGGATATAAAATGTAACTCTGCTTATTTTTTTCTGTAACTATTTTTTTTTCCAGAGATAAAAGTCTCACTCTGTTGCCCAGGCTCGAGTGCAGTGACTTAATCATAACTCACTGCAACCTCAAACTCCTGACTGAAGCAATTCTCCTGCCTCAGTCTCCTAAGTAGCTGGGACTACAGGCATGTGCCACCATGCCCAGCTCACTTTTTTTTATTTTTGTAGAGATGGGATCTTGCTATGTTGCCCAGGTTGATCTCAAACTCCTAGGCTCAAGTAATTCTCCTGCCTCGGCCTCCCAGTGTGCTGAGATTACAGGCATGAGTCACCATAACTAAGCCTACAACTAAGTTTAATTTGAATTTTGTGCCCCATTCCACCAGGATGGAGTTCAATTTCAGTTTTCTGGTTATCTCCATTAGTTCAGGGTTTCACGCACACATGCGTCACACCCATCTGCCCCTGCCCTCTCTAGAGTGACCCCACAACTGATCTGTGGGGTACAGCCCCAGCTTACTTCTGTTGTCTTGGCACAGTTAGAAACAACACCCCTCTTTACTCTCAGAGTCCCTGGTTTGGACAGTAAATTATGCGGTGACCATATGTAGAAAGTGCTAGGTTGTTCTGGGGGGACGATCTTGTTCTCTGTTCATCATATCCAGCTGGCACCAGCCACACTGGCCCTTATGTAGTCAGGCCCTGAGTTTTCAGTCCTCAGAGTTTCCAGCAGCCTCCTCCTCTCCTGACCACAGAGCCTGCCCCATTCTGTCCTCCTCAACTTCTTCTGCCTCCTCAGCTCCAGGCACTTGGCATGTATCAGTGAACAAGACAGAAAAGAAAAAAAATAAAATAAAACCCTGCTTGCAAGGAGTTTTCTTCTTTTATATTTTCTAAAAGATGTTTCTAGGCTGTGAACTTCCCTCTGAATACCACTGTGTATGCATCCCGCATCGTACAGGTTTTAATATGTATCTTCTTACACAGTTTCAGTTCTTTTGTTTTTTTTTTTTTTTCAGAGACGGAGTCTTGCTCTGTCGCCCAGGCAGGAGCGCAGTGGTGTGATCTCGGCTCACTGCAAGCTCTGCCTCCCGGGTTCACGCCATTCTGCTCCCTCAGTCTCCCAAGTAGCTGGGACTGCAGGCGCCCGCCACCATGCCTGGCTTACTTTTTGTATTTTTGGTAAAGACGGGGTTTCACTGTGTTAGCCAGGATGGTCTCGATCTCCTGACATCGTGATCCACCCGCCTCGGCCTCCCAAAGTGCTGGGATTACAGGCGTGAGCCACCGCGCCCGGCCCACAGTTTCAGTTCTAATGTCCTCTTCTGCTCTAGGATAATGTTTTTTCTCTTTTCCTTTTTTTTTTTTTTTGAGACTGAGTTTCGCTCTTGTTGCCCAGGCTGGAGTACAATGGCGTGATCTCTGTTCACTGCAAACTCCGTCTCCCAGGTTCAAGTTATTCTCCTGCCTCAGCCTCCTGAGTAACTGGGACTATACCAGGTACCCGCCACCACACCCAGCTAATTTTGTATTTTTAGTAGAGACGGGGTTTCACCATGTTAGCCAGGATGGTCTACATCTCCTGACCTCGTGATCCACCCACCTCGGCCTCCCAAAGTGCTGGGATTACAGGCATGAGCCACTGCCCCCAGCCAAGATTTTTTTTTTTTTTTTTTTTTTTTTTTTTTTTTGAGACGGAGTCTTGCTCTGTTGCCCAGGCTGGACTGCAGTGGCCGGATCTCAGCTCACTGCAAGCTCCGCCTCCCGGGTTTACGCCATTCTCCTGCCTCAGCCTCCCGAGCAGCTGGGACTACAGGCGCCCGCCACCTCACCCGGCTAGATTTTTATATTTTTTAGTAGAGACGGGGTTTTACCGTGTTAGCCAGGATGGTCTCGATCTCCTGACCTCGTGATCCACCCGTCTCAGCCTCCCAAAGTGCTGGGATTACAGGCTTGAGCCACCGCGCCCGGCCAAGATTTTTTTTTTTAAACTATCCTATTATTGTAACCAGAAAAGTATTTTTGCTTGGTTTCTATTTTTTTTTGAAAATACTTAAATTTATTATACAATTTTATGAACATTCCTGTTACCTTCTCTTATGTTATCCTCATAAGTTATTAAGCTAGAGTATAATTCCCATTTCACATGTGAGTCAACATATCTGGGGAGAGGTAGCAATGAAAAGCCTTGGGGTCAGAACAGAGAGCCAAACCCTAACCCGGCAGGCTCAGAGCAGTCCTGTTCCCTGCCATGAGAGGGTTCCAGGTATGGAGGCCATGCCTGGGAGTCCACAGAAATGGAGTTCTCTGGGGGAAGCGCCCCCTGAGCGGCTGCTTCTCAGCCCTGGCCTGAGTTTTGCACCGTCTCAGTGGTTGGTAGCAGAGGAACGAGGCTGTGCAGTCAGGGATGTGCAGTTGCCCTGTCAGGCCTGGTAAGTCACCTGATTGCCTCTGCCCAACCCCACTCCTCAGATCCCAGGGGCAGCCCCTGGCCCCCCTGCCCTGCTTGTCCCTTCCTCTAGGAGGGAGGTTAGTAAGGCCCTGCTCACCCAGCCGGGGTCCTCCCAGAAGGAGCCGGAAACAGGGTGGAAGCTTGGCTAAGACCTGGTGATGGAAGCTGTGGCTTGGCTTGCAAGGGCACTCCAGGGGCACCAGGCAGGGTCTGGGCGTCAGACAAGCAGCCAGGTTGAATTAGATGATTGCTTTCTTTTTTTTTTTTTTTTTTTTTTTTTTTTTGGAGACGGAGTCTCGCTCTGTAGGTGGCTGCTTTCAATGGACAGTCAGGAAGGCTTCTCTGGACCGGGTACAAGAGCCTCGTGGGATGGGAGGAAGCCTTCAGTCTGGGGAAACAGCAAGGGCCAAGGCCTGGAAGAGGAGCAGCGGTTTCTTGTGCCATCCACTCTCCCTGCCGTAGAGAATGGAGCTCACGTACCGCTCGTGGCCCTGGAGATCGCCCCTGCCCGGCCTCCAGCTCGCCCTTTGCGTGTGCACACATGCAGACACACACAGAAAACCTCTCACACCACGACTGCCCAGGACACGCTGGGCCCCTCTGGACGCATCCCTAACTAAGTGGGCCCTGGGCAAGTTTAGGGGGTGCTGGAGCTCATGCCAGACCCCGGAGTGCAGCCACACCTGCAGGGCAAGAGTCTGCACCAGCTGGTGGCCACTTCCAGGACCCTCGACCTGCCGGATGAGCCACACGAGGTGCCAAGCCTCTTGGGCCCCTCTCCCATCTGTCCAGTGGGTGGATTGGTCCAAAGGTCTGAGACTCTCTGTAGCCACTGTCTGACTCACTCGCGCTCCGAAAACCGCCAGCACACAGCTCCTTTTCCTCCTCTGATGACAAGACAATTTCCCAAAATCCCTTTCAGCTGGGAGGGGTGACAGAAAGGCCATCTGGCCAACACCCATCCTTGCAGCCAGGGATCATTTATTTCCCAGCTGTGTGTTCTGAAGAAAATAATGAAGGCTCCGCATGTCGCCGCAAAGGGTGGCTTTGCAGCTGTTCTTGGCAGTGACCCTGCCGCAGAACCCCCACTGATGGAGCGCCCTTCCCAGCTTCGGCCGCACCCGTCGGACTCCCCCAGGGACGCTTGAGTTTAGCTCACAGGGAAGCAGTAGGAGCCGCCTCTCCCTATGGACAGCCCACCCCTCCCTAAGCTGTGGCTCTGGGACCCTCTCTGGCCTGGCCCCTGCCCTGCCTGTAGGCTTCCTCACTGTCCTCTGAGCATGCACGCTGTGCCACGCGGTTTGCAGAGCCTGTTCTCTTCTGTCCTCATGACTGCCCGGGAGTTAGGCTTTCCAAGCCCCATTTTACAGATGAGGAAATCAAGGCACCAGGAGATGAGGAGGCTTGCCCAAAGTCACAGGCCAGCAGGAGCAGGCACCCGAGTGCAGATCAGGCCTCCGGGCCTGGGTTCCTCTGCATCCTCCCCTTATCCCCACCCTCCACCTCTTCCCGTCCAGGTGCCCCGACTCTGACCAGCCTCCAGCCCAGCTCCCTCTTTAAGCCCCAGATACCTATCCGACTGCCCATGTACCTCTCCACTGCAGAATGGGGTGTCCACTGGCACCTATTCAACCAGGCACAACCATGTTCCTCACCTCCCCAGCCTGCTGCTGCCTTTGTTCTGAAAGCCAGCCTCAGCGCTCCTGGTGCCCTCCAGGGCTGGATCCATGGGGCACGCCACACTTCCTTCCCTCCCTCCCCTCACCAGCAGCTCTAGGACCCTGTTTGTGCTCTCCCGAGGCCTCCCACTCACCCAGGCTCCCACTGCCCCAGGGATCTTCCTAAAGTGCAGGTTCCTCCAGGTCACTTCTGTCTAAGGCCCTCCGCTGAGCCTCCCACAACGGAGAGCATGGGGAGGCACCGCCCAGCCCGCCCTGTCTGTGGGCCCCACACCCTAGGCTCCCGGGCTCCACCCGCAGCACCCCCTGAGGTTCCTGCTTCAACCCATGGGGCTCCCCTCCCCACACACTTCCCTTCCGCCTGGCCCTGCCTGCTCTGACGTCCCTCCCCCTGGCCCAGGCAGACTCTTACACATTTGTTATGGACAAAAGGTTTTTTATAGGCTGGGTGCGGTGGCTCAAGGCCTGGCGTAGTGTCTCATGCCTGTAATCCCAGCATTTTGGGAGGCTCAGGTGGACGGATCATGAGGTCAGGAGTTTGAGACCAGCCTGGCCTACATAGTGAAATCCCGTCTCTACTAAAAATACAAAAAATTAGCCGAGTGTGGTGGCGGGCACCTATAATCCCAGCTACTCAGGATGGTGAGGCAGGAGAGCCGTTTGAACACGGGAGGTGGAGGCTGCAGTGAGCTGAGATTGCACCATTGCACTCCAGCCTGGGCAACAGTGCAAGACTCCGTCTCAAAAAAAAAAAAAGTGTTTACAGCCCATCGTCCATGCCTTGGTCTGTTAACAGCATCTCAGATTTGTCTTGGAGATGTCCAGTCCACCCCACCCCACCCCACGATGGGTCTGAAGCCCAGACCTGTAGTGACCATACAGAGATTGGCTCAGGGATGCATGATTTCCCGCACAACCTAAGGAAATCCCAGTCCTTCCTCTGAACCTTTGGAGACAGGTGCTCGCTGTCCACTGGGGTTGCTAAGTCAGTAGGATACAAGCCTGGAACTTCCAGGGCCACCAGGCAAAGAAAGCTGACCTAAAGCAGCACAGAGAAAAGCAGAGCTGAGAGACGGAGGGAAGTGGAGCCTTCAGTATCTGAGTGCCTGGATCCAGCCGCGCCTGCACCTGCCCCATGAATTTTTCCGTTATGTGAACTAATTAAGTCCCCTTTGGACTTGCACCACTTTGAGTTTTTCTCCCAGTTGCACAGCATCAAGCCAGGAGTAGACTGGCTCCAGTGACCCTCTACTCCTAGGCACGGTGGCTGGCACCAGGAAGAGCGACCTGAGCCCTGGACCCAGTCTCGGGAACAGGACATTTCCTTTCTTTTTGGCTTCAGCTGATTTGGGGTGAGCTCTGCTCCACAGGCTTGAGGCCTGTGCTGGGAGGGACTTCAGGCTACACTCAGAGTCAGGGGACAGAAGCCGGGAGGAGAAGGCAGGAACGGGCCAGGAAAGCCTTGTGCTCAGTGGGGATCTCGGGGTCCATCACTGTGATCCATCGAGGCACCGCAGTCACACACTACAAGGATTTTCTTTTTTTTTTCACTCTGTCGCCCAGGCTGGAGGGCAGTGGCGCCATCTTGGCTCACTGCAACCTCCGCCTCCTGGGTTCACGCCATTCTCCTGCCTCAGCCTCCCGAGTAGCTGGGACCACAGGCGCCCGCCACCTCACCCGGCTAATTTTTTTGTAGTTTTAGTAGAGACGGGGTTTCACTGTGTTAGCCAGGATGGTCTCATCTCCTGACCTCGTGATCTGCCTGCCTTGGCCGCCCAAAGAGCTGGGATTACAGGCATGAGCGACGGTGCCCGGCCAGGGATCTTCTTGTTGGCCAATGAGAGAACAGTGTGGCACCTCAAATGGTTTTCCAGGCAGCAGGTGCAGAGATACCTGGCACGAAGTCTCATGACAGTCAGGATCTAGGACCCCCGCGTGGGCAGTCACTGTGACCTGCCTACGTTTAGGGTCAGTGGGAGCCAAGACAGGGTTGGCGAGTCCCTTTCAGGAAAGTGGCCCCTGCCATCAGGATCTCTGCTGTGACTCCATCCTTGCACTGGGACCACTTGGACGTGCCAGGCTGGAAGGCTAGGAGTCTGGATGCTGGCTTGTTTTCAGTTATTTTTGCTCACCAACATCTGCAGCCTCATGAGAAAGTCCAAATCATTTCACTCCACTGATTGAGATCGTGATGTGGGGCAGTTTGCACCCCTAGAGGACACAGAGCCTCTTGTTCTCCCTGCTCTGACTTCTCTGCCAAGGAGCGACTAGCCAGACAGGCTGGTGCCATGGTCAGGAGGCCCGTGACCCCAACTCAGCAGGCTGGGCAGATGGGGGAAGCACCAGGGACCCCTGAGAGGAGCTGGTGGTGGGAGGGGAGGTCCAGCTCATTACACTTCTGTAGGTGTGGTCCTGTCCAGCCTGTCAGGGCTCCAGGACAAAGGCCTGGCACATGCCTCCACGGCCCCCTGGACTCACAGCATTCCCCTGGCCCTGCTTACAGGCCTGCCACTCGCCACTCTGCAGGCAGGACAGGAAAACCACGCTGCTTCTCGCAGGCAAGGGGCCAGCCTTTCCGCTTCCAGGAGCACCACGGTCAAGAAGCCTTTCCTCCAGATTCAGAGGTTCCCAATTTTTTTTGGTTGAAGGATGATGAAAATGTTTCTGGAATTGATGGTGGTGATGGTTGCACAACTCTGGTCATATACTAGATGACACTGAATTGTATGCTTTATTTTCTCCCCAGTTTTACTGTGGCATAATTGACAAATGAAAATTGTGCATATTTGTGGTGTACAGTGTGATGTTTTGCTACAGATAGACATTGTGAGATGACCACCACCAACCAACCAACATCTCCATCACTACACATCGTTATTGTACAGATAGACGTTGTGAGATGACCAACCCCAACCAACCAACATCTCCATCACTACACATCGTTATTGTACAGATAGACGTTGTGAGATGACCACCACCAACCAACCAACATCTCCATCACTACACATCGTTATTGTACAGATAGACATTGTGAGATGACCACCACCAACCAACCAACATCTCCATCACTTCACATCGTTATTGTACAGATAGACATTGTGAGATGACCACCACCAACCAACCAACATCTCCATCACTACACATCGTTATTGTACAGATAGATATTGTGAGATGACCAACACCAACCAACCAACATCTCCATCACTACACATCGTTATTGTACAGATAGACATTGTGAGATGACCAACACCAACCAACCAACACATCCATCACTTCACATCGTTATTGTACAGATAGACATTGTGAGATGACCACCACCAACCAACCAACACATCCATCACTTCACATCGTTATTGTACAGATAGACATTGTGAGATGACCACCACCAACCAACCAACACATCCATCACTTCACATCGTTATTGTACAGATAGACATTGTGAGATGACCACCACCAACCAACCAACACATCCATCACTTCACATCGTTATTGTACAGATAGACATTGTGAGATGACCAACACCAACCAACCAACATCTCCATCACTACACATTGTTATTGTACAGATAGATATTGTGAGATGACCACCACCAACCAACCAACATCTCCATCACTACACATTGTTATTGGGGTTTGTGGTGTTTTGCTTTGTTTTTGTGGTGAAAGCATTAGCAATTTTCCAGTATACACACGCTGTACCTGAGGTCTCCAGCACACATTTCCCCCTCTAACAAAACCGTACCCTCTCACCAGCACTCCCTATTTTGTACACTTTAAGTGGGTGAATTGTATGTATGTGAATTCTATCTCAATAAAGCTGCTCAAAATAAAACAAAAACACAATGAGGACTATGCAATACAACAGCGTTGCTGTAGCCCTCTTTTTCTGTTTAGTAATACGGCCTGTGTCTGAGTCTCAGGGCTGTGTGACATTTCCTCCTGGGCATGTTCCATTCTTCACATAACCCGTCCCTATTGATGGATGTGGGTTATCTTCAATGTTCGCTAAGTATAAACAGCACCAGGCGAACATCTTGAATATTTTTTGCCCGGTTGTTCATTATCCCATTAGAACATGTGTCAAAAAATAGACATTTTAAGGTCTTTCATACATACTGCCAAATTTCTCTCTAGAAAGTTGTACTCCCAGCACTTTGGGAGGCCGAGGTGGGAGGATCACTTGAGGCCAGGAGTTCGAGACCAGCTTGGTCAACATAGTGAAACTCTGTCTCTACTAAAAATACAAAAATTAGTCAGGCATGGTGGTGCATGCCTGTAATCCCAGCTTGAGAATCTCTCGAGCCTGGGAGGCGGAGGTTGCAGTGAGCTGAGATCGCGCCACCGCACTCCAGGCTGGATGACAGAAAGACTCCGTCTGAAAAAAAAAAAAAAAAAGTTGTATCCATGGATACTCTCCCCAGCAGTGTATGGGAGTGCCGGCTGCCTCCGTCTGATGGAAGAGGAGAATGCCAGAGGCTCGAAGCTGCAGCGAGTCAAGGCTCGGCCCTGGCCAGCCCAACTATGGGGCCAGGACTGTCCCCACCCTGCAGCCGCCTCTTGCGTGCACTGGCACTTTTGCCCGTCCCTCCTTTGTCTTCACCGTGCACTGGTACTTTTGCCTGTCCCTCCCTTGTCTTCACATCTCCTGCCACTCTGGGCTGTGGGCCCTGGGCTGCTGCTTTTCCTGCAGCACGTGGTACCCACACGGTCTCAGTGCCTGCTCCCCGCCAGGCAGGAAATGGATGTTCGTGGGAGCACAGTTACACATGGTTTGCAGGCTGTAAAGACGCTTGCTACCCTCAGACCATCCCAAGATGGGAGAGCGAATGGCATGGGGAAGTTGTGAATGTTCTCATGGATTACATATTTTACAAGTCTTAGAAACATACTAGCCATGTGTAGATGCTGTTTGTACACTGATTTCAACCAACAAGCTGTAAAAAGATATTTTTGAGACAATCGAGGAAGTAGGAATAGGAAGTGAGTGTTAGATACTATTAAGGTATTATGAGTTTTGTTTGCTGCAATACTGGTATTGTGGTCATAAGAGTCTTTACTTTAAAATCCACACCATGAATTACAGGCATGCCTGGGAGATACTTTGTGTTTGGTTCCAGACCATCACAATAAAGTGAGTATCGTAATAAAGTGAGTCACACAAGTTTTTTGGTTTCCCAGTGTATATAAAAGTCACGTTTAGGCCGGGCACATTGGCTCACGCCTATAATCCTAGCACTTTGGGAGGCCGAGACAAGTGGATCATCTGAGGTCAGGAGTTCGAGACCAACCTGGCCAAAATGGTGAAACCCCGTCTCTACTAAAAATATAAAACTTAGCCAGGCGTGGTGACGCATGCCTGTAGTCCCAGCTACTCAGGAGGCTGAGGCAGGAGAATCCCTTGAACCCGGGAGGCAGAGGTTGTAGTGAGCCTCTCGAGATCACACCACTACATTCCAGCCTGGGCGAAACAGTGAAACTCTGTCTCAAAACAACAACAACAACAAAAGTTATGTTTATACTATGGTCTATTATTATTATTATTTTGAGACAGAGTCTTGCTCTATTGCCCTGGCAGGAGTGCAGTGGTTCCATCTCAGCTCACTGCAACTCCGCTTCCCAGGTTCAAGGGATTCTCCTGCCTCAGCCTCCTGAGTAGCTGGGACTACAGGCGCACGCTGCCACGCCTTGCTAATTTTGTATTTTTAGGAGAGACGGGGTTTCAGCATGTTGGTCTGGCTGGTCTCGAACTCCTGACCTTGTGATCAGCCCGCCTTGGCCTCCCAAAGTGCTGGGATTATAGGCGTGAACCACTGTGCCCGGTCTACTATAGTCTATTAAGTGCGCAATCGCATTGTGTGTAAAAAATGCACATATCTCAATCTTAAAATACTTTATTGCTAGAAGATGCTAACACAGAGACACAAAGTAAGTACAGGCTGTTGAAAAAATGGCGCCGATAGACTCGCTCAATGCAGAGTTGCCACAAAACTTCAATTTAGTGAAAAAGTCAATATTTGAAAAATACAATAAGGCAAAGTACAATAAAATGAGGTATGCCTGTATTAGCAAATCAAACCATATCAGGATTTGGTCCAGCAAACCAAAACAAAGCAAAAACTGTAGGGACAGACGGAGCAAGACAGGCCAAATGTTGATAATAGCTGACTCTGGGTGATGAGTATTCGTCAGATTATTTTTGTGTATGCTTGAAATTTTTCAAAACAAAAATATATGTGTGTATACATATCCTTTAAGATCAGAAAGATTTTCTGAAGATAACACTATTGAGAAAAGAAAGTCAAAAAGTGGTTTCCATTTACAAGAAAAGGAAGATGAGTTTTGTGAATGGGTCTAGTTATTTCCAAACATAAGCAACACGTTGCCACATCCTCAGAATGGGGAAGCCCCGTTTTATTGGCTTGTCTTGTCTATGAATACACCCGGGAGGTGTTTTCCCTCCGAGAGTCATTACGAGCTCCCTTTATGTCAGTCAGGCTGGGTAAAGAAAATCTCCACCCCTAGCAACGGTGCCACTCACTGATGTGAAGGGACGGAGTAGACGCCAGTGAGCACTCAGGGCTTCTCCAGCAATGGGCTTCCTGGTGCATCATGGGCTGTGAGATCTGCACTCTCAGTGCTCCATGGAAAACTAAAGTTAGGGCGTCAGTCATCGCACAGATGGTGTCAACAGGTGGTAGTGCTACCAGCATCCCATGAGAAACCTCAAGGAACTTCACGAAGATCAGCACTTACAGACCGTATCACAGGAAGGTTTCCCGGAAGGCGAGGGCCCACCTCCACCGTGCAGGGTGCATGAAGATAACGAACGCCTGAGTGACTGGGCAGACTGCTTGGAAGACCTCTTTTTTTTTTTTTTTTTTGAGGCGGAGTCTTGCTCTGTCGCCCGGGCTGGAGCACAGTGGCCGGATCTCGGCTCACTGCAAGCTCCGCCTCCTGGGTTCACCCCATTCTCCTGCCTCAGCCTCCCGAGTAGCTGGGACTACAGGCGCCCGCCACCGCACCCGGCTAGTTTTTTTGTATTTTTTAGTAGAGACGGGGTTTCACCGTGTTAGCCAGGATGGTCTCGATCTCCTGACCTCGTGATCCACCCGCCTCGGCCTCCCAAAGTGCTGGGATTACAGGCGTGAGCCACCGCGCCCGGCCTGAAGACCTCTAAACACTGCCAGGCCCAGGGCAGCGAAGGCCAGAGGAGAGGGTAAATGGTGCAGAAGTCCCTGGGGACAAGGGTCAATCTCGCCAGGCAAGCCAAGGCCCCCATCCAAGCAAGGAACAAAAAGCCCTAGAAGGCCGGGTGCGGTGGGTCACGCCTGTAATCCCAGCACTTCAGGAAGCCAAGGCGGGCGGATCACTTGAACTCAGGAGTTTGAGACCATCCTGAGCAACATGGTGAGACCCTATCTCTACAAAAAATACAAAAATTAGATGGACGCGGTGGTGTGTGCCTGTGGTCCCAGCTACTGGGGAAGCTGAGATGGGAGGACCACTTGAGCCTGGGAGGTGGAGGTTGCAGCGAGCCCAGATTGTACCACTGCACTCCAGCCTGGGTGACAGAGAAGTCTAGGCAAGCGTGGCTACAGGAAGGGCTGGATCCAGGCACACAGATCTTCTTTCCTGTTTTATCCCCACTCTCAGAGTCTCTCCACTTGGATCAAGCTGAAACCCCACAAGCAAAAGCCCAGTCTTGCATTCTAACACCTTAGTACGTCTGTGGGAAAGAGATCCTCTCTTTTCTGAACTCCTCCGAGACGACACGTGCTGGTTCTCATCAGGCTGATTTAGGTCCCCGGTCCAGCCTGGAGCCAGACCATGTTGATCGGCCCCTCACGATCCAGTGGGCTAAGTGCAGAGAAGGGGTGATTCCACAGAAGAAGTCAGGGTGCTGTCCCCAGTGGAGAGGGAAACAGGCACAGATGACCCCCCCCCCCGCCTGTTGGTCACTCCAGAAGGTACCATTGCTGGCTCACTTAGTGGACACCCTCCCTAAGCCTCCTACCTGCACCAGGAGAGGCTGGGAGAGTCTCATGTCCCACCCAGCTGTCTAGATGCACAGGGAAACGAGGCCGTGCAGCAGGCAGGGAGTGGCTCCAGGCATGCTCTGGGGTCTGGCCCATGCCCCTTGGTGCTGGGCTGACGCTTGCTTGGGATGCCGCCCATTGCCTGTCTGCATGGCTCACCCAAAACCCGCTGTCTGGAGAGAGACACCAGAAGTGTCCTGGGTCCCAAGCCTTCAACCTCTGTCCCTGTCATGAGTTCTAAGAATTATAGCCAAATGCCACTGCCAGACTCAGACGAGACATTCACCACCACACTCAAAGCGCTCCCTACTTCTCCTACCCACCCCCCAGCCCTGGATCGGTAGGACATCTGCAGTACGTGGTGTCGCTGGCTCAGCTGCCTACAGGCCAGGCAGGAACCCCAGGCAGGTAGCACAGCCAGCACCCAGGCTAGGCAGTGGGACAGGAAGAATTTGGAGGCAACCCCCTTGAAGAAAAAGCCACACTCAGTACTTAGCAACTGCTGCACTTCTCACACTGGTCCTGAGACACTGGGAGTCCAAACTTCCGGTCCTGAGACACTGGGGGAGTCCAACCTTGGGGCTGTTTTGTTTTTTTTTTGTTTTGTTTGTTTGTTTTGAGACAGTCTCACACTGTCGTGCAGGCTAGAGAGTACGGTCGCGTGATCTTGGCTCACTGCAACCTCTGTCTCCCGGATTCAAGTAATTCTCTGCCTCAGCCTCCTGAGTAGCTGGGATTCCAGCTGCCTGCCAGCAGCACCGGCTAATTTTTTGTATTTTTAGTAGAGACGAGTTTCACCATCTTGGCCAGGCTGGTCTTAAACTCCTGACCTCGTGAACCACCCGCCTCGGCCTCCCAAAGTGCTGGGATTACAGGCGTGAGCCACTGCGCCTGGGCCCAAACTTGGGCCTTTCTTACTCTCAGCTTATTCGACAAGAATGCAAGGAAACAGGTGGCAGCCAGAGTGACAACTGTTCCGGTTTGTCCAGGACTGAGGGGTTCCCTGGGACGTGGGAATTTCAGTGCTAGAACCAGGACGGTCCTGGACAGACACAGACAGCTGGGGCCCCGAGGTTGCAGCCTTGGACAGAGTGACTGAGGCGCATGCAGGTGTAAGGGGCTGCCCAGCTGGAGCAAGGCCACTCCTAGACCTGAAGGGGCTGGACCCCGAGAGTGTAGCAGGGGGAGAGACAACCAGACGGAACCTGAGGCCCACGGAAGACATTCAGTCGCCTCCTGGAGGGCAAATATCTTGACCTCACTCCCCACCCTTCCTGGACCTCCTGCTGGGTGTCATTCGTCAGCCAAAGCCCCACCAGAAGCCAGAGGGCCCTGGACCCCTGATGAAGCCAGATTCACAGGGCACAGAGAAGGACGAGTGGGTGGAGAGGGGATCTGCAGGGGTGCAGGGTAAACATTGGCACAGAGGCAAAGTTTAGGTCAAGAGAGCCAAAAGTAGGCCCCTCAGAAGAATGCAAACCTGCCAGGGCAGGGCCCCCCCCTCCACAATCACCACGGTGGCTTGAGTGAGTGGCCAGGCGATTCCGGGCTCCCAGGCCTGCATAGAGCAGCCCCTCTGGGGCATGTGCTCTGGGAAGCCTGGAGTTCCTCACACTCGGGGCTGCTTCCCCCGGGGCTCCTGGCCAGGGCGGCCGTAACCCCAGAGCACACACGCATCTTCCTGGGAAAGCACGCACACGCGGCCCTTTGCTGGCCACAATAGCCCTTGTGCAGCCAGCGCCCCCCACTAGGCTGCTGTCCTGGAGGCCTCTGGGCACCAGGCTGCTCTGGAACCCTGCTGGTTTCCTGAGCCAGGTTCTCAGGGCTTCCCACTGAGTGTGTGAACTCCTCACCCCCTGCCAACGGCAGCCACACACAGGTCCCTCACATACAGCCCCCAAGGGGCACAGTGCAGACACCCTCCACTGAGGGTTGGACTCCGTGGCCAGGCCTGGGTTGAGCACTGGCATTAAAGAAAGGACCCACAGAACACAGCCCACAGCCCACAAGGCCAAATCCTGATCCTGGCCTGTTTTTCTATGCCCAGACAGCCAGCCAAGAATGGTTTCATATTTTTAAAGGATTGTGAAAGACAAGTCAAAAACAATAACAAAAAAATGCACAAAGAAGAATATGCAACAGGGAAGAGATCCAATGTGGCCCACAGCGTTGAAACTCTTTACCTAACGAATCCCTGTCACCCACTCTGCTGGGGCACTGCCCAGCCTTCAAGCCCCAGGCAAGTGCTCCAGGGCCGGCTCCCGCTGCGGTTCTTTTTTTTTTTTTTTTTTTTTTGAGACGGAGTCTCGCTCTGTCGCCCAGGCTGGAGTGCAGTGGCCGGATCTCAGCTCACTGCAAGCTCCGCCCCCCGGGTTCACGCCATTCTCCGGCCTCAGCCTCCCTAGTAGCTGGGACTACAGGCGCCGCCACCTCGCCCGGCTAGTTTTTTGTATTTTTTAGTAGAGATGGGGTTTCACCGGGTTAGCCAGGATGGTCTCAATCTCCGACCTCGTGATCCGCCCGTCTCGGCCTCCCAAAGTGCTGGGATTACAGGCGTGAGCCACCGCGCCCGGCCCCCGCTGCGGTTCTATAGAGAGAAGTCCCCAACAACACAAGAGGCTCCATGGGGCAGAGGGCCCAACGTGATGGCAAGTGCCCCTCTCCCCCTCAGCACATCTGAGCCACTGGGCCTTCCCCAGCCCTCGGTCAGGGCCGGCTGCAAACCTCTGCCCCCAGGAGCACGTGGCTTCGGCCTTTCAGGAAAGGTCTATTTACAGAATGGGCAAATAAACACAATTTGAAACACCTACCTTTAATTATTCAAAAGCGGCTCTTACAGGCTTCCTACCCAGCTCCACACTGCGCCATCGCCTCACACTGGGCTCCACTCAGTGACCAGCCTCCTGCCTTTTTTGGTACCAGGAAGAGTCTTAAATGGGGCACATGACCTCAGTCCCCACTGAGAGGTGACGCCGGCTGGACTTCCTGGGTCGAGTGGGACTTAGGGAACTTCCCCGTCTTACAAGAGGTTTATAAAACGCACCAATCAGCACTCTGTAAAACGCACCAGTCAGGGGCTCTGTAAAACGCACCAACCAGCGCTCTGTAAAATGCACCAATCAGCGCTCTGTAAAACGCACCAACCAGCGCTCTGTAAAACGCACCAACCAGCGCTCTGTAAAACGCACCAAAAAACGCACCAACCAGCGCTCTGTAAAATGCACCAATCAGCGCTCTGTAAAATGCACCAATCAGCGCTCTGTAAAACGCACCAATCAGCGCTCTGTAAAACGCACCAACCTGCGCTCTGTAAAATGCACCAATCAGCAGAATTCTAAAAGTAGCCAATCCGGGAAGGATAAAGAAAAGGGTATTCTGATAGGACAAAAACAGAACATGGGTGGGGACAAATAAGGGAATAAAAGCTGCCACTCTCCCCGCTCCAGCCGGCAGCGGCAACCCGCTTGGGTGCCCTGTTGCCCCCTCTCACTCAACGTCGTTCCTTACATTACCTGCTTGGACCCTGTGCGCGTTTGGTTCTAGACAAGGTGTGTGCAGAATCGGCACTGCTCACTCCCTGTGCCTTTTTTCTTTTCTTTTCTTTTTCTTTCTTTCTTTCTTTTTTTTTTTTTTTGAGACAATCTCATTCTGTCAGGTAGGTTGGAGTGAAGAGGTGTGACCTGGGCTCACTGCAATCTCCGCCTCCCAGGTACAAACCCAGGTACAAGTGATTCTTCTGCCTCAGCCTCCCGGGTAGCTGGGACTGAAGGCACCGACCACCACGCCTGGCTGATTTTTTTTTTGTATTTTTAGTAGAGATGGAGTTTCACCATGTTGGCCAGGCTGGTTTTGAACTTCTAACCTCAAATGATCCTCCTGCTAGGCCTCCCAAAGTGCTAGGATTACAGGTGTGAACCACTGCACCCAGCCTGGCCTGCTTTTCTTACCTGGCCTTTGCTTCAGCTGGCCTTACACCCAGCGTGCCCTTCCCCACCCAATGCAGCTGAATGCCTTCCAACTTATAAAATTCAGTTAGAATTGGAATGCCACTCCCTATTTTCTGTGTGTGTGTTTGCCTGCTAGACTGTGAGCTATAAGCTCCTCAAGGGTGGAAACTGGGTTGGTTTCCTCTCTACACGCCCTGGCCTAGCACAGGGCAGGCACATGTAAGTGCCGAGGACATTTGGAAAATAAACGAACAGCCATACTTTACCTCCCCACACGGCCCGTGGCTGTGAGGCCTCTCCCTGCTCCTGCAGGGACCCCAACATGTGGATGTGAGGTCTCTCCCTGGACCCCAGCATGTACCTTTTTGTCCCTGAGAAGCTGCTTTGCCTGAAATAACTGAGTGATTGGCATGGGGTGAGCGTAAGTAGGGCCACACAGGTGAGAAAAGGCAGGTGTTACGTTCATCAGCTGTCTTCCCCGTCCATGTGGCTGCCACAACAGGACACCACAGACCGGGGGGCCTGTAAACAACAAGGTTATTGCTTAGAGTTCTGGAGGCTGGGAAGTCCAAGGTCAAGGCACCAGCAGATCTGGTGTCTCGTGAGGGCTCATTTCCCGGTTCATGGGTGGTGCTTTCTCGCTGCATCCCAAGGGGCAAGGCAGCTCCCTGGGGTCCCTTAGGTAAGGTCACGAACCCCTTCACGAGGGCTCAGTCTTCACGACTGAAGCACGTCTCGAAAGGCCCTGTATCCTAATAGCATCATCTTGGGGGCTAGGATTTCAACATAGGAATCTGGGGGGACACAAGCATTCAGTCCACAGCCCCAGCCCCTTTGTCTTGGCCAGAGAGTTAACAGGAACGGAGCGACATGGAGTAGCCTGCCGCCCACCCACCCCCGCTGTCTCACGGCCAGTGCTTGGTGCAGTATCAGATTAATGCTCGTCTCGCACAAACCCCCACCGTCTCCTGGCCAAGCAGAGCGGAAAGCCCAAGTTTTCCAGGATGCCATGGCACAGAGGTGCATCAGGGACAGTGCTGATGACCCTGGGCAAGATCCCAGCTTTGCAGCACAATTTGAAGTTCTTTCTAACCAGAAGTCAAATTCCAGCTACAAAACAATGTTTGCAGAATGACTGTACTGTTGTTTAAATACTTTAAATACTGACTATAGATGCAGAGGATAACATTTGGTGGTGGGTAAAAAGTTGAGTCATTAGCCCTTTAAAAACATTTTTATCTCTATTTCCTGAAATGAACATGTATTTCTTTTGTAAGAAAAAAGTTGGCCAGGTGCAGGGGTTCAGGCTCTGCGTGGTGGCTCACGCCTGTAATCCCAGCACTTTGGGTGGCCGAGACTGGTGGATTGCCTGAGCTCAGGAATTAGAGATCAGCCTGGGCAACATGGTGAAACCTTGTGTGTACTAAAATACAAAAAAATCAGCTGGGTGTGGTTGCAGGCACCTGTAATCCCAGCTACTCAGGAGGCTGAGGCATGAGAATTGCTTGAATCGGTAAGGCAGAGGTTGCAGTGAGCGGAGATCCTGCCACTGCACTCCACTCTGGGCAACAAAGTGAAACTTTGTCTCAAAAGAAAAAAGAAAAAAGTTATAAAATGTATATGTAGCCCAATTTAAAAAAAAAAAACCTACAATCATAAAAGAATGCACGGGTTCAGCTTTGCGGCAAACCTCCTCCAAAGTTCCCACAGGAGCGAGAAAGAAGGTGAAACAGATCCCTGTCGCCCAGGAACTTGAGAGAGGCCCACTGCGCAGCCCGGCCTGCCCTGATAACAGGGATGGGGTGTGGCCCTCTCTCACCTCAGCCCTGGGGTGGTAGGGGCTGCTGGTGAAGCCATCTCCGGGACAAAACCTGAGCTACATGACCCTGCCCCTTTCCAGGCCCCCGGCCAGCTTCTTTCTCCTTGGAAGGATTCTTGCCTTGGTTTCCTGCCTGGCTCTCCCCGTCTGGCTGTCTTGAATCCTGGCCCCAGATCAGTTTTCTCAGATTTTCTCTAACCGGGGATTGTGTGTGTGTGTGTGTGTGACCTACTCATACCCCATCCACCCTATCCCAGCCTCTCAAGATGGGCGGGGGTGGAGCGGTGTGGCTTCCTGCCCCATGCCAGGTCTGGCCCTTAGCCCTGCTACTCCCGGTGCCCCATCATCTTAAGTTTGAGCTGAGGATCGGCCTCCCCGAGGCAGGACACTCTGTCCGAGTCATGACACCTGTGATGTCTCCTCTGGGCTCCCTGAACCCCACCCACTGCCCACTGTGGGCACCACTCAGAGATTCCCCTAGGATCTCCCTCCCCACGCTGTGGAGAGATCCAGTGCAGGACTCCCAGCTACAGGCTTCAGCGCCCTGCACCCCCAGCCCCCTGGGCCCTCTGCTGAAGTTCAGGAGGCCCTGTGGTCCCTGGGCTGGGCTGTGTCTCTGGGCCACACTGAGATGTGCCTGGCATTTCTACATCTGGAAGGGCAAAAGGCGATCAGGAAGAACAGGTGACCACCCCAGGTCACCCTGCAGCCATAGCCCAGCCAGATTCAGGCAGAGCTGGGCTGGTGGAAACTGGTAGAGAGGACCCTGATGACAGCATAAGAGTTGGTGAAGGTCCAGCCTGGACCCCACGGGAGTTGGAGGAGGCCCTTGCCCTACCACGGGCCCCATAACCCTCCCCAGACCGTAGTGGGATTGTCACAGGGAAAAGCAGCTGAACAGGGCCTGTGGCCAGGGGATGACAGGTGCATTCCTCATCTACCTGGACAGCCATGGAACCCAGCTGGGCAGCTTGTGTTGGGGGTAGAGCCTGGGGGAGGGGAGAAGATCTCTGGGTTGTTCGGGAGAAACCAGATCAATGAGCAAATCTCCCAACTATCAAGTGCTTGCAAAAGCTGCTTAGGTGAAGCAGCCAGGTCTTTGGCTCACTTGCTGGCCAGAAAGGTTGAGGCACTCCTGGAAAGTGTGGCTGGGGCCGGCCGTGGAGAGCAGCATGGGCAGTGGACACTGGAACCGTGAGGAGCAGACTCCACACCCGGCTCCCCCTGTAAGCACAGGTATGGGGTCCAGCTGAGAGAGGCACCTAGGCATGGCCCTGCATCTTCCCTCCTTCCAAAGGGCCAAGCCTGGGCCCCCTGATCCAGACCAGGCCTCCTTTCCGGGCTGCCACCGGCTTCCTGCCTAACCACTCCCCTGGGCTTCAGACTTTAGTTCCACCATGATCAAAGAGTCAGGACTCTACTTGGTTGCAAATGACAGAAGTGACTTGAGAGTACCCCAAGCAAAGATGAGAATTTATTGAGCTCTGATACTGAGAAGTACAGGAATAAATCCTGGTTTCAGATCTGGCTGAATCCAGGGGCTGTGATGTGTATCGTCTCCATCCTCGATCCATCTGCCTTGCTCCGATTGCTCCACTCTTCAATGGTCTCTCTCCACCCCACTGCAAAAGTGATGAGAAGGTCCCCAGCATCATCAGGACATCCTCCTACCGGCCACACCACTCAGGAGAGGATAAGCCATCTTTTTTATTTAAAAAAAATTATTTTGTAGAGACAAGGTCTTAATATGTTGTCTGGGCTGATCAAGCAGGTCCTTCTGCCTCCTGAGTAGCTGAGGCTACAGGCACATGCCATCACACCTGGGTTTTTGTTTTGCTTTGAGACAGTTGCTCTGTCGCCCAGGCTGGAGTGTAGTGGTGCAATTTCGGCTCACTTCAGCCTCCACCTCCCAGTTTCAAGCCATTCTCGTGCCTCAGCCTCTCGAGTAGCTGGAACTACAGGTGCACATTACCACACCCAGCTGATTTTTGTGTTTTTAGTAGAAACGGGTTTTGCTGTGTTGCCCAGGCTGGTCTCGAACTCCTGGGCTCAAGCCAGCCCAAAAGATCTCAAACTTTTGCCCCTGCAAAGTGCTGGGATTACAGGCCTGGGCCCTTGCGCCCAGCGCGCCTGGCTGTTTGGTTTTTTCTTTTCTTTTCTTTCCCTTTTTTTTTTTTTTTTTTTTTTTTACTCTTTGTAAAGATGGATCTCCCTGTTGTTGCCCAGGCTGGTTTCCAGCTTCTGGCCTCAAGCGATTCTCCCGCCTCGGCCTCCCAAGGTGCTGGGATGAAGACCCAAGCCACTGTGCCAGGCCAAGCTCATCTTTTCTGCTGGTTTCCCTCATGTGCTGAAGCAAGTTGTCAACGTCCCAGCCTGGGCCACATGCTGACCTCTGAACCACTGCCCAGGCTGTGTGGCCAGGCCCAGGCCATCAACCTCCCAAATGACTCTCAGAGGGCTGGTACTCCAAGTAGGAGTGATGCGCAGCCAGCAGCTGCTGCAGATGCATCCACGGGGGTGGTAGTGTGCACTCATGCCATTCCTCACCATGAAGCTGTGACTCCTCCAAGAGGATGAAGGACAGATTTGGACGCTGTTAGGACCCCAGGGCTACTGGGTTCTTGGTGCTAGCAAGACAAGGTGATGACATCACCCTGTCCCCACCTCAGTTACAACAGTGGAGGCCAGTCTGGGTCAAACAACCTGATCTCCACATTCAAGTTCTAGCCCTCACCCAGGGGACCTTTGCACCGTCTGCAGCTCCCTCCTTCCTGGCTTCGCTAGGCTCTGGACCGCCTGCACCAGCGCAGCCCTGCCCGGTCCCAGGCAGAGCCTGGCACCCTCTCCGCTAACTGGCCCAGCCTCCTCCCTGTATCCTACCTGGAATTTTTAGCTCTCCGTGTAACCATGAGCTTAGTGTCTGATTCCCCTTCACTTGTAAGTGCCAGGAGGGCAGGGCCAGATCTGTTCTCTTTCATCAATAAGTCTCTAGTACCCACACCCTGACAGGCGTGAAGTGGGTACTTAGGAAGGAGAGAAGGAAGGAAGGAAAGCCAGCCTGCATAGTGGAGGCTTGCGGGCAAACGCGGCGGCTCCTGAATCGCTCTCAGATATCCCAACAACACGACTCGCCCAAGCCCCCTCCTTCACTGTCGTGGAGCCTCAGTCTTCTCAACCCTCCAGTGGCACAACCTCCTTCCCCCAGGGCTTGCAGAGTCGCGGTGAAATTAAGTTAGACGAATGCTCTAGACGAGATGTAAAAATCTTTTTTTTTTTTTTTCCCCCACGATTGAGGAGGATCTGTTTAGAATTTCAGGATTTTCTTTTAAGAAAAGAAAAACAGCTTCAAAGTGCACAAACCTTGGGCCGGTTCTCGTGGCCTTCCTCGGGAGACGAGGGGCCCAGAGTGCAGGGGGAAGGGGAGGGCGGCCAGGAACCAGGGCGGAGAAAGGCGGGCCTCGGTGCCTCACCGGAGGCCGGATTCCGACCTCAGGCGTGGGAACCCCCGGGGCCCTCGTGGGCCTGCAGCGCAGGACGATCTCCGGGGAGCAGCTGGGCGCGGGTGGGGTCGGGGCTTCCTGGGGCGCCTCCAGCTTCGTTCACAACTGCGGAACCCTCGCCTCCAAGTTCGGGCTCTGCGGTAAATCCCAGGTTCGAAGTCTGCCCCCGCCGCGGCGGTCCGGTCTTGGCAGAGTCCTTTTCTGCCTCCGGGAGCCTCCGTTTCCCACCTCTCCGCCCAGCCCGGGAGTTCTCTCCGTGCAGGGTGAGGCCCAGGCCCAGCGTTTCGCGGAGCTCTGAAGCAAGCCCGTCTCCCAGATGGGAGCGCGGCGGGGCCAGCGGCTCACGCGGGTTTCCGGGGCTGGCGAGCGGTGCCGGACCCCCCGCTCTGCGCCGTGCACAGACCGTCTGACTTCTCAGCACCCTCGACTGAGAAGGCAGCTCCCCGGTAGCCCGTTTCAGAGATGGGAACGCGGAGGCACAGCGCGATCCGGCCTGCCCGGCTTCCACGCCTATCCGTGGCTGAGTCGGGGTCCGAACTCGGGCGGCCGGTGGCCCTAAGCCCCCTCCGGGACCTGCGCCCAGCGCCCTCGCCTTACAGGCCGGACCCGCGCCCGGGAGCCGCCCCTCCGCCCCTCCCTGGCTCCTGGGGGCCGGGGCCCGCCGTTGTCACGACAACCGGGGGCCAATGGGAGCAGGCAGGCGAGGGAGGCCCCGCCCCGGCCCCGCCCATTCCCCGCCCCCGTCCCCGCCCCCCTCGGAGGGCTCCGGGTTATAAGCGCTGGCGGCCGCGCGGCGGGAGCTGGAGCCCGCGGAGTCGCCCCAGCGTCCGAACAGGCAGCGCCCCGGAGCCGCGGCGGAACCCGAGAAGCAGCCACGATGTGCGGTGAGTGCCGCGCCCGCCCGAGCCGCCTCCTCCGCGCCGCCCGCGGGTCCCGGCGCCGCAGCCTCCGCCCGCGAGCAGCCGCCGAGGACCTGGCTGGGGGCGCCGAGCTGCCCGGGCCGCACCGAGGGGCTGTGGTCGGCCGGGCCTGCTGCCCCTCACCCGCGTTCCCGAGTGGCTGTCTCGGAGGTGTGGGCGGGGGATGCCCAACCCGACTCCCGGTCTCGGACATAGTGAGGGGACCGAGGCCCGCTGCCCACGGAGGGGAGTGACGTGGTCGGGTCCGGCCTGGACCCCGTAACGGAGGGGTCCTCACCCCGTGCCCACCGAGGCCGCTGGCCTCCACTCCTCCAGTCGCCCACAGAGGCGGCCACGGGCAGCCGGCGCAGCCCGGGTGCGGGGCGCCCATCCCGGTCAGCCCGCCGCGCCCACCGAGGGGAGGACAGGCGACCCCGCCCCGCCGTCCCCCCAGCCCGCCGGGTCGCCCCCGCGGCGTCAGCGCGCTCAGCGGGGCCTGCGCGTCCTCCTCGCGACCCCAAAGGAACCTCTGGTGCCTGGAAGGGTTGGTGCCGTGTTGCCCCCTCTTTGCGCGGGGAAGAGGCAGCCGCTGCCGGAGCCTCGGCCCGAAGCTACGAGAGGGAGTCCGGGGCGGGGAGCGGGGCCGGGCGTCCGATGCCCGCGGCGGGCGGGCGCTGTCCTGCGTGGCTGCGGGACCGTGGGGAGGGCGGCCGCGGCCCGGAACGGAGCGCACATCTGCAATTCTTTACTCTCCTGGCTGGGCCGCCTCCGCTGGCCGGGAGAGAGCCGGGAACTTCTGCTGGGACAAAAGGTCACTGTGCTTTTTTTTTTTTTCCTTGAGTAGGATTCAGTTACCCATTCCAGCCGCCTGTGGCTGGGGGACCTGCAGGAACTTCTGAAGCCATGAAAGGCCTCTCTCTGCCTTTGCTGAGGGCCGGGGTGGGGTGCGCCCGCGGTGAGCCTGGCCGAGGTCTGTGCAGGCCTTGTTTGGGAGGCCAGCCGCTCAGCAGAAGGGAACGACCTACGGCGGAGCGGGCAGCCTGCTTCGGGTTGCAGCCTCACCCTGGCTGAACGGGCATCCGTTGAAATTCCTGAGCCCTCGGCTAAAATCTCGTACTCCCAGACGCCATTCGCCATGTGTAGAGCCACCTTTGGGTGTTTCTGGGAACAGAGATGAGGCAAAGGTGGCAGTTTTGCCAGATGTCCAAGCCCTGGGGGTTCCAAACCTCCCAGTGTGGCATTCAAGACCCTTGACCAAAGCTGGTGGCCTTGGAACCAGACTTGTGCAGGAGACCCTTGAACCAGGAGGGTCTGCCCCCCCCGGCACCAGAGGCTCTCCTTCCCCTTCCTTTTTGAATGCTCCTCTGCCCCCACTGCCACCCCTGCCTGTCATCCTCCTTTCTACTGGCATCTAGCTTTTTCCCAAGTCTCTGTGAGCTTTGGGGGGGCTCTACCTCCCCCAGCTCACAACATCACAAGCGTGTTTGTTCTGCTTCTTAGAGGGTCACACACACGTTGTCTCCTAGGGAAAGGTTGAGCTTGGGGTGTGACCACCTGTGTCCTCAGATCTTCTGGTACTGACTTGTGGTTGTATGTGAGAAGGAGCTTGAGGTCCCCAAAGGACACCCAGGGCTCAGGAGTGGCTGCGGTCCATGGGGATGCCCACTCGGAGCCAGAATCGAAGAGTGTGTGCTGGGTTAGGTGCCTTCTCAGAATTCCCAGATTTGCTGATCTGGGCCTGGGGGCAGGGTGGGGGAAGTGGGGAGGGCACAGCTCAGCAGGAAGTCCTGGAATCCCTGCATGAGAAGCTTATTTCCTTTTCAAGAACATCAGGAGAAGGTTTCACCTGGGTGCCAATGTGTCGTTAACATCTCTGACACTTGCTAAGTATCCTTTGCACAGGGGAAGCCATTCCTGGCTCAGAGCAGGCAGTAGCAGCTGGCTAGAATTGAATACATTGGTCTGTTTTGGGGGAATGATGGTCTGAGTATGTTTGACAAGTGATACTGATTTTCCTTTTATGGTTGTTTTGTTTTGGCATGAATTCATTTAAATTTTTGAAAATTTAATCAATTTCTACAGAAAAAAAAAAGTAGTGATTATGCTGTTAGTACAAGGATACTGCAAGAATCGTGAAGATGCTCCTAGAAAGAACCAGATAAGCTCTTCACTTTACGCTGGGGAAGCTGAGGCCCTGCCAAGTCTGTGCGCATCTGGCGTCTGAGCAGTCCTCGGGTCTCAGATCCTTTGGGCCGTTCCCACAGGGGCGGAGACCTACGGCCCTTCCTTATCACTTGGCGATGACACCGCTGAGATTATGTCTTGCTGTCCTTTATCCTGCTGCTTCTTTCACGGGAAGCCAGGACTCAGCAGTAGTTGATCCTCTGCAAACAGCAGATGATTCTCAAAAACGTTCAGTGCACTGAGAATTTAGCTGAAATGACACTCTGAAAGTTGCTGGCATTTTGCTGACTTTCTGCGCCAGAAAATTTACAATATTTCCTCCCTCTCTCCCTCCTTTCCTTCCTTTTTCATTCAGCCACTAGTGGAAATGCCCTGTGTTTTCCAGGCCTTGGGGGACTCGAAGATCTCATGGGTGTGGTCCTCCCCTGAAAGAAGGGGCAGGTGAGCCACAGGGCCAGTCCAGAGACTGGTCACCAGTAGGGACGGGATGCCGATCGGGGCAGTGCTGCTGTGGAGGGAGGACCTTGAGCACGGGCTACAGCCTGGTGGAGTACTGGCCGAACCGGGAAGGCAGACATCTTTTTGTTTGGGTCATGGGGTTTTAACCTTTTCCTATGTTAGTTACCAACGTACAAAACTGGGGGATTTCACATACGTAGGTGGGAGTTTTGGCTTCTCTTGATAAAATCTGAAGATAAGCAACCCTGAGTCCTTATTTCCAAATAGCGCCTGGGTGACCCCTTGGGTGATGGACGCAAACTCCTCTGTTCTCCCAGTCCTTCCCAGCTGCTTCACTCACTGATGGGACTCTGCACAACAGAGGCAGGAGCTGACTTTCCTAGGAAGAAAGGGAGGGACCTGGGGCAGTGCCACAAGGGCCCAGACACAAGCACAAGCTCTGCAGAGAGGAGGGGGTGGCGGGCACGCTGGGCTGGGGCACAGCATGAGCCAAGGCATGGCAGCAGGGACCAGGAATGCCTGGGGATTTGGTGGGAAGGATTTGTGCTTCCCATCCGCGAATTTGTAAACCGTCCCTGTGCTTCCCATACTGCACTGAGTAATCCGTGAGGGAGAAAAAAGAAAAAAACCACAATCACTGTGAAGAATTGGAGAATCTTTAGTTCTTGCCAGAAGGTGAAGCCCTTGCCTTGACGTCACCATCTTTTGTCCTGGTTGGTGCGGTGGTCTCCACGGGCTGCTGTAACAAATGACCGCAGACTTGCTGATTTGAAACAACAGAAATGTATTCTCTCACAGTACTGGAGGCCACAGGTCCAGAATCGGTTTTACCAGGCCAGATCAAGGTACCTCCAGGGCTGCGTATTCTCTCACAGTACTGGAGGCCACAGGTCCAGAATCGGTTTTACCGGGCCAGATCAAGGTACCTCCAGGGCTGTGCCTCCTCCAGAGGCTCCAGGGAGAATCCGTCGCCGGCCTCTCCCAGCTCCTGGGGCTGCCACATTCCTTGGCTTGTGGCTGTGTTGCTCCAGGCTCTGTGCTGGCTGCAGCCGTCCACTGCCTCCTCAGGAGTTTCCCAAGTTCAGAAAAACCTTCTTTTTATATCTTTATGGTGTAGCGTCAGTAAACAGTGCTTTTCAATTGAGAGATTATTTTTGTATCTAGCAAAATTAGTTTATTAAGAGAGATTAATTTGAGATTATATGTTTGAGAGAAAATTTTGAAAATGAATTCCACAATAAAACAACTGAACTATTTAGGTATTTTATTTTTATTTTTAGAGGCAGAGTCTCACTCTGTTACCCAGGCTGGGATGCAGTGGGGCAGTCATGGCTCACTGCATCCTTGAACTCCTGGGCTCAAGCCATCCTCCCACTTTGGCCTACCAAAGTGCTGGGATTACAGGCATGAGCCACTATACCTGTCCCCTTCTTTTCTTAAGTTTTTTTTTCTTTTAATTAAATTTTAGAGTATATGTCACTTCCCCCTTTGTTTTTGGTGAAACTGTAAGAATGAAAGGGACACTAGCAACTTTTCTATTAAAAAATAGAAATGGCTGGGCACAGGGACTCATGCATGTAATCCCAGCACTTCCAGAGGCCAAGGCAGGCGGATCATGAGGTCAGGAGATCGAGACCATCCTGACCAACCCCGTGTCTACTAAAATACAAAAAATTAGCCAGGTGTGGTGGCGCACATCTGTAGTCCTAGCTACTTGGGAGGCTGAGGCAGGAGAATTGCTTGAACCCGGGAGGCAGAGGTTGCAGTGAGCCGAGATCGCACCACTGCACTCCAGCCTGGTGACAGAGCAAGACTCTGTCTCAAAAAAAGAAAAAAAAAAAAGAAATGTCCTGTCCGGGTGACCGCAGGAAGCGGAGTCTGTTATCTCATGGATTCCAATGGTGAGGTTACTTTAACCCCTGGGGTCTGGAAGAGGCCTGGGGCAGGCTAGGGCTGTCTCCAGGGGAGCCAAGTCCCCTTTTCACCCTGAGCCAGGTGCTGGGTCTGCTCAGGGCCCCCGCCAGGCCCACAGGTTCCTCTGCCTTTCTGAAAGAGCCTGGCGTGGGATCACATGCACGCACAGCACCTCCAGCTTTGATCTTGTTTCTGCAAGGAGGTGGCAGGAATTGTCATCCCCACCTCACCAAGTGACTCTTCCTAGTGTATGAGAATGAGGGCTGGATGGTCAGAGAGGCCACAGCTTCTCAGCAGCCCTAGCCCAAGGCCCAGGGGACTCCCCACACCTGTGGGCCTCTCCCAGGAGAGTGGACCTGTCCCTCTTCCCCCAACACACACAGGCAGGCCTAGGCACACACGTGCACACGCTCGGGAATTTCATGAGACTCATTGAGGCACATGTTCAACTTGGCCGTACTCTTCTGTGGAGACAGGAAGTAATGCAGTTTGGGACCTGGGATATTATCTAATCTCTAGGAGGCTCATGGACTGCAAAGGTCAGTCCCTTCAGTTCTGAGAAGCACCAGATGGAGGGAGAAAGACAGACTCTCTGAGGGGAGAGTCCCGGCCTGGGTGGGTGGTGACATAGCTCCCCAGAGCCAGCCTCTCCTGTGCGGGGCACTGGCTGGGCCTCTCCCCGGAACGGTCTCCTCACTCACAGTGAGGGCTGGGCTTTCGCTGGGAAGCCTGTGCTTGGAAAGTTGGAGAGATTTTTCAAAACAGCATCACCAGAATCAGAACATGGGCCCAGCCTGGCTGCTGCGAAGTGGAGTCTTCCCCACCCCCCAGGCCGCAAACCCTTCCTCCCTCCACCACCACCCGCACCCCCCACCCCCCACCCCTCACCAGCCCCCCCGCCCCCCGCCCTCAGCACTCCGGGGGGTGTAAAGAAAATCCCAGGAATTCAGTGCCCCGGTGCGGCTGACCTTCTGGCTGGGTGTCCAGGGAATGTCACCTCCCTGCGCTGGTCATTGTCATTATCTGTCACTTGGGGGTTGAACCCTGAGCTTCAGAGGCCCCTGCCCGTGTGCTCCTTCGTGGTGTCTTTGCTCCTGACTTCCTGTGTGATCTCTCGGGCCTTGTACAGAGGAAGTGCTGGAAGCCCCAGGTCATAGCAGTGAGCCGGGCCAAAGGGTCTACAGTCTCCTCTCGGAGGGCTCATGACAAGTCCTTCTGGAATCCCATTGAGTTTTTCTTGGTCCCTCTCCCTTTGGGACCTTTCCCGGTTCATTTTGTCTATCAGTTTTGAGGATAGGGCCCTGAAAGACTGTCTGGAAGCTCTGGGTGGGTGACCGCAGGGGACATGACCAAGCTGGGTGGTGGGGCCAGGGCAGCCTCTGCCCCCAGACCGGGCCTTTCTCCAAGCCACCTGGGCTCTCCTGCCGGTGGGAAGGATGCTTGGCCCAGGGCCATCTTTGTAGAGGTTGCAAAGTGCTCCCTTTATTTAAAAAGAACTCCAGGCTCCTGTATCTGGGACTTTCCATGAAGCCTGATTTTCAGGCCCTCCTGCCTTCAGCTCTCCTGGCCTCTCAATCCCAACCCTCTGCAGGCTCCTGGGAACCCGAAGGCCCCTCCCTGCCCAGCCCCTCTGGGCGCTTAGCATCCACCACCTGGCTGAGTCCATCCCCTGTCAGTTCAGTGTGAGAAATAAGACTGCTCCCAGGTTTGCTAGGCCTGATGTCTGTTCCCTCTCAGTTCTGCGAGATTTCCAAGCTAAGAAGAGTAACAGAAAGGGGAGGACTTTCCCCTAAAGAAGTTTGGTGTCATTTGCTGCTCCGTTCTCAGCTCACTTAAAATCCTGTCGCCTGCCGGTGATGCCTACGCCACGGGCAGCCCTGGGAGTGGAGGCCAGGAAAGAGCAGTAGATCAAGGCAGGAAGTGACAGAGGCCTTGGAAAGGGGGCGGAAAGATGGAAAAGGGGTTCAGAGGAGGGAAAGATCTTCATTTGGGGTAGGGGGTTGGAGGAGGCATCACATGTGCATAGGCCTGGGAACCCGAGGGGCACACGCACTGGGCTGAGGGCACCCTGCGGGAGTGGGACCCAGAGAGCGGACACTGCAGGATGGCATGGGAAGCAAGGCGGGCTCAGGCCAGACAGCAGGAGGGGCTGACTTCAGGCGGTGGTCCCCCGGGGCAGAGAGGACGAGAGAGGGACGTAGCTGGAACGTGCCTTGCCGTGGTCACCGAGACCCTCGTGGGGAGGGGGCCGAATAGGAAGAAAAAGGTGGAGTTGGAAGCTGGACTGTCGTGTGGTGGGGTTTGGCTCTCAGGGGGCAGCACCTGTCCTGGACCCATCTGGTGCTAGGCGGGCATCTCCCCCGAAGCCAGGGACCCTCTGTGTGAGCCATGTCTCTCTCCTTGGGGTAGGTTTCTGTGCTGATTGTGGGGGCGTGGGGGTAGAAGTGGTGAGCCCAGGCTTGCAGTCAGGCAGACCTGGCTGTGAACTACTCAAGTCTTTGGAGGTGGAGCCTCAGATGCCACCTCTATCCCTGGGAACCACAGTTTCTTGGCACAGGATGTCGTGAGGATTAGAGGAGGTGAGGTTTGGGAAGGGTTGGCATGTGGGGAGCCCCTGTAGATGGTGGTCTACCCTGCAGGCCACGCAGCAGGGTGCTGGGGGCCTTCCCTAGGTCCTGGCTCATTTGATTAGAAGGCTGTCCTCATGCTGGTTCTGGGATCCTCACGGTGCACGGGGCCGGGGGTGTTGTGCGGGGGACGTAAGCCTCTGTGTTTGAATGTCTTGGGGTTAACTGAGAGCTCTGGTGGCGCCGTGCTCCCATTGTAAGGGGCTGGCACTCAGGGACCTCCTTTCTTTGTGTCCCTCTTGTCCTTGCTGTGGGTCCCAGCGAGCAGAGCTGCTTGTGCTTGGCGGAGGGTGGCTGTCTCAGGCCCAGCGCAAAGGCTACCTTCTCTGGCATTCCTCCACCTGTTCATTTATTCGTTCACTCAACATGGATTTATTGAGCACCTAAGATGTGCCAGGCCCCAGGCCAGGTGCTCAGGACTCAGCAATGGATGAGACAGATGTGGTCCCATCCTCCAGAAGGTTACAATCCAGCGGGGAGCCGAAGAAAAACACAAGGAAGCAAGTGCTGCGTCGAAAAACCAGGGCTATGTGGCTGGAAAAGGCGGCGGGAAAGGCTCGCATAGGGAACCTGTGTGCTAAAACCTGCAGAATGGGTCAGAGCCACCTTTGCAAAGAGCTAGCAAGAGCCAGCTTTGCAAAGAGCTGTCTACTCCCACCCCAGCGGGAAGCCCTTTCCCACCTCCTCTGCGGGCTTGGGAGGTCCCTGTGCATCCCTGTCCTTCTCTGGAGCCCTCAGTGAGGCCCCCTGCTGGGTCCATCCCGGTAGCTTGCAGCACCCAGTACAGCAATGCGGCCTCGTGGGCCTGACAACTATTTACAGATGAATTAAATCTTGATCAAGCCACAGCCAAGTAACACATTTGGTTTAACCATTATTTCCCCAGGCAGAAGGCCAAGATGAAATGACAGTAAATGGTACTATTTCCCCCTTGGTTTTATTGAATGATAATCTCTCAAGGGATAACTTCTCAAGCTCCTTGCCCTGTGGCAGGCACTATTGTAGCCATCACCCTTGTTTCACTGACAGGGAAACTGAGGTCCGAACGTTCAGTGACTTGCTGGAGGCTGCACCAAAATCAAGGGGTGGAGCTGGGGTTCGAGGTGGGTTCCAGCACTGGCCATGGCCTCTGTGCTTCTGGCTGTGCCTTGGCTGGTGAATGGCAGTGGCAGGGAGGAAGCCAACCCAGGTGGGTGGCCCTGGGCTGGTGTTTTTAAGGCTGGGGCATGTGCTCAGGTAGCCCTTTCTTACAGCCCTCGTATGGCTGTTGTTCTTCAGGGGAGTGGAACTGGGGACCAGCTAAGTCAGGTGGGCCCAGCCCCGCTGGAGAGGTCGACGGGCAAGAGGGCCTGGCCAGGTCAGGGCTGGCGTCCCCTGCAGAGGGAAGGGCCGTTGTGGTCCTGGTGCTTCGGACATGCCAGGAGGGTTAGAGCACTGGTGGAAAGCAGAACCAGACGGAGGTCTGGCCTGGCCGGGGTCCCAGGTGCTGCGTGATTACTCCTCCTGTCCCCAGAAGCTCTCGGGTCCCCCTCACCGGAGTGCCGGTGCCACAGGAAATCAGGGTGAACCAGGCAGGTCTGTGTCGTGTACACCACTGTCCAAACAGCTGGTCCATGTCAACCCTCAGGCCTTGGCTAGGACATCTCCCGGTGGATGGAATGAAGTCTTGGCCTATTTAGACATTATCTGGCATCTAGATAATGATGATGTTCTCTCCACCACCTCATTCACGTAGGGGCACATGTCACGTATTATACTGGCACACGGTGAAACGTCTTAACCGTATAAAGAGGACTCGTGCAGTGGAAAGGAAGTTTCTGCTCGACGTCCAGTGACCTCAGAGGCTACCACGGACGGCCCTCTGGGCGGGTGCCCTTCTAGAAATGCTGCATGCTCCTCCCCCAACCCTTGCATAATTTACTCATGTTCTGCAAGCTTCTTTTCCCCTTGACACATCTTGGAGATGTACATTGCCTTCCAAGAGAATGCCAGCTTTCCCTTGCTCTGTTGAGAGCTGCCTCCAAAAGGCCCTGCTGTGTGGCTGCACTGTCTCTTGCCCGGCCCCTGCCAGACGTCAGGCTGTCGCTAGTCTTTGACAACCACAAGAGCCCTGAGCAGCCATCCTCACACGTGTGCACACACATCTCCGCGAAGACGTCCGCTGGATACCTTCCTAGAAGCCCAACAGCTCTGGTCCACAGATGTGTACTTTTTTAATTTTGAGAGATTGCCAAATTGCCTTCCAAAGAGGGTATGCAGATTTAAACTCTCACTGTCAAACTGTTTGATCTTTACCGACCTCATAGGTTTTAAAAAATGGATTCTCATCGTAGCTCTTATTTATGGATGGAAGGAATTCCAAAAGGGAATTCTGATGTAAACAGCAGGAGAAATTCCTGGGAAAGGAGCTTCATTTTATTTTGTGTTTTATTTTTAAAGAATCAGAGCACAGTGTGAATGCTGTTTTATTCACTTGAGTGCAGTAGAGTGCAGGGAGGATCCAGCCAAGAGGATGAGCTGCAAAAGGAAAGAAACAGAGCTTCCTTCATGAAAGAAACGACTGAAGAGATGTCACTATGCAAGAGGGCTTGTGGGGAAAATGAGATTTATGCGTTCTTGCGCAAAGACGGTGAAAACCGCTCCTTGGCCACTTTTCTCACTGCAGTGAACTGCCATGCTGTGCCTGGGTACGGACCCAGCGGGTGGTCCTGAGGACAAGGACCTCTTACACCCCTGCTGCCGTCCAGGAGGCTGTCATGGGTCCGAAAGTCAGAGGCGCCTTGCGGAGCCTGCCGAACGTTCTCGCCTGACGTGCGTGCGGGAGTGAAGCCTGGCTGGGAGGCAGGGGAGCTGCAGGGGGGAGATGCAGAGCTGACTCATGAAGCACTCGGGAACATCACTCAGATGCAAAACCTTTTCAGAGTTGGCAGTGGGTACATTTCTGAACCTTTGTGTCATCTGTGATGTCTGCTTCCCTTAGGGTGGTACAGGTATAATTCTAGAACGTTCCCAGCCAGGATGCCAGGAAAGTTTAGTGTAAAAGACTCCAACAAAAATTGTATTGAGTTGTTCCCTCCCTCGCTTAACTGTGGTCTTTACATTGACCAGAATTGGACCATGTGCCCACAGGGAATTTTCTGGTTGTTTCTTTCTTTCTTTCTTTCTTTTTTGGTTTTTGTTTTTGAGATGGAGTCTCTCTCTGTCACCCAGGCTGGAGTACAGTGGCGCGATCTCAGCTCACTGCAACCACTGCCTCCCGAGTTCGAGAGATTCTCCTGCCTCAGCCTCCTGAGTAGCTGGGATTACAGGTGTGCACTACCACACCCAGCTAATTTTTTTATTTTTTTAGTTCAGACAGGGTTTCATCATGTTGGCCAGGCTGGTCTCGAACTCCTGACCTCGTGATCTGCCCGGCTTGGCCTCCCAAAGTGCTAGGATTACAGGCGTGAGCCACTGTGCCGGCCTCTGGTTGTTTTTAGAAGAATTAATGTTATGAAAATTTCACCAAGGCTGGGCACGGTGGCTTATGCCTGTAATCCCAGCACTTTGTGAGGCCAAGGCTGTGGGGATAGCTTGGGCCTGGGAGTTCGAGGTTGCAGTGAGCTGAGATCACACCACTGCACTCCAGCCTAGGCAACAGAGCGAGACCCTGTCTCAAAAAGGAAAAAATATTTCACCTAAACATGAATGGTGATAATTGCACAACTCTGAATATACTAAACCACTGAATTGCATGCTTTAGATGGGAGTATGCTATGGTACATGACTTATATCTCAAGGAAGCTGTTAAAAATTTTTAATTGACATTCAAAGATGTATTACTCCATTTTCATGCTGCTGTTAAAGACATGCCCAAGACTGGGCAATTTACAAAAGAAAAAGGTTTAATGGACTCACAGTTCCACATGGCTGGGGGGGCCTCATAGTCATGACGAAGGTGAAAGGCAGGTCTCACGGGGCGGCAGACAAGAGAAGAGAGTTTGTGCAGGGAAGCTCCCCTTTATAAAACCATCGGATCTCGTGAGACTTACTCTCACGAGAACTGCACGGGAAAGATCCACCCCCGTGATTCAGTTACCTCCTAGCACTGGGGAATTGTAGGAGCTGCAATTCAAGATGAGATTTGGGTGGGGAGACAGTGAAACCATATCAAAAAATAACTATCTTTTTAAAAACTAAGGTGGCAAAAGTACCTCCCATGCCCAGAGGTTTGGGGGCTGTCGTGTGAGCCTCTGGAACCATAAATAGCAGCAGCAGCCCTGTGCAGCCCTCGCTGGGGGCACTTCGGCCCTGCCGGAGAAGGGCCTGAACTGCACACACAGCCCTTACATTCAGCTCCTCTCACCTGACCTAAAGACGGCGAGGAAGACAAAAATAGCCTACCGAGAAAATTGCCCTTGGCAGATTTTAAAAGAAAACGCCTATAACTGCTCAGAAAGCACAGTGTACATATTTTTATATATAAATCCCCTACCTTAGTACATGTGTGTAAACGTATCCTGTGTCCAGTAGCTTTCAGGAAGCATGTTAAGTATAATTTATAGTACTATTTAATTTTATTGCCTATTTTTGACTGTTTGTAGATTAATTAAGTTTATATGATGGGACCTCGCTCACAGTTCAGGAATATAACATTCATTTCATTGAGGTTTAGTCATTTATTCAGATGCAGCGTATTGACATGAATCTGATCTTTCAACGACCAGAGATGTTCCAGGTGGTTTTGTGTATAATCACGGTCAACTCTCCGTTATCTGTGGGCAGGTTGTCCTCTCTGTGGGCAGGTTGTCCTCTCTGTGGGCAGGTTGTCCTCTCCGAGGTTCACCTCTGGAAGCATTTCAATCCTGATCAGATCTTTCTCTCATCCCAGCAAAACATAGTTGGGAAAATAAACCTTCTTGTAACCCTCGTGGCCTCCATCCCAGGGCACTGGCCAGTGGGTAGGAATGTTTAAGTCCTGAGTTGGGGATTCTTGGTTCCACTCTGGCTCTGGACGAGTCACAGGCTCCCCTGTGGCTCTGGTCTAGAAGTTAAGAGGAGGGCCATGGACTAGCCTCAGAGGCTGTTTGGGACCTGGTGGCCCAGTGCCCGGCCGACAGGGCGTTCTCCGTAAGGCGAGTTGCCTTTGTGGTCTGAGAGTTTGTGTTCCCCCGTCATTGTCTGCGGAAATCCTCACCTGCATGGCGATGTCACTAGGTGGGGCCTTGGGGAGGTGAATGGGTCATGGGGACAGGGGCCTCACAAATGGGAGGAGTGCCCTTATTTAAAAACTGCGGGGCCGGGCGCGGGGGCTCACTTCTGTCATCCCAGCACTTTGGGAGACCAAGGAGGGTGGATCACGAGGTCGGGAGATCAAGATCATCCTGGCTAACATGGTGAAACCCCGTCTCTACTAAAAATACAAAAAATATTAGCTGGGCGTGGTGTTGGGCGCCTGTAGTCCCAGCTACTCGGGAGGCTGAGGCAGGAGAATGGCGTGAACCCGGGAGGCGGAGCTTGCAGTGAGCCGAGATCGCACCACTGCACTCCAGCCTGGGCTACAGAGCGAGACTCCATCTCAAAAAAATAAAACCTCCAGAGAGACCCCCGCCCCTTCCACCATACGAGGTTGGAATGAGAAGTCACTGTGAGGAATGGGCCCTCACCAGACACTGAGTCTGCCGGCACCTTGATCTTGGACTTCTCAGCCTCCAGAACTGTGAGAATAGATGTCTGTGGCTTATAACCCAGGCCGTCTGTGGTATTTTGTTACAGCAGCCCAAGCCGACTAGGACAGTTACTGTGAATATGCCTGAAACCCAGTGACGTTTCTATGACCCGCACTGTTGCCTCCCTCCGTGGATGTGGATACACACTCATCACATATTCTGCTCCACATGTGAACAGGACTGGGTGCCAACACACAGTGAGGAACACAAAGATAGAAGCACCAGCCTGCGCCCTCGGTGGGCACTGTGGGTAACCCATGATGTGAGAGCACTGAGGTGGCCAGAGCCAGGAGCACACCCGCCCAGGGCGGGGGCTGGAGCTGAGCTTTGAGGTGGGCAGGCTTTCCTAAACAGTGGGAGAGAGGATGAAAGGACAGAGCGATGATGGGATGGGGATGGGGTATGCACAGGGCAGGAGAGAGGAGATCAAGGATCTGTCATCACGATTGAGGAGTGCAGGAATCTGGAAGGCGGAACCAACACCACAATGGCTAACTTTCTATTTGGAAAAATATTATCTTGAAATACGAATACAGAAAGTCAAGTGGAACAAAATCTTCTTGACTCAGGCCTACCTTGAACATAAGGATTCTGCAGGGGCCAAGGGGCATGAGATGGTTTTGTTCTTGCTGTCGTAAAAGTAGTGCTTTTTAAATTTTGAGACAGAGTCTAGCTCTGTTGCCAGACTGGAGTGCTGTGGCACGATCTCGGCCCACTGCAACCTCCAGCTCCCTGGTTCAAGCAATTTTCCTGCCTCAGCCTCCCGAGTAGCTGGGATTAGAGGCACGCGCCACCACGCCCAGATAATTTTTGCATTTTTAGTAGAGATGGGGTTTCACCATGTTGGCCAGGCTGGTCTCGAACTCCTGACCTCAGGTGATTCACTCATCTCGGCCTCCCAAAGTGCTGGAATGACAGGTGTGAGCCACCGCTCCCAGGCTCACGTAGTGCTTATTTAAGGCCAAGCTCCAGCCTTACGGAGAAGGGGACCGTGGAAGCAAAGTCCCTGGCGCCCGTCCCATCTGCCCCAGGGGCTGCCGTCACTTCCTGCGGCGCTCCTAGGTGTGTGCGTGGCAAACCGGGGAGTGCGTGGAGGTGGGGACTTCCGGATGTCCCAAGGTGGTCGAGTTTCATGGCTGCCTTTTCTCTTATGGACTTTGCCACACTGAAAGCTGCCTCCTGCAAGTGCAGCATAGGATGAGTTCTCCGCAGTGAAACTGCCAGCCCGAGACACGTGACATAGACTTTCTGGGGGTCACAGGGGGAAGAAGGGGCACGCCGTTCTTCAGCTGTGCTGGGGAGGGGCACACCCACCTCCGTAAGCCCCTGGGAGCGCTTTGTGATGCCACCTTGGTGCATCCCCACAAGCGTCTTCTTCCAAACACGAGCTGAGTATTTTATGAATGCGCCATTTTTTTTTCTCCTGGAACAGGAATCTTTGCCTACATGAACTACAGAGTCCCCCGGACCAGGAAGGAGATCTTTGAAACCCTCATCAAGGGCCTGCAGCGGCTGGAGTACAGAGGCTATGACTCGGCAGGTGGGTCTGCGGCCGCCCGCCTCGTGGCTGGGGACGGGGCTCCGCTGCTCTGGGCTCACCCATGTCCTCTGCAGGGGGGTGTACAACCTGGGCATTTTTCTGCTACTTTTTAACGTCTCTTGTCAATATAAAAATAACACTTGTCCGTTAAAGAAATTAGAAAACCGTAGACAAATAGAAGGAAGGAACAAGGGTAAAAAACCCCAGAAAACCCCCTTCATCAGAAGTCCCCCATCAGGAAGCAGAGAGGGTAGGAAGCCGCAGTCACGCCGCGTGAGTACGTCCAGGACGGCTGCCCTGCAGCGCACGGTGACGGACCTGGACAACACTGTATTGTGCACATACAAATTTGCCAAAAGGGTAGTTTTTTATTTTTATCTCTCAGGCTGGAGTACAGTTCCAAGAAATTGGCTCCCTGCAGTCTCAGACTCTGGGCTCAGGCGACCCTCAGCCTCCTCAGCAGCTGGGACTACAGGCACACACCACCACACCCGGTTAATTTTTTGATTTTGTAGAGATGAGGTCTCACTGTGTTGCCCGGCGTAGCCTCAAGTGATCCTCCTGCCTCTGCCTCCCAAAGCACTGAGATTATAGGTGTGAGCCAGTGAGCCCAGCCAAGAGGGTAGAGCGTGTGCTAAGTCCTCTTATCACACACAAAACGATACATAAAGAGGGCAGGAGGAGACGCTCGGAGGTGATAGGTTGATGGCATAGACTGCGGTGATGGTTTCCCGGGGGCATGTGGGCCTCCAAGCTCATCAAGTGTAAACGTTGAGTGTGCACAGCTTTGCGCTTGCCAGGCCTACCTCAGTGAGGTGGCTTCATTAAACAAGGACCCGACCCCCAGTCGTTGGGTCCCCCCTCTGGTCGCTCTTGTCTGTTGGGGTGGTCTGTGGTGGAGAGTGGAAGAGGTGTTGTACATCAATATTTGCATATTTACAAAAAATATGCAATTTTGTAATTTTATTTTCTTCTCTTTTCACTTAGCATTTCTATGAGCCTAAACTCTTTCATTCTTTTTTTTTTTTTTTTTTTTTGAGATGGAGTCTCGCTCTGTCACCCAGGCTGGAGTGCAGTGACGCTATCTCGGCTCACTGCAAACTCCACCTCCCGGGTTCAAGTGATTCTCCTGCCTCAGCCTCCCAAATAGCTGGGATTATGGGTGCCCACCACCATACCTGGCTAATTTTTGTACTTTTAGTAGAATCGGGGTTTCACCATGTTGGCCAGGATGGTCTTGATCTCTTGACCTCGTGATCCACCTGCTTTGGCCTCCCAAAGTGCTGGGATTATAGGTGTGAGCCACCGTGCCCGGCCGATCCTAAAGTCTTTCTAAGTAGGTTTCTAAGTGGCTACACAGCGCTGCACCGGGTGGCTGCCTCAGAGTTCAGGCCTCCACTCACTACAGAGGTGGATGTTTAGTCTGTTGACCCTGTTTGATTATGCAGCCCGAGGAGAAAGGGGGATCCCAATTATTTTAGATCCCCGTTGACTCTTATGATAGACGATGGGAAAAACACTGACTAACGCAGTGGAAATGCAACGAAAATGTCACAATGTGGGGAGCCCTTGGGATGAATGCCCTGCCTGGGCCCATTGCCCTCAGCCGAGGGCCTGGTAGCACCTGCAGTGGGGAAGCGTCCCGAGGGGCTCACCCTGGGCAGGAGCGGGGCTGGGGGCAGCTGCGGCCCGGGAGGAGGCAGGAGCTTCTCCACTTGCTGTTAAGCCTCTTTCAAAGTAGATTTCCTGAAAACTGTCCAGCTCTCCAACCCGCCGTAAACAGACAGCCCGGGGCACGCAGCCCTGGCCCTGTGGAGCACTTGTGCTAAGTGTGTGAGAAAAAGCTTAAGTTCCAATATAACAAATAATGTCTACATCACAGGTGTGGCCATCGATGGGAATAATGATGACGTCAAAGAAAGACACATTCAGCTGGTCAAGAAACGGGGCAAAGTCAAGGCTCTCGATGAAGAACTCTACAGTAAGTGGAGGGCCTCGGAGCGGGAGGAGCCAGTGCGGCACCCACCGCTTTCCAGGACTGTGTTCCAACAGCGTCGGACGCTGGAGATTTTCACTTGTCCCGGCTCAGATACGCAGAAGGAGGGTTAAGCCCATGCTGTAAAACCGGGCTTCGCAGGGTGTGGGATGGTTTATTTTAGGTGGTGGCAGCACGGGGATAATTTTTTTAAGTGTTAATAGTTATATATAGTAGTTATTTTAATTCTGGCAAATGATACTGCTTTTGTGTTTATGGTAGGGATATATCATTTTCTTTTTAAAGCAAGTTTATTTCTGTGAAGAAGAGAGCTAAGCTACAGACAAGTAGTAAATAATCCTCAGCATGGGCGGTGTGTGGGCCTGTGTGGACTCCCGGGGTGGGAGCCGGCGGGGAGGTGCCGTCGGTGTGGGTGATGTGACTTGGTAATGACACCAGGTTACCCTCACAGTCCTGGGCCAAGGCTTGTGGTTCAAGTGTGGCAAACTGATTTTCTTTTCATTTAGAACAAGACAGCATGGACTTAAAAGTGGAGTTTGAGACACACTTCGGCATTGCCCACACGCGCTGGGCCACCCACGGAGTCCCCAGTGCTGTCAATAGCCACCCCCAGCGCTCGGACAAAGGCAACGGTACGTGGCATGCTTTCCCGTCCCCACGGTTCCACCTCACCCTGAGCTGTGTCAGGGCCAGTGCCCACCAAAGCAGGTTCCACGCCCACTTCTGACTTCCCAGCCTGCTTCGTCTTCCCAAGAGAATGCGGATGACCCCTCTCCCAGAGATCCGCCAGTGGCCTGGACCTCAGTCAGGAGGCAGGCAGCCTGGTCCAGGGCGGTGCTGGCCTCCCAGGAGTGCACAGGAAAACCGTGGCACTTAACCAGGAGAGCTGCTGGCTCCTTGGAACCCAGCCCATATGTGGGACGAGGCCGCGTGCGGGACTGAGGGGTCTGGGCACTCTTCCTCCCCAAGCGACGGAAATGTTGCAGAAGGCTGTGCCTTCAGGGAAGGATGGGTTCTGTCCTTATGCAGCTAAACCCATCTCTTCCCCGCGGAATGGTCCAGGTGAGGGCAGGGGCTGTGCTGATCTCGATTGATGCCTGATGCACGGTGGGCCCCAGCAGGAAACCTCAGCGCCAGAGGCTTAGGGTTTGGAGAAGTAGGGGCTGCAGCCGGAAGCCGAGGGCTCTTCCCAGGTGGAGAGCCCTCAACTCACCTTGATTCATGTTTTGTTTTTTTTTTTTTTTGAGACGGAGTCTCGCTCTGTCGCCCAGGCTGGAGCACAGTGGCCGGATCTCAGCTCACTGCAAGCTCCGCCTCCCGGGTTTACGCCATTCTCCTGCCTCAGCCTCCCGAGTAGCTGGGACTACAGGCGCCCGCCACCTCGCCTGGCTAGGTTTTTGTATTTTTTAGTAGAGACGAGGTTTCACCGGGTTAGCCAGGATGGTCTCAATCTCCTGACCTCGTGATCCGCCCGCCTTGGCCTCCCAAAGTGCTGGGATTACAGGCTTGAGCCACCGCGCCCGGCCTGCTTCATGTTTTTAAAAATTGAGAATCACTGTGCATAAAAGTCCAGACTTCTGGCATCCCTTGAAAAACTGGAGGATCTGGAAACACTGAGCTGATGGTGAGTTGGAGCACCACGGGTTGGCAAAGGGCCAAGGTCGCTGCAACTGCTGTCCTTGGTGGGTTTCAGGCTTTCCTGTTCGCCCAGTCACCCCCTCAGGCCAGCTCACAGGTCTGTGTCACTTGCCTGGGGCCCCAGGATGATTTTCCACGCGCGATTCTTTTAAATGACACCCTTGCCCCCTCTCACGGGGGAAAGACTGGTAGGTCTGCACCTCCTGGTGGCTGCCCTCAGGGGTCTGTGGTCAGTCCCAGGGCGCCGGGTCCCCTGCAGTGGGCGTGGAGTGGGAGAGAGGATCTAATCCCTGTCTCCTCCCAGGCCTCCAAGGGCAGGCCGGAGTCTAAGATATAACCTGGGCCTTCCAGGGGGTCCCCCACTCTAGGTGAGTCCTGGTCTGGTCACAACCCCCTGAAGCCCCCAACCTGGACATGCCAAGCGAGGGTGTACAGCATAGAGAGTGATTTCTGAAGTCAGCCGGACCCCCCAACGCAAGACATCCTGTGGCATCGTGTAAGTTCGTGCCAAGCCTGATGTTAGATAGGACCAAATACATCAGAGCAGTTACACGGAGCTTATTAGCAGGCACTAAGCCTTGGCACTTGACGGGTCCCTCTGCGGTTAATCCTGGTGGAAGCCAGGCCACAGGAGAGTAGCACCAGCCTGCTTGGTGCCCCCTACCCACTGCAGATTAGTGGTTCTCCGAGGCAGTGTAACTGGGCGGGATGGGCAGGCACCCCCCCCCATCCGCAGAAAGAACAGTGGTGCTGCTTCTCCCCAGAGCACTCTGCAGGGTCAGCAGCTCACCCTGCCCAGTTTGGAAGGGACGGTGTCCCCCAGAGAACGGAAGGAGAGCCCCGTCCACCCCGCTCAGCAGAGCAGCCTGGTGGTATCACAGGGGCCAGGGCTACTCACGCAGGCGTCCACGTGGTCAGAGTCTTGAGGGAGTGAGGTTTTTGCTGGGGCCTGTTCCTTGGTTCTGGCTCACCCCCTGAACCTTAGGGCGTTTCATCACTGAGGCACACACCCTGTATCCAGGAGGAGGACAGCAGACCCCATGGTGCTGAGGACCTAGAATGTACATTTGGCCAGAGCCCAGGTCAGACGCAGAAGCTGGTCTCTGGAGCGGTCACGCTGGCCGAGAAAACACTGCACCCAGACCAAGTGCCCTGAGGTGTTGCCACTTCAGCCACAGTGTTCTGCCCTCCTGAGTGATAAAAGGAACCTCGTTGGAAAATCCCCCACTTCGGTGCAGACAGTGATTCTCACTGTGTCCCCAAAGCAGGGAGGCTCCAAGGAGACCCACCTCCAAGGAGACACCCAAACTTGGACACTCCAGCCCTGACTCAGGATGAGTAATTGAAAAGGAAACAACAGGGCAATAAGCAAAGATTTATAAAATTTCTTTGACAATTCAGCAGTGATAGCTGAAGAGCATGCTTTTAAGGAAGTCTGAACACCCAGCAGCTACACTGCACACCCAGCAGCTACACTGCACACGCAGCAGCTACACTGCACACGCAGCAGCTACGCTGCACACCCAGCAGCTACGCTGCACACGCAGCAGCTACGCTGCACACCCAGCAGCTACGCTGCACACCCAGCAGCTACGCTGAACACCCAGCAGCTACGCTGCACACGCAGCAGCTACGCTGCACACCCAGCAGCTACACTGAACACCCAGCAGCTACACTGCACAGGGAAATGACACAAAGATTTTGCAAAGACAACATGGATTCTAGGAAACAAATTAATGATAGGATCATAGACTGAGATGAAAGAAAGTGTGACAGAATTAAGAGAATAATGTAAAGAAACAATATCACCGGCCAGGCACTGTGGCTCACGCCTGTAATCCCAGCACTTTGGGAGGCCGAGGCGGGTGGATCACGAGGTCAGGAGATGGAGACCATCCTGGCTACCACAGTGAAACCCCGTCTCTACTAAAAATACAAAAAATTAGCCGGGCGAGGTGGCAGCGCCTGTGGTCCCAGCTGCTGGGGAGGCTGAGGCAGGAGAATGGCATGAACCTGGGAGGCGGAGCTTGTAGTGAGCTGAGATGGCACCACTGCACTCCAGCCTGGGCGACAGAGTGAGACTCTGCCTCAAAAAAAAAAAAAAAAAAAAAAAAACCAGTATCACCAAAGATACTAAACAAAATGGAGAAGGGGATGGAGGTGGAGCCAGTTAATATGGAGAAGGGGATGGATGTGGAGCCAGTTAATATGGAGAAGGGGATGGAGGTGGAGCCAGTTAATATGGAGAAGGGGATGGATGTGGAGCCAGTTAATATGGAGAAGGGGATGGATGTGGAGCCAGTTAATATGGAGAAGGGAATGGAGGTGGAGCCAGTTAATATGGAGAAGGGAATGGAGGTGGAGCCAGTTAATATGGAGAAGGGGATGGAGGTGGAGCCAGTTAATATGGGTGACTGGTGTGCACAAGAAGCGATCAGAACACAGAGCAGTGAAAATTAAATAAATGAAAAACAGAGCTGAGCTGTGGTCAGCACATCTGTTGAAACTGGGCTTTTCTTATTTAAGCCCTCCCATTTTTTAGTGTGACCTCACATAAACAAACAATACGATTTTTTTAAATAGAGGAAATCATGGTGAGAATAAAGAAAAAGAATAATGGAAAAGATTTTTTAAAATGCTGTGGGAGAAATCTTTCCTGAAATAAAGGAAAACTTGAGTAGAGATTCAAAGAGGGGATCAAAAATAGTCAATAGGCCGGGTGTGGTGGCTCAAGCCTGTAATTCCAGCACTTTGGGAGGCCGAGGTGAGTGGATCACCTGAGGTCAGGAGTTCGAGACCAGCCTGGCCAACATGTGGAAACCCCGTCTCTACTAACAAAATACAAAGATTAGCCAGACGTGGTGGTGGACACCTGTAATTCCAGCCACTCGGGAGGCTGAGGCCAGAGAATTGCTTGAACCCCGGGAGGCTGTGGTTGCAGTGAGCCAAGGTCATGTCACTGCATTCCAGCCTGGGCGACAGAGTGAGAGTCCATCTCAAAAAGTAATAATAATAAATAAGACTTCACAGCGATGCTTTGAAAAAAAAGTAGTCAATATTTATGAAGCATATCCAACATCTAGACACCTCCTGGTGGAATTATTGAACCTTAAGGGCAATAGGGAATCTTTATGTCCTCTAGGAGGAGAGGAAAACGGGGCTACGTGCCCAGAAAAATTATCAGGCTGGCCTTGGACCCTTCCCTCAAGGCCCTCATACCCCTGCTCTTTATTGAGAAAATGCAGTGGGGTGGAGGCAGACATCCCTCACTGCAGCCCACCCCACTCCAGCCCGTCCCGGGTCAGCGGGAGTGCTCCCTGTGCAGGAAACCACCGTGAGGGGTCAGCGGGAGTGCTCCCTGTGCAGGAAACCACCGTGAGGGGTCAGCGGGGGTGCTCCCTGTGCAGGAAACCACCGTGAGGGGTCAGTGGGGGTGCTCCCTGTGCAGGAAACCACCCATGAGGGGTCAGCGGGAGTGCTCCCTGTGCAGGAAACCACCCGTGAGGGGTCAGCGGGAGTGCTCCCTGTGCAGGAAACCACCCGTGAGGGGTCAGCGGGAGTGCTCCCTGTGCAGGAAACCACCGTGAGGGGTCAGCGGGAGTGCTACCTGTGCAGGAAACCACCCGTGAGTGCGAGTGCAGCAGGCCTGGGGGAGGTGGGAGAAGCTGCAGCCGGCAAATCCTGCTGTGCAGGAATGTGGCTGAGCCTGGGGATGCCAGAACTTCTGGGATTTTTCCCCCAAGGAAACCAGGATTTTAAAGTGAACCCTCAGAATTTTAAAAACTCAAATATTTTTACAACACAGTGTGGGTCCAATAAAGCACGGGCTGGACTGTTCTTTGCGACCTCTTTGTGCCTAAAGCCAGTTGAGACTGCCTGGAATCATTTCTGGAATGAAGCGTTCATCATCCCCATGGGACATGCACCCCAAAGCCTGTTTGATACAATAGTAGCACACAGAGGAGAGCACGCTGCACAGTCAGGCTGGTGGCTGCTGGTCACTGAACCACTGAACGAAGGATGTGTATCTCCTCGGGTTCCCACTGTAGCAGCCGCTGCCCTAGACATCCCTGGTGCTAATCTCTAGTTCCATTGTCGCAGACATCAGTGCTAATCACTGTAAACAAAGTGTGCTTAACAGAAGTCTTGAGGCCTGGAGTTTGCCGAGAGTTCTCAAGCCTTGAAATCATCTCTCTTCACATCTGACGTGAACTTCCTTCCCAATAGCATTTCTCTCCTAACTTCTTTTTCAGAATTTGTTGTCATCCACAATGGGATCATCACAAATTACAAAGATCTGAGGAAATTTCTGGTAAGATGCTTCCCCCAGGTGATGTCTCAATCTGGTGGGATTGGTCTCCCCAGAAACTTTACAACCAGCTCATTCCCTTGCGGAAACCAGTGTGGGAACTGAGCCTCACACTCAGCCACGTCACTGTGTTGAGCAGGAACCTCTGCCTCAGCTGAGCCAGGCCCTGCAGATCGCGTTTGAGGAAGATAACAGGGCATTAGCATTTATCTCCAGGGCCACTGCAGATTCCCAGAATCAAAATAACAGGAACATTGTTTTATTAAACCGTCTGCGTATATAGCACAGCGACTTGTGTACCAGCGGAGTTGGGGCAGAAAGTTAGAGAGTGAATGTCTAAAATTTGAAAGGCTTTGTGGTGTTAGTTGGGATGTGGGTGGATTTGACTCAACGTATTTTATCATTTTGACTGCTGTTATTTTGCAATGTCCAGATTAGTGGCAAGGGCGAGCTTCTGAGGTGGGGTGATCTCAGGGCCTCCCGGAGTGACTCAGAAGTATTTGGCTGTGTGATGCTGGCAAACATTTTTCGTCCCTTCCCAGTTTTCCTTGTTCTTGATTTAAGTCACTCCAAGGGCAGATCACCAGGGAGGAGAGGGAGCTGGCCAGGCAGGCATTGTGCAATGACCAATCTGTCACACTGTGCCTACTGCATATTCCAGGAAAGCAAAGGCTACGAGTTTGAATCAGAAACAGATACGGAGACCATCGCCAAGCTGATTAAATATGTGTTCGACAACAGAGAAACTGAGGACATTACGTTTTCAACACTGGTCGAGAGAGTCATTCAGCAGTTGGTGAGTTACAAATCCCGTCTGACTCATTCCTTCGTTCTTTCATTAAAAACATTTTTTTTCAAGCAGCAAGTGCCAAGGAATCCTTCATTTTTTGTAAACCCTTATTAGACAAACTTGCACAAAGTCCTGAGGGTAAAGGACAGCTCATGTACAGCGCCTCACCTCAGGATGTGACACTCTCGTAGAACTGGAAGACGCTCTGTGGTTTGGGAAGTCAACATCAAATAGAAAGTGACGTGTTTCGCTGTGACCCTTCTGAAATTGTGCCTGGCATTAGAATCCGTGGCTTTTTATGATGCCCACATGAGCTTGGTGGTGGTGTGCAGGGAGGGTTGTGGGTGCAGAGAGGGTTGTGGGTGCAGGGGGGGTTGTGGGTGCAGAGAGGGTTGTGGGTGCAGAGAGGGTTGTGGGTGCAGGGAGGGTTGTGGGTGCAGGGAGGGTTGTGGGTGCAGAGAGGGTTGTGGGTGCAGGGGGGGTTGTGGGTGCAGAGAGGGTTGTGGGTGCAGGTGGGTTGTGGGTGCAGGGGGGGTTGTGGGTGCAGAGAGGGTTGTGGTACCAAGGGAGGAGGTGTTTTTAGTTTTTTTTATTTTGAGACAGAGTCTCAGTCTGTCACCCAGGCTGGAGTGCAGTGGTGTGATCTCGGCTCACTGCAACCGCCGCCTCCCAGGTTCAAGCCATTCTCCAGCCTCAGCCTCCGGCATGGCTGAGACTCCAGGCACACGCCACCACACCTGGCTAATTTTTGTATTTTTAGTAGACATGGGGTTTCACTCTGTTGACCGGGCTGGTCTTGAACTCCTGACTTCAAGTGATCCACCTGCCTTGGCCTCCCAAAATGTTGGGATTTACAGGCGCGAGCCACCGTGCCTGGCCTGTTTTTGTGATAGGCGATATCAGAGCATGTCTGTATGCGGAACAGAATGGCCCAAAAGAGGGAGAGAGAGAGAGAGAGATTGGGGACGTTGCAGAGGACAGGGCCCAGGGACCAGAAGTCCCTGAGAAGGGAGCACACACTGGGAGTATTGTCCAAGGGGAGGCCCTTACACGGAGGAGGAGGTGGAGCAGACACAGGCCCATGTGGGGTGAGGGAGGACGAGAGGGGTCCATCCTCTCAGACAGCAGTGCCACCCAGTAGCTCCTCCAGGGCTGAGGCCACCTGGACACTGGCCCAGAGTCCAGAACATCTGTCAGGCACCACCCTGTAGTTTAAAATGTATCATTCTTGAGCAGGTGTTTTCAGAGTCTGATTTAGAAAGTAAGTCTACAGTTGAAATGCTTTTTGTCCTCTAATTCCTGTTATTGGAGGTCCATCATTTAGAGGACGTGTTTATAAATAACAGCCCATCCCACATTTGATGTGCTGGATAATGTGCAGTGACCAGTTAGGTATTACAGCATGCTTTCTTCTTTTCCATTTTTATTTTGAAATTTCAGAAATACCTCGCTCATAATGACACTTTTAAACTTAAGACTTTTCCTACCTGCGACAGTACAGGGCTCTTTTTGGCAGAGAATGAGCAGTGTTTTTCTGTTCAGTCCTGTTTTGTGGTTGACAGAAGCACCAGGGTCTGCCTGAAGCCCCCTGGTTTGTGGCGGTTTGAAAGCCCCACTGAGGCCTGGGGACGCTGACTCAGGTTCCTCTGGTCTTGTAGCTGAGTTGGCAACCTGGACCCAGCATGCTGACCACACAGGGCCTGGGGCTGCCCGTGGCTCCCACACTTGGAGGATTTCATGTGGAAATTCAGATTTGCAGCTGGTTATACATAACTGAGCTCTGCTAGGGTTGTGGTAAGTTAGTACAGGATGGTCATGACGTAGGGGAGGAATTTACACCAAGAATTTAAGTCGGAAAACCATCTGGATTCTTGTGTTAGGAGAACTGGATTCTAGTTCTGACTTTGCACAAATTCACCAGCTGAGGCCCAGAGGGCGAGTGACAGTCATATTCACAGAAATGATAACAGCAGTAGCGATAATAACAACCTGTTCTTCTCTCGGGTCCCCGTATGCCGGGCTCGGTGCACTGGCTTATCATCACAGAAGCCACGCCAGGTGGCACTGTTGTCACTTCCTTCACAGATGAGGAAAATGAGACCAAAGAAGGCTAAAGGGCTAGCCCAGTTAAGGGATGGAGCCAGGACTTGAACCCAGGCCCTACCGTGTGTTGAGCGAAAGTGCAGTTCACAGGGGCTGAGTAGGTGCTGTCCCTGAGCAGGGCAGGGCAGCCTGGCCCCAGCCATCATCTCCTGTGACTCTCACTGCCCCTGTCCGCCCAGCTGGCACCCCTGCCAGGCTCCCCGTGGGCCTGGGCAAGCTGCACGTTACTCACCGTGGAATTCACACTTCCGGTTCGTGGTACTTCCCGTGGCCCCGTCTATTTTGCTTTTCCTCGTGATGTCACCCCAGATGCGCTGTTCTGCCCTCAGCTCCCTGACGGACCCCAGGAACCTCCCGCCATGAAGAGGGGCCCGGGGGACCCATCTCGGCTGTGGGCAGGCCGCAGAGCGTGGCTGCTAGAACGAGTTGACCCTCACTGTTTGTTTGTGTGTTTTCAGGAAGGTGCGTTCGCGCTGGTTTTCAAGAGCATCCACTACCCAGGAGAAGCTGTTGCCACACGGTGAGGCGGAACCCACCGGCATTTCCCATAAGAAAGAAATGAAATAAAATCACTTAGCTGGAGGGAGAAGGGAGAAGTAGGGCCTCTGGCATGCTGGAAGGCACTTGTGGTATCTAAAGGACAACTATGGTTCAGCCCCGGGGACCACGTTCCCCCCTACCCATGGCTGGTGGTGCTACACTTCTGAATTTAAAAAGAAAGAAACCTGAAAGTTGGATTTGTATTTGAAATCTCCACAGATTTTTAGAGGTGGGCAACAGATTCCACTTATAAATACATTTGTACAAATGGGGCAGAGCCAGGTTTTGTGGGGCTTGAAGCCTGTACAATATGGGGTCCCCCTTTAAGAAAAAGCGTGCAAAATTATGAACATGAAACTAGGGAGCAAAGTGAATATGGATTTAGATCCAGTACAGAAGAGGCCTTGAAGGCCCAGAGCTCAAGCTTCACCTTCGCAAAGGAGCATCCCAGAAATCAGCCCAGAGAGCCTGGTTGCCCCCATGTGTCCCTCTGTTATGTGGGCCCCCAGTGCTGCACGGATTTACAGAAACAGATTAAGTGCCATCCTGTTTGTATTCAGATGGGTTGATCATCCATCCATCCATCCATCCATCCGTCCATCCATCCATCCAACTATGCAGCTAATACTTGCTGTGCACTTACTGTGTGCTGGGCCCTGGGGACTTAGTGGCATCTGACCTGGTCCCTGCCTTGCAGGGCTGAACAGTTGTACAGGAGGGCAGAGAAGGGCAGAGGATGGTGATGCTCTATGCCGGACCCCAGCACAGGACATCACCTCACCTGGCAGGGGGCAGTGGCAGGTAGCCCCAGGCAGGGGGCAGTGGCAGGTAGCCCCAGGCAGGGGGCTTCCTGGGTCAGGCAGGCAGTGGGAAGAGGAACCAGCATGAGCACAGGCAAGGGGCCCAGAGGGAGTGGGACCTCCAAGGATCCCCGCTGGCAAGGTGGGGCATGGTGCAAGGCATTGGTGGGACGGAGGCGTTCCAGGCTCAGTGTGTTTACTGACACCTGCTGTGTACCAGGCACGGGAGATAGTGGTGAGCAAAGTGGTAATGGACACCGCTCCAGGGCCTCAAAGGCTGCGGGGAGTGGAGAGGCGGACAGAGGCCGGCTCTAAATGGCCTCAGTGCCCTGTGGGCTGCGGACTTCATCTGAAGCCCAGGGGAGCCGTCTAGAATGAACCTGTGGCCTGGGAGACTGGGCCGGAGAGGGTGAGACTGTCTCTCCCAGACTGGCATAGTATCTCAGCAGGAAACAACAGGAGTTTATCATCATTTTTTCAACCTTTTCTAAGACTGGAACTAATTTGCCATTTGGAATTTAATTCCTTCAATTCATAAAATTATAAAATACCAGTTGGTTCGTATCAAATTTAGAAGCCCTTTTTAAAATCCAATTTTATCATGATTTACTATTTTAATGAACTCCGAAGAAGGCAGCGTGAAGAAGCAATAAAGCTTTATTTTTCAAAATTGCCTGTAGCCGAGGGCTCTATAACCTCCAGGACAATCTTCGGGTTGTCTTGGGAGAATTATGTCTCAAGGTCTAGAGAAACAGCAGAGCTCAGTCTACAGCAGTAAAATTTGGTGGGGTCATTTGCCAAGAAAATTAGATAACCACCTACTTTCTCACTGCCATTATTATAAACTATTTATGCTAGTTCCCCACTGGCCCCAGAACTATGTCTCAGATTTGCTTTAGACAATAAATGATTGAAATATTCAAAGTGTTCATAGCATCTTCCTCAAAGCCCCAGACTTTGTCCCCCGCTTTGAGAAGTCCTAAGTGGGATCGAAACAGGCCAATGTGACTGGAAAACAAGGTCTGTGATGGTTGAAGAAAAATTTAGGAACTGCATTGAGTCAGGCTAATGGATGATGGATGTATGTGGGCTGGATTCAGGTGGATGAGCAAGCACTTCATTAGTTCATTGATCTACGTTAGCAAGAAATCGCCTAAGGTGAGATGTTACTGGATTGTATTCTAATTCATGTGTTTGCAACAGCTCTCTTAAATTGTCTTATTACAGTGTTTGTCTGTGCTTTTTTCTTATCAGTAAATTAATGTCTAGAGGGGAAAAGGCACACATCCTTTAGTAACTACTGCAATTTTACCTGCCTGGTTTCTAAGAACTGCAGGTTTAGAGCGTACGCATTACCAGAGTGAGCCACTTATTTCCGTGCACACCCATGGTAAATTTTATTTGCATGTTGTAATTTATAAGAATGAGAAAAGGATGAGATTTTGGAAGCAGGATGTCATTTAAATCATGAGATCTTTTTGTTTATTTATTTATTTATTTAGACATGGAGTCTCGCTCTGTCCCCGGGCTGGAGTGCAGTGGTGCGATCTTGGTTCACTGCAACCTCTGCCTCCCGGGTTCAAGTGGTTCTCTTGTCTCAACCTCCCAAGTAACTGGAATTACAGGCGCCTGCCACCATGCCCGGCTAATTTTTGTATTTTTAGTAGAGACAGGGTTCCATTATGTTGGCCAGGCTGGTCTCGAACTCCTGATCTCATGATCTGCCCGCCTTGGCCCCCCAAAGTGCTGGGATTACAGGTGTGAGCCACCGCGCCCGGCCAAATCGTGAGCTCTTAATCACATTCACCCCTAGAAGCTGTGAATCAGAAGGAAATATCCTACAGCTCTTTCCTAAAGATCCCCTGCCGAGTGCTCAGAGAGTCGGCTCCAGTTGCCGAGACAGTGATGCCGGGACCGGAGGCCTGAGTGAGGGCCCCTCACCTTGGCCAGCTGCAGACTCCCTGAGATTTTGCCTGTGACAGTCATTGTCCCCTTTATGATGAAGTCTGCGTGGTACAGGGTGACGATTCTAAACTTCATCTGTGGGGTGTCACTCAGGCAGAGACAACCACCCAAGAAATCGCCTTATGTCACCTACAAAGTAGAGAATATACAAAAGTCAGTCTGACCAGTGCCCACTAATGCCAGAGAACTGGGCTGGGGAAGGGAAGGAACAACAGGGGGTCTTTGGGCAGACGGTGGGTGCAGAGCCCTATTGTTAGAGGGACGTGCTGCGGCCTTGGCTGGGTGGAGACCCAGAGTGCCCCGTGGCCCACCAGCGCCTCATCCGCTGCCGAACGCTCAGCCTCTGCCATCTAACCGTGTGGGTTGGTCACACGTGGGGACTCGACTGGACTGGAGGAGGCCCGGCCTAGGAGGGTGGGAGTGGGACAGGTTACCAGGCTTACTGGGCAGGAAGGTGATGCCAAGTCAGGAACCTGAGACTCAGGAGCTGGCCTTTCCATCCTGTGGGACCTAAACAGGACCCTCTGCCCCTGGGAAAGGGCTGGATTTGGGGATCCTACCTCCGATGCTGGGCAGACACCCAGCCCTGGGTGTCAAAGGCAATGGGTAATGGGATGCCTCCTTCTCCCTACAGGAGAGGCAGCCCCCTTCTCATCGGAGTCCGGAGCAAATACAAGCTCTCCACAGAACAGATCCCCGTCTTATACAGGACGTGTAAGTTTCTCAAGAAGTACTGGAACGGCGCAGCTGCCGCCTGGCGTCGCAGGACTCGGCAGCTGCTCTGGCACGGGGCACGGTCAGCTCCCCTCTGAGGCAAGGAAGCCCCACTCTGAGCCAGACCCAACAGGCGCATGGCTCCAGGTCTAAAAGGTTTTTGTGCAACTGAGACTTGGCTCCATTTTTTAAAGCTTTTTATTATGGACGTGAATTTATCATGATTTTGTATATTGTCAAACATACACAGAAGTGCTGTTGTATGACAGCAACTGGGCTTTGATTTGAGTGCTTCTTTGATTTGTTTTTGTTTGCATTCCTCTCACACTGTAGCCATTTAAATGCTTCTGCAGTGGTACTGTGCTATTTGGGGATCTTTTACGCGATTTGGCTGACATAGCCAAAGCTAAAAATTGCAAATTTCTCCCACACATATTCAGAGGGGAAATTGGTTCTTTGCTGCATGTTATGCAAACAAAACGTCCCAGTGGGATTTGCAACCCATTCCTCCATTTGCTAGGCACTCTGGAGAATGTGAAGAATATCTGTAAGACACGGATGAAGAGGCTGGACAGCTCCGCCTGCCTGCACGCTGTGGGCGACAAGGCCGTGGAATTCTTCTTTGCTTCTGATGCAAGGTAACTGAGCCTTCTTCTCTTCCCTTCCTGGGATTATGTAATCAAAGAATGCCTGTCTAAATACTGCCGGTTCTTACTCATCCTTCCATGTGAGCTGTCGTGGGCTCAGCACGTCGCAGGGCCAAAGAGTTCAGCCATCCCTGGCCCTGGGCCTGGAGTCCTTGTCCTAGGAGCACCTGCATGACTGGTAGGCAGCCCTGGTGGCCAAAGGCCAGACGCACTGGTGGGCACAATGTTTTGAGCCTGCACCAAATGAATGGGTTAGTTGCCAATGTTGTAAAATTTGGAGATTTCACACAAAAATCTGAATCTCTAGCTTCTCTGGAAGAACTACCAGGTCTGGGCACGCCGTGCAGCCCCCTCTCGGGTGGCAGGTGTCTGGATCTGCTCAGAGGCTGCCCCCTTTAGATGAGACAGGTGGGTCTAGACCTCGGTCCCTCCCACGCCCTCCCTGCCTTTGCCTGGATTGAGACCATTTGTGAAAGACGGAGCGAAGACACAGGGAGTTTTTCAATGGATTCTGAAGTCCATGCTCTCATCCATCCACCAAATAACGATTTTGAAATTTGAGAAATTCTACTTTATACTCATTTCAGGGAAAAAAAAAAGTTATACACACAGGCACACACACACACACACAGAGAGAGAGAGAGAGAGAGAGAGAGAGAGAGAGAGAGAGAACCAAAGCACTTTCCTGCCATTTGAAGTAGAAAACCTCTATAATGACCTCTGGTACCTTCTTCAAAGACCCGAAGGCTTGGGCCTTTGCTATGTTTCCATTCTTGATGGTTTTTCTCTTTCCCGACCAGCATCTAATAGGGCCGTGCTGTGAGGCAGGGAGGACACCAGGTCAGATCTCCTGGGAAACCGGAGTGACAGGGAGGCAAGGCCTGGTGAAATGCACAGCCAGCGTCGTACCTAGCGCGGAGGTTGGGGCAGCGTTCCCAAATGGTGCTCCTTAGAACACGCCGAGAGTACCAGCGAGACGCTGGTGTTATTTCAGTGATTCTAAAACACAGAGAATTGTAGATTTTGGCATTGTGCCATTAGAATTTGTTGAAGCTTTTTTATTTCTTAGAAGTTTGTCAAATAATTGTGATCTTAGCGATAAATAGTAACTTATATTCAATGAAATATGATAGATGTTTCTTTTTTTATTTTTATTTATTTATTTATTTTGTCTCGCTCTGTCGCCCAGACTGGAGTGCAGTGGCACAGTCTCGGCTCACTGCAACCTGCGCCTCTGGGTTCAAGCGATTCTCCTGCCTCAGTCTCCTGAGTAGCTGGGACTACAGGCGCCCCCCTACCACGCCCGGCTAATTTTTTGTATTTTTAGTAGAGACTGGGTTTCACCGTGTTAGCCAGGATGGTCTCCATCTCCTGACCTCATGATCCACCCTCCTCGGCCTCCCAAAGTGCTGGGATTACAGGCGTGAGCCACCGTGCCCTGCCAGAGGTTTCTTTTTTTAGGGAAAAAAAAGGCATGAATGCCTGAGAGGAAATAATTATTTGTAGGGAATACTATCTATTATACATTTTTAAATCCAGCCAAAAGGCTGTTAGAACTGATAGTACTAGCAGCTGGGAGTAAAGGTGTGGAAATCCTATATCCTGGCGTTAGCCACTAAGCTGTATCTGGTTCGGGTGGGGCCATGTCCACCCTGTTCTCAGGTGTCACCTCACGTGACCAGGCACGAGGCAGTCAGCAAACGTTAAGTGAACCCAAAAAGCAATACTATTCACCATAGCTGGAAAAAAAAAATGCTTTAATTAAATTCCTTAGAGTAAATTTTAACAAAAATACTGCAGAACACGTTTGGAGAAAACTACAGAAATTTACCGTGAGGAAGTAAGAGGTTTGAATATAGGAAGAGATTCCACATTCCTCAGTAGGAAGGCTTAATATTCTCATCTTATTTATTTATTTTTTTTGAGACGGGATCTCATTAAGTTGCCCAGGGTGTCCTCAAACTAATTCCTGGACTCAAGGGATCCTCCTGCCTCAGCTTCCAGAGTAGCTATTTTCAAAAATTAATGCACTCAACATTTAAAATTAATTTAATGATTACAAGTTGTTTTTTAAAAATATTGACTCTCCCCCAAATTAATCTGTGAATTCTGCGTTGTAATTAAGACCCTCCAGATTCTTTTTTTTTTTTTTGAGATGGAGTCTGGCTCTGTCACCCAGTTTGGAGTGTAGTGGCACAATCTCGGCTCACTGCAAGCTCCGCCTCCCAGGTTCACGCCATTCTCCTGCCTCAGTCTCCCGAGTTGCTGGGACTACAGGCGGCCCCCACCACGCCCGGCTAATTTTTTGTATTTTTAGTAGAGACGGGATTTCACCGTGTTCGCCAGGATGGTCTCCATCTCCTGACCTCATCATCTGCCTGCCTCAGCCTCCCAAAGTACTGGGATTACAGGTGTGAGCCACCGCGCCCGGCTCGACCCTCCAGATTCTTTTATTTGTTTATACCTTTGGAACGTCAGGAAGTGATTCTGTCATGTGTAAGGTAGAGACAAGAAAGACAACACATGCTGAGAAAGAGGAACGGCAGGTGGCCCTCCCAGATGTGAGCACGCTGTCCAGCTTTTGGGCAATGGTGGCCAGTGTGTGCGGGCCACGGTATGAGGGCCTCGCCAGGATCCCATCCAATAATCACGACAGACCTCTGGGGAAGGCACAACTCTTTTTACAGAGGCGGAACCTGAGACAGGAACTCCAGGGGGCGATGGATGTTGTCCACGGGCACAGGACTGGCAAGAGGCAGAGGCCCCGAGTGCACCTCAGGCCTAACTTGTGGGTCAGTGGTCTTAATGACTAGATTACATTACTACTCATTTTGGAAATAAAATAATTATATTTAAACAAACATATGTACTTGCACACATAAATATAAACACACATGGATCATGCATTGTTGGTTGGTTAATGCTACAAGGTAAGCAGTGTCGATCTCTTGGAGATAGGACGGGGCCATTTTTACTTCTTGTCACTCCATAGTTCTACTTTTTATACAAAAAAAGTATACTTTTAGACAGAGTTTTGTATAAAACTGTATACTTTTATGCAAAACTCTGTATACATTTATACAAAGTATACAGTTATTTGTATACATTTATACAACGTATACAAAGTTATTTGTATACTTTCATGCAACATATACAAAGTTATTTGTACATACCAAGTTTTGTTTAAAATACTTTTTCCAGTACAGTGGCTTGCCATCCTTCTATCTGTTTCTTCCTAGGATCTGGCTGGATATCCCTCTCTTAGAGCCTTAGACCTTGATAGTTTCCCTCCTTACCTTTGCACCAGGAGTTAAGTGTCCATTTTCAGGCATTCACATGTGGGTGTGGCTCTTGATAGAATGAGAGTGGTTTTTTTGTTGTTGTTTTTTTTCTTTTCTTTTTTTTTGAGACGGAGTCTTGCTCTGTCACCCAGGCTGGAGTGCAGTGGCACAATCTCAGCCCACTGCAACCTCCACCTCCTGGGTTCAAGTGATTCTCCTGCCTCCCGAGTAGCTGGGATTACAGGTGCACGCCACCACACCCAGCTAATTTTTGTATTTTTAGTAGAGACAGGGTTTTACCATGTTGACCAGGTTGGTCTCAAACTCCTGACCTCAGGTGATCCGCCCGCCTCGGCCTCCCAAAGTGCTGGGATTACAGGTGTGACCCAGGGCACCCGGCCAAGAGTGTTTTATCCAGTAATCCTTCAAGCCCGACCTGATGGTTTATACCACAACTATACACCATTAATTACCATTCTTGTTCATTTAGCAACTTTTCAAACTTAAAATTATTTAAAAAGACACTTTGTATTATGATCTCAAGGGAAAAAAAAATCATTATTCCTTTCCATACAGAGAAAATTATAAAAATAAACACAATGACCCTATGTTTCTTTGGTAAGCATAGCTTGTAGATTACTTTTAGGGCTCCTTTGTGTACATGTATGCGCCTGTGTAAGAAATTAGGTCTTGGTTGGACGTGGTGGCTCACGCCTGTAATCCCAGCACTTTGGGAGGCCGAGGCGGGCGGATCACAAGGTCAGGAGATCGAGACCATCCTGGCTAACACAGTGAAACCCCGTCTCTACTAAAGACAAAAAAATTAGCCGGGCATGGTGGTGGGCACCTGTAATCCCAGCTACTCGGGAGGCTGAGGCAGGAGAATGGCGTGAACCCGGGAGGCGGAGGTTGCAGTGAGCCGAGATCACGCTACTGCACTCCAGCCTGGGCCACAGAGTGAGACTCTGTCTCAAAAAAAAAAAAAAAAAGGAAACTAGGTATTTTGTCCTGATGAGCTTCCCGTTGTCTGGGATTTGCTGAGTGCACCCCCTGGTGTTATTTACCATCTTCCTCTGTTTCCCTGTACACTGGAGTTTACGAGTGTTAAAAGCTCAGTCTTACTCAGGTTTGATTTTTTTGGCAAGAATACATGGTTGGTGGTGTGTCCTTCCATCAGGAGGCAGACAATGTCTCACCGGCTCTCTTTCTGTGCTGAGAGCCATCAGGGGTTTGAGTGTTGCCAGCCTTATCCATCCATGATAAAGCTTCATCCAGCTTTTCACCTTCTGGTTTCAACAGCAATGGATGGTCCTTGATTAGAGCTATTAATAATTAGGAGTTCATAAATTAATTATTCTAATTCTATTATTTCTTCGTTACTAGCTGTATCACTTCTTAGAGAGACTTGCCTTCATACAATGTGTGGTTGTCCTGAAAGACAAATTGTTTAGAAAGGCAAGATGAATGCTTTATTCTTTCCCTTTACGACTCAGAATAATGTGTTGGTTCTCGAGTATCCTCCAGAGGTGACATTGTTTGGATCCTGATTTGAAGAAACCAGTTATAAAAAGACAGCCATGAGATTATTGGAGAAACGTGAACATGCTGAATATTTGATGATATAAAGGAACAACTATTAATTTTAGATATGATTACGGTATTATAGTAGGTTAAAATAGTTTTGGAGCTAAAGTGTTTACAGAAGAAATGATATAATGTCTGGGACTGGCATCAAAATAATTCCGTGGGGACGGGAGGACGAGTGGAGAAGAGGAAGATTCACCTGCAAATCGGTGTTTTCCTTGTGGTGTCTCTGTCCCTCCTGAAATGCCAACGATGTGGCCCCCACGCTTGGGAATCGGCAGGGGCTGCTGCCTCGTAACTGCTCAGGGCAGGGCCTGATAACGCCTGTTTCCCTTCCGCCAGCGCCATCATAGAGCACACCAACCGGGTCATCTTCCTGGAGGACGACGACATTGCCGCAGCGGCTGATGGGAAACTCTCCATTCACCGGGTCAAGCGCTCGGCCAGTGATGACCCATCTCGAGCCATCCAGACCTTGCAGATGGAACTGCAGCAAATCATGAAAGGCAGGTGTCCCCTAGAGCCCGTGTGCAGCAGCCTCGGGAGCCAGTGTCTGGTGGAGCTCCTGACACTCTGCCTGGCCCTAGTAGAGGCCACAGCCCTCCTGCCCTCCGTGGCCACCAGGGCGGGGCTGCAGGTAGCCTGTGGCTTGCACAGGTGAGGGGATGTGGGGAGGCTGGCCTGGTGCCTCCAAGCGGGGGCTCCTGTCTGCAGCCAGGCGCCAGGTCCTCCCTACTGGAACTGAGCCCGGTGTGTCCACTGCCTTCCTTCACCAACTCCGGGGATCACACTCCCACCCTCAGGCATCGTTTCTCCTCTGGGTGGAAGTCTGCAGGTCTGCAGTAAACGGGGGGTTGGGGGTACACCTTCTCCCTACAAGCAGAGCCTCTCTGTCTGCACCCACTTCCATCCCCTACAACCTCTACCCCACAGGGTAGCCTAAGCAAACTTGTAAGAACCTGATTCAGCCCCCGTGATCCTCCCGCGGCTCAAGGCCCTCCAGTGGTTTCCTGCTGTTGTTAGAATAAAATCTAAACTCCCTGCCGCAGCCCACAAACCCCCACACTCCTGCCAGAGCTAAAGCCTGGCCCCACCACACCCAACCCACTGTCCCACTGTGCCCCGCCACAGCCCCTGCATTCACTGTTCTTCTCGTAGGACTGGTTCCTTTCATTGCCTCCAGCTGCCCTGAAATGTCACCCCTCAGAGAGTCCTTCTCTGCTCCTGTGTCTGCCATGGTCCTTCCCCAACCCCTCCCCTACGGTGGCCACCCCTCACTCCCCCCACTTCCTTCGTTTGCTCGTCGCACACGTGCCAGGTCATGGGCGACAGGCTGGGAGCACTGGCGTGTTGGCGTCATGAGTATGTGTATCCCCGAGAACACGGCCTGCCCCACCTGTGGGCACCTCCAGAGCATCAGGTGTAGCTGCTGCATCGGGGCTTGAACACCTGCAGCCCCATTGTCCCGTCAGCACCATCCAGTCCCACTCAAACCAGAGCCCCGGAAACGCCTGTGTGGCTGGGAAGGTTTTTATTACGGAAACTAGGAGGGTGTTTATTAAAAGGAAAATTGCCTGTTGCTTTGGGCTTAGCTGTACTTTCCTAGCTGGGTGGCTTTTTGGGAGGGAAGCACTTTACTTGCGTTTGGCCTTGCTAAGGGAGCATGGCCCAAAGGGACCAGCCAGGCCGTTTGTTACTTGCATGCCTGGGGCAAATCCCTCCCTCCCTCAAGCTGCAGGGTCCGATATGTAAATTGGAGAGAGCCCTGGTCCCTGACCTGCTTGCCTCTGATGGTAGTGAGTGTCAGGCAGGATAATCCCTGGGGATGCCTTTGGGAATCTGCAGTAAACTTTACAGGAGCTACTATCACTACTGCATAATGAAAAGCAGTGAAATATAATGAAATTAAAACTGACCAGACGTTTATTTGACCAGGTAACTTCAGCGCATTTATGCAGAAGGAGATCTTCGAGCAGCCAGAGTCTGTTTTCAATACTATGAGAGGTCGGGTGAATTTTGAGACCAACACAGGTAATTCCTGCACTCGGTGGGGAGGCTCCGCCTGTGCCTAGTCTCAGGGAATGCGGTGACTGTGTCAATGTTAACGCCCTGCCGTGTGCCCTGCAGTGCTCCTGGGGGGCCTGAAGGACCACTTGAAGGAGATCCGACGATGCCGAAGGCTCATCGTGATTGGCTGTGGGACCAGCTACCACGCTGCCGTGGCTGTAAGTGGGACACATGCGTGTGGGGAAATCCACAGCAGTCTGGGACTAGACGCTGGCCTTCAGTATTATCACTCATTTGGCCTTCTGAATGTGGCTAAGCCCTCGGACCCATTCCCATGAGCTAGCGTGAGAAATGACACGGAGCCCTTGTATCTTCGAGGTGGCCTGTGGGTGACCGAAGTCCCCTCGCCACCTGGACAGTGAGGTTCCGTGTCACACACTGACCCTAGAAGCCCAGCTGCCCCATGCCCCTGTCATGCCTGTGACTGACTTTAGTCTCCATGCTTGTTGGCTTCAGACGCGGCAAGTTTTGGAGGAACTGACTGAGCTTCCTGTGATGGTTGAACTTGCCAGCGATTTTCTGGACAGGAACACACCTGTGTTCAGGGATGACGTTTGCTTTTTCATCAGCCAATCAGGTAAGGGACAAGGCAGTGTGGCCAGCCTTGCGTCAGGTCAGCTCTGGGCTCTCTCCTCTTCTCCATCATTCAATTAATTCCTCTGCATGGCTACCCTGTGCTGCGAACCCGCTCTTGCAGCGGTCATGTAACCCTTAGAGCCGCGGATTGCTGTTGCCATTGTACGGGGAGGGCAAGAGATGTCTAAGGCCATGCAGCCAGGGGGTGACAGAGCTGGGACTGGGCTGGAAATGACGCACATTCGTTTTTCCCCTGCCCCATGGCTTCTCCCTCTTCTTGCCTATCCAAGGCTTCAAGGACCACTTACCAAGGCGCCCATAAATGTTTGCTGATTTATGTTAATAGAAAAAACATCTCCTTTAACATTCTGTTAGGTTGAGAGTCATGTGGAGGACCCAGTATGGGCTCTGTGCCCAAGTGTCCAAGCCGTGGCCTGTGGCTTGCAGTGCCCATGCTGCCCAGCAGAGAAAGGTGTGGGGAGACGGTCCTCCCTTTTAGGACCAAGGAAGGTCCCCTGAGCTAAATGCACCCCGTCCGGTGCCCTCCCAACACTTGACATGTGCTCCAGCGGCCTCAGGGAGGTGATCCAGGGCCATAGGCTTGGAGTCTCCTTGAGCTCGTGGAGGACTTTTGAAATGTTTTAATTACGGATAATTCCAAACCTTTATAAAAGTAGAGTTTTCATCTAATGAATATCGCAGCCTCATCCAGCCCATCTTGTGCCGGTCGGACACACTGATATTAACCCCTCTTCTCCATGGGGTTACTTTGATGCCAATCCCAGGCATCATGATATTCATCCACATAAACACTTCAGGTTGTATGATTAAAACGATAAAAGAAAAACATACAACCACAGTGTTACTACCACAACTGATTGTAATGCTCCATCATCTACTGGGACTTTTAGTACTGCTGCCATTGTCAGTTTTAAATACCGTTTCCATTTTGTTGATAAGCGAAGAAAAACCAGTACAGATGCACCGACCATCCGGCCCCCCACCTTATGACCCAGGACCTGCTGTCACATTCACCTTTGGGTTTATGATCCCGCCAGAGCCTGAAACTATTTTATAAATTGGTGGGAGACATTAACAAAAGAACAGAGGTGGACCTAATATGAAAATAATGCAGTGGCAGCTTCCGAAATTCTGTATGTATAGAAGTCAGCCCTTTAATGAGATTGGAAAAACACTATCAAACCCTGGGGTGTGGGTGACAAAAGATAGAACCCTGTTTCCCCCACCCTCGCCGCAGTACCCCGTGACACTCCAGTGCCATAACCCAGGGCTCCGAAGAAAGAAAAACACAGAGGAGAATTGGGCCGCCTAGTACCGGGCGGCCCCTGCCTGCCCTGCAAAGCTGGGACAGACACAGCCAAGAGCCGTGGCCCTGCAGACAGAACAGCCTCCCGACTCTTGAGGATTTCAACAGTTTTGATTTTATAGTCTGGCTTATGCTGAATTTAATTTGAGTTCGGAGCCATGGCCCTGCAGACAGAACAGCCTCCTGACTCTTGAGGATTTCAAGTTTTGATTTTATAGTTTGGCTTATGCTGTAATTTAATTTGAGTTCGTTAGGACTTACAAACATAGGGAGTTTGTGCTGGTTTATGCATGAAGCTGTTTAGCTTTATTCTAAAAACAATTTGAGTCCACACTGAGAGGCTTGCGAGAAGTGTCCTTTCAAACAATCTAGTGAGAAACACCACTTGGGGACATTCCTGCTTTTCAAATGTTAAATCTGTTCCATCTCAGCTTATTCAGCTGCAGAATGGGCGCTGGGAGCCAGGCCCACCTGTCACCAGCTGTATGGCTTTGATCAGAGCACCATTTTCCTCCTGTCATGAGCCCTCATCCTCAAGAGGAAAATTGGGACAATGGTCCTCACGGGGTTGTCACGAGATTTAAATGAAAAAGTGCTCGCCACATACATAGCAACAAATCTTGAATGTAAGAATCAACTGAAAAGGCTGTTGCGTGCGTTTTCCTTTCCGAACACCTGCTGGCTGTGTCTTAGGCACCGATTTCCGTGTCAGAGCTGAGGTGAAGGAGGAGGGGGTTTGGGGTAGGGCTAAGGCTGGCGGAGCGCGGTGCTGAGAGGCCCCTGTGTGGCAGGCGAGACCGCGGACACCCTCCTGGCACTGCGCTACTGCAAGGACCGCGGAGCCCTGACCGTGGGCGTCACCAACACCGTGGGCAGCTCCATCTCTCGCGAGACCGACTGCGGCGTCCACATCAACGCAGGGCCGGAGGTCGGCGTGGCCAGCACCAAGGTAGGAGCCACGGGCGCCCCTCCCGGGGAGAGCCTGGCCAGGCAGGTGCACCGGAGGCCGCAAGGCCCCGGAGGCCGCTCTCCTTCGGCCTGGACGTGCTGGGCAATTGCGCCCTGCTCTGCCCGCGCCACCGCCTTTCTTTCCCCATCCCACCTCACCCCTTCTCCCCCGTCCCTTCCTTTCCCCTCCCCTCTTGGGATCCCATCTCTTCATTTAGTCTCATTTTATTCCCATGTTCCTGTGTTTTGTTCATGTCGTCCTGTGGCTCTTTGAGCACCTTGGAGACCCTTATTTTAAAGCCCTTTAGGCCTGACACGGGGCTCCCACCTGGAATCCCAGCACTGTGGGAGGCCGAGGCTGGAGCATACCTTGAGCCCAGGAGTTCCAGACCGCCCCGGGCAACCCCATCCCTTCAAAAGTAAAACTTAGGCCAGGTGCGGTGACTCACGCCTGTAATCCCAGCACTTTGGGAGGCCGACACGGGCAGATCACCTGAGGTCGGGAGTTTGAGACCAGCCTGGCCAACATGGCGAAACCCCATCTCTACTAAAAATACAAAAATTAGTCAGGTGTGGTGGCTCGTACCTGTAATCCCAGCTACTCGGGAGGCTGAGGCAGGAGAATCGCTTGAACCTGGGAGGTGGAGGTTGCCGTGAGCCGAGATCGTGCCACTGCACTGCAGCCTGGGTGACAGGGCGAGACTTTGTCTCAAAAACAAAATATAAATAAATAAATAACTAAAACCTAAAAATTAACTGGGCAGGGTGGTGGCTCCTGTAAATTAACTGGGCAGGGTGGTGGCGCCTGTAGTCCCAGTTACTCAGGAGGCTGAGGTGGGAGAATCAGTTGAGGAGGGAGAGGCTGCAGTGAGCCGTGATCTCGCCACTGCACTCTGGCGTGAGCAACAGGTAGACCCTGTCTCAAAAAGTAAAATAAAGTTGACTTAAAAGTGAAAATAAGGTCCTTGCCACCTCCTTCTTTGTGCACAGGCTTATACCAGTCAGTTCATCTCTCTGGTGATGTTTGGTTTGATGATGTCTGAAGACCGAATTTCACTACAAAACAGGAGGCAAGAGATCATCCGTGGCTTGAGATCTTTACCTGGTATGTTCTAGAATTCAGCTTTCCATGTTTTCAGATCTAGTGGACTGTTGCTGGCCACTCTCTGTTGACTCTCGCCTGTACAGGATGTTGTTCATTTCTCCCTCCTCCTAAAACTTTCTAGCCACCCCAGCTCCCTCCTGGAGCCCTTGCTGCCTCTGTCCTCATGCTGCTCGGCCCCTGCCCCGACCCGGCGCTGCCTCCCTGCCTCCCTGGTCCTCAGTGGTGCTCAGCACTTTCTCACCGCAGGGCCTTTGGACTGGCTGTTTCCTCTGCTGAACCATCTTCCTCCTGCTCTGCATACAGCCCACAGCTTCTCATCTCCGAAACCTCAGCTCAAATGTCACCTCCTGAGACCCTCCCTGGCCACACTAAGGCCCCAGCCCCAGCACTCTGTGAAACATTAGCCTGTTTACTTTCTTTGTAACATACCTCATGACCTCATGACCGGAGGTCATTCCCTGTTAACTGTTGACTGGCCTGTCTCCCCCAGCTGACATGTCAGCTCCACGAACACACAGCCCTGTCTGCCAGAGCCGCCGCTGGATAGCTGGTGTCCAGCACAGGCAGGCATACAGTAGGTGCTCAGTAAGTACCCGAGAAAGAGCAAATGGCCTCAGGCCCTTCCTATGCCAGGCACTCCTTGGCAGTCCCACCACACTTTCCCCGTTTGCTGGCCAGCAGCATAGCCCCAGCTGTTGTAGCTGGTGAGGTACAGTGTCTGTTGCACTAAATCATGACCTTCTTGGGGACCACGGCCTCCCTTTTCTTCATTCATCCACCACACATACATTAAGAACCAGTGCCATGCCCTGCCCCGCGTGCCATCCCTGCCCTGCCAAGATAAGCAGCGGCTCACGTCCTCCAGTCACCCACATGCCAGAGTAGGGGAGAGACCTCTGTGCAGGTCTGAGAGGTGGAGACGAGTCGAGCCTTGCCCCAGGCTGGCGTGGAGTGCTCACTGCGGACAGGACATCACGGGGCTTCGGGGGGTGCCCTCCCAGAGACAGAGTGGGCACTGGAGCCTCCCTGGGAGCCGGGGCCAAACCCCAGAGCAGGCAGTGGGGGAAGGGCCACCATAGAGAACGGGCAATTCCAGGCCCTCGGGGCCTGACACTGGCCGAGACCGCATGCTGAGGGTTTATTTCTGAGAAGAGCATTCTTCCTTTAAGCCAGGTCATAACCATGCAAAACAGGACCCAGTTCTGATGTCTGAGTCAGCGGTTCTCCAGATGTGGTCTACAGGTCCTGGGTGTCTGCAAAGCCCTTTAAGCAAAACTGTTCACATAGTAATATAGCAATATATTTTTTACAGCAAATCGCTTTTTATTTTTTGCCTGTATCCACATTTGCAAAGGCAGTGGTGGCTGTGCCTGGCACCCAGCACACTAGAAGGCCTACTGGTCATTGTGTCCTTCACCAGCACACAGCCAGTTTCCCTTAAGAATGGCCTTGACATCCAGGCGCAGTGGCTCACGCCTGTAATCCCAGCACTTTGGGAGCCCTAGGCAGGCAGATCACAAGTTCAGGAGATCGAGACCATCCTGGCTAACACAGTGAAACCCCGTCTCTACTAAAAATACAAAAAATGAGCCAGGCGTGGTGGCGGGCACCTGTAGTCCCAGCTACTCGGGAGGCTGAGGCAGGAAAATGGTGTGAACCCAGAAGGCAGAGCTTGCAGTGAGTCGAGATTGTACCACTGCACTCCAGCATGGGCGACGAGCGAGACTCTGTCTCAAAAAAAAAAAAAAAAAAAAAAAAGAGGAATGTCCTTGATGAGGTGGTAAAAGTTATTGGTCTGTAAATTGCAACTCTTTTTAGTATTCTTTATAATGAAATGGAGAGTATGCATAAAGCCTTTCTACTGAGGCCGGGTGCGGCGGCTCACGCCTGTAACCCCAGCACTTTGGGAGGCCAAGGCGGGCAGATCACCTGAGGTCAGGAGTTCGAGACCAGCCTGACCAACACAGTGAAACCCCATCTCTACTAAAGATAGCCAGGTGTGGTGGTGCGTGCCTTTAATCCCAGCTACTTGGGAGGCTGAGTCAGGAGAATTACTTGAACCCGGGAAGTGGAGGTTGCAATGAGCTAAGACTGCGCCGTTGCACTCCAGTCTGGGCAAGAAGAGCAAAACTCTATCTGGGGGGAAAAAAAAGGCCTTTCTGTTGTACAGTGAAGAATGGTGCTTGTCTCAAGAGAAGCAGCCATGCCATCGAATAGCAAGCTGATTTTGGTGTTCAGTAGACATTTTCTCGAAATGAACAATCGGCGGACACACCAGTAGAAGCAACCCATGGTATGTGTTGCCAATGATAACCTTTGAGCTCCCAAGCAAAACTCTGAGTGTTAGAAAACACCTGTTACCATGAGCTTCACCAGTTCCCAACATTTAAAGACTTCTCTAGGGCCGGGCGCGGTGGCTCAGCCTGTAATCCCAGCACTTTGGGAGGCCGAGGCAGGTGGATCACAAGGTCAGGAGTTCAAGACCAGCCTATCCAAGATGGTGAAACCCTGTCTCTACTAAAAATACAAAAAAAAAAAATTAGCTGGGTGCGGTGACAGGCACCTGTAATCCCAGCTATTCAGGAGGCTAAGGCAGCAGAATCACCTGACACTGGGCAGCAGAGGTTGCAGTGAGCCAAGATCGCGCCACTGCACCCCAGGCTGGATGACAGAGTGAGACTGTCTCAAAAAAAAAATAAAGACTTCTCTGATAAGATGAAGGTGACTTGAACAAGGTGATTGTTAAAAAAATTTTATAATAAAATGTGTCCATTTTAAGAAGATTTACATACCTTTGTGGCCAGTTCATGATGTCACAAAATTATGCACTTGTAAATGTTCCATTTAAAAGCATAAGACAGAACAATAAATTTTAACATAACAAAGTAGAAAAAGTTTATTGATAGGATTTCGGATGCTATATTGGCACCTACCCTTTCAAGAGCCTACTGTTTCTCAAGTTCGATGTACTGTGGTGTCAAATAACAACATTCACAATTATTTGAAAAATAATTTAAATACTCCTTGCTTTTCCAACTACAAATCTGTATTTGTAGGCTGAATTTTATTTTTATACTTCAACCAAAAGAACGTATCACCACAGATTGAATGTGAAAACAGATATGAAAGTCAACAGTCTTTTATTAAAAAAACAGACACTAAAAAGTTTTGCAAGAACAAAAAACAGTACCACTCTTCTCACTAATTCTTGTTGAAAATGTAGTAATGTAATAGATTTAGTGTTGTTATTTTTAAGTGAATATTTTTAAATTTCTCATTGTTATTTCCTTCCTTCCTTCCTTCCTTCTTTTTTTTTTTTTTTTTTCCTGACAGAGTCTGGCTCTGTAGTCCAGGCTGGAGTGCTTTGGCACAATCTCAGCTTACTGCAACCTCTGCCTCCTGGGTTCACGCCATTCTCCACTCAGCCTCCCAAGTAACTGGGACTATAGGTGCCCGCCACCACACCTGGCTAATTTTTTGTATTTTTAGTAGAGACGAGGTTTCACCGTGTTAATCAGGATGTTCTCTATCTCCTGACCTCGTGATCTGCCTGCCTTGGCCTCCCAAGGTGCTGGGATTACAGGCGTGAGCCACCGCGCCTGGCCCTCAGTGTTATTTTCTAATCTGGTAAATGTTGACAGATTTAACTCAAAAACAAAGGCTCTTAGGGATGTGCAATAATTTGAGGGACTTGCAATAATTTTCAAGAGCGTAAAGGAGTCCTGAGACCAAACAGTTGGAGAACTGGTGGTCCCACTTACAGGGGCCTTGTCTTGAGACACAGCAGGAAAGAGGGTTGTTAACTGGTGGTGTCAGCTCTGTCTCCAGTGGGTGAGTTTGCCTCTCTGAGCCTCAGTTGTCTTACCTGTAACATGGAGTGAGAAATGATACTTCCCTGCCTACCTTGTTGGTGCTCAAGAAAGTACTCGCACAGTACAAATCCCCACCCTGACAAAATCCTGGCCAGGAGCCCGAGTTATTTCTTTCCTGTAATCTGTTTTAAACGAATGCAAGGAAGCAAAGTGTACTAAGTGATGTGGGTTTCAAAACCTCCTCTTAAACCCCAGCATTTGTTTTCATGAATATCGCTCTAAAATCGGCATGACTGGTTTTCTCCCTCTGCTCGGTGCATGGCCCAGAGCTGATCAAGGAGGTGCTGTCACTGGAGGAGAAGATCCACGACTTAGCCCTGGAGCTGTACACGCAGAGGTCACTGCTGGTGATGGGGCGGGGCTACAACTACGCCACCTGCCTGGAGGGAGCCCTGGTGAGCCCCCCCCAGCCCCCACCCCCAGGAGGACAGGCACAGGAGACCTGGAGGAACCAGCGGGAAGGAGGGCAGGGCGTTGGGCTTGGGGAGGGCCGGGTCTAAGGACCCCTTGACCACTCCTGTGAGCTTATGCCAAGCACCAGCTCTCCACCAGGTTTCTAGCCCTGGGCACACAGATGGGTGAGGCAGGTGCCTGCCCCAGGGAGCTCCCAGTCTACTGAGGAGAAAGGGACGGGCGCCTGGGGTGTGCCGCTTCAGCTCTCCAGCCACTGCCAGGGCCCAATTGGAACAGCTCACTTAGGCCTCATGAGCTTCTTAGGAGAGGCTGGCGGTTGCTATTCGCCTCTCATCCAGGAGGAAACAAAGCCTCCAAAAGCTTAACTATCTCACTCAAGATGACGTAGAGGACCCGAATCAGACCTGAGTCCATGGGGACCGAGTCTATGGGGCTTTTGCTTTTTTCCGCCACCACCAAAACTGCGAGGGGGGGTTCTCCGCAGAGTTTCCTTGTTACCCCTCAAACTTCCAAGGGGAGTTCGAGATCCTGCAGGAATAAACATTGAGGGCCCTGCTTTTTCAAAAATGGATGACAGGCCGTTTGCCGCCTGCAGCAATAAAGATCCACACCAGCAAAGAGAAAGCTGATGGGGCAGGGACAAGGTGCCAGGGCCACAGGGCTGCCCAGAGGGTGGGCAGAGAACCGGGCAGGGCCCTGCATCTCGGGTTTGCCCTCTCACTGTCAGCATGCCGTGCACGGAGCAGAGGCTCAGCCCAGGTAACAGGGACAGCGCTCCAGGTGAGGCTGCACTGGCCATCAAGATGAGGGCATTAACCATGGCCCAGCTGGGCTGCCGTCCTCTCCCATCTCCTCCCCACCACCTGCATTTGAAAGACAATGCTAGGCTGGTGCAGTGGCCCATGCCTGTAATCCAAGCACTTTGGAAGGCCAAGGCAGTCAGATCATTTGAGGTCAGGAGTTCGAGACCAGTCTAGACAACATGGTGAAAGCCCATCTCTACTAAAAATACAAAGCTTAGCTGGGTATGGTGGTGCACGCCTGTAATCCCAGCTACATGGGAGGCTGAGGGAGGAGAATAACTTGAACCCAAGAGGAGGAGGTTGCAGTGAGCCAAGATCGTGCCACTGAACTCCAGCCTGGGTGACAGAATGAGACTCCCATCTCAAGAAAGAAAGAGAAAGAAAGAGAGAGAGAGGGAGGGAGGGAAAGAAGGAAGGAAGGAAAGAAGGAAGGAAGGAGGGAGGGAGGGAGGGAGGGAGGGAGGAAGGAAGGAAGGAAATAAATAAGACAATGCCGGTTGCAAGTGGTCACCGGAAACATTCAGAATTGATTTTCTTGGTCTTGGTGGGGAGTGCTGGGCTGACCACAGTGAGCTCCATCTCCTGCACCCGCCCCCTGGAGATCCTGGTACAGGAAGCTGAGGACAGGCAGGTGCTGCTTCTTGGGGTGCAGTAGAGACAAGGCCTGGGGTGCACTGACAGCCCCCAGATGACTCTGCCTCATGGGTGGGGGGCTCAGCTGCAGCGGCTGAATGTACTGGTGAAAGGTGCACATTTCAGCCATGTCGCCACATGAGTCTGGTGAAGAAAGAAGCGTTTAGGTGGCTGCTGGCACGAGCCAGTGGTCCTCTGGTCACTGGGAGGCCGGCCCTGCAGCTGTCGGCAGCCTCAAGTGGAGCCACACTCCTTACAGCATTGCCCTGACCCAAATCAACAGTGCTGGCGGGAGTCAAGAGATGATTTATTCAACTGTCTCACCTTTTTTTTTTTTTTTTTTTTGAGACGGAGTCTTGCTCAGTCACCCAGGCTGGAGTGCGGTGGCGTGATCTCGGCTCACTGCAAGCTCCGCCTCCCGGGTTCTCGCCATTCTCCTGCCTCAGCCTCCCAAGTAGCTGGGACTACAGGCGCCCGCCACTACGCCCGGCTAGTTTTTTGTATTTTTAGTAGAGACGGGGTTTCACCGTGTTAGACAGGATGGTCTCGATCTCCCGACCTCGTGATCCGCCCGTCTCGGCCTCCCAAAGTGCTGGGATTACAGGCTTGAGCCACCGCGCCCGGCCTGTCTCACCATTTCAATGACGTGGATCTGTGGTAACTGAATACAGATGGATCTACCTGAATATAGGAAAAAAATTAATTCAAATAACACCCCAGTTTGTGCGATTTTGCGTGGAACCACTCTTTAGAAGTTATTAATGGGCGAATGCTTAATCAGATCATTAATTGAAGGTATAGCTACGCAGAATACAATGCCATCGTGATAAATGTGGCTGGCTAGGGAGGAGGAGAGGGTGAGCTAGGCTGACTCCAACTTGTCTGTCCTAAGGGGTGGCGGTGCATGGGACTGGAGAGAGACGGAGCAGCAGTGCCCGGGGCTGGTGTGGGGACACAGAGGTTGTGTCCTGGTCTGGTGCATGCCCTGGATGGTAACCAGGCCTCTCCCCAGGCCCTTGCTGGGTGTCCTCAGTGCTGTCAACCACTCCAGGCATCTGTCTGCCTTGCAACCCTTGGCTCTCTGCCTTCCGGAGTCATCCTCCCCTGGTTCCCCTTCTTCCCCTCTGGTTGATCTGCTCCTGCCCCATCTGCCCAGAGTGACTCTGATCTCACCTCCTCTTTCCAGAAAATTAAAGAGATCACCTACATGCACTCAGAAGGCATCCTGGCTGGGGAGCTGAAGCACGGGCCCCTGGCACTGATTGACAAGCAGATGCCAGTCATCATGGTCATCATGAAGGATCCTTGCTTTGCCAAATGCCAGAATGCCCTGCAGCAAGTCACGGCCCGCCAGGTGAGGGCTCTCCACCGGACTGGGCCAGCTCTCTCCTGCTTTTCTGCACGCATGCCCACCTCACCACTGTCTGCCAGTACCAGCGATGGATGGTCTGGCCAGCGCGTGGCTGCGAGCGCACACCCTCCCCGGGCCCCCCGTGAGGAGTGCACACCCTTGGAAAGGAACTGGTCAGCCTGCAGCTGTCCCACACAGCTCTTTGGCGGGGCCCGGGGTCCCACACTGCCGTGAGCAGCGCCGGATGCTGGCCTGGAGCTCGGGGGAGGGGCTCCTGGTGGAGATCCCCGGGGCAGGGTTTCCCCGTTCTGCGGCCAGGCAGCTCTGACGCGAACTACCTGGAGTTAGGCCAGATCTCACAGGGCAGGGGCGCAGCTTTCCAAAGACTGCCCTTGATTCAGGCACCTGTCGCAAGCCAGGGAACCACCCGCATTTCTGAGCAACTGACTATGAATCCAGGGATTCCCACTCTCGCCTCAAGTTCAATAATTTTCTAGAACGACTCAGAGAGCTCAGGAAATCACTATCCTATTACAGTTTTCTTATAAAAATCACAGCCAACCCCAAACAAGGGACCCATAGTTTGAGGGCCCCAAATGTGAAGTTTGTGTCCTCAGGATGTGTCACCCTCCCGGCACGTCACCGTGTGTCTCCAGGGAGCTCCCCTGAGCTGCTAGCTTCAGTGTCCGGAGTTTGTATTGTGGTTTTATTAAGTAGGCAGGACAGAGTGAACCATCGGCCATGTGATTGAACTCAGCTGCCAGCCCCACGTTTGTCCTTGGAGGTTGGGAGATCAGGCTGACAGGCTCATGTCTCAAAGCCCCACCCCTCTAATCATGTGGCTGGCTTTCTGGCAGGCGAGACCCCATCCTGGGACTATCTGCAGGCCCACCACGAGTCGTCACCTTAGCATACAGTCAGGTATAGTCCAAGAGACCTCCCATGAATAACGAAGATGCTTCTGTCACATGGGAAGGTCCAGAGGCTGGGAGCTCCTTCCTGGAACCGGCCACAGAGACCAACCAAATGCTTTGTGCACAGCAGCTGCCCTGAGGTGGGAGGGCAGAGTTCATGAAGTTTCAGGGAGGTGAAATCCAACAAGGTGCCCCATCCAGATGTCACCACCCCTGGCTCAGCACAGAGGTCACTGTGAGGGGATAAAACACAACTGCATCCTTTGCCCACTTAAAACCCTCCCATACCTTCCCGTCAAGCCACAGGTGAGCCTTCCCTGGTAAGGAGATCGCCATCCTGCTGCACCATTTGGCACCCCCATTTGTGCCTTGCCGAGAGCAGGGCAGACCCACTCCTAAGTCTAGAGGGGCTCGTAGTCCAGTGGTGGAAAACAAAAACCTGCCCTTTTGTCCTGGTTATCTGGCCCTTTCCTCCTGCTTCAGTGAGTTCCAGGCACTCCAGCTTTCCTTCTGCTTCCACTCACGCTGCGCCCACACCCGCCTCCAGGCCTGTGCTGGCTGTTCCTGCTGTCTGGAATGCTCTTCCCACAGAATGCTCTGCTGAGAGTTGGCCTCATCATTTAGGGCTCAATCCAAATGTCTCCTGTTTTTGAGAGAGCTTCGGAGACCTCACCCGTCTCCCAATCACATTATCCTGTTTTCTTGCCTTGGTGGCATGTCTTTGGAATTCATCTTTATTTCTTGGTGTCCTTGTCTAGGTTTTTGTTTTCCACCACTGGACTACGAGCCCCACAGACTTAGGAGTGAGTCTGCCCTGCGCTCGGCAAGGCACACACGGGTGCCGCATGATGCAGCAGGGTGGCAATCTCCTTCTCAGGGAAGGGGAAGAAGCCCACCAAAAAGCCTCAGACACTTTATCCTTTCCAAGCGTTTGTGTCCCACGTGTACCACCTCACCCAGGATTCCAGCAAATGCAAAAGAGGACTGTTCTCATCACAGTCCTGTAGCTTCCAGATCCTCCGCATGCGTCCGGGATTGCCGCTTTCAGAGACCATCTATTTTATGATCCTATTTCTCTGCCCCAGGGTCGCCCCATTATACTGTGCTCCAAGGACGATACTGAAAGTTCCAAGTTTGCGTATAAGACGATCGAGCTGCCTCCCACTGTGGACTGCCTCCAGGGCATCCTGAGTGTGGTTCCGCTGCAGCTGCTGTCCTTCCACCTGGCTGTGCTCCGAGGATATGACGTACGTCTAAAAACCGCACCTAACAGCAGAGAGGAGAGACACAGCCCCAAAGTTCCTTTGTGTTCTTTAAATACTTAAATAGTCATAGAATAAGTAATTTTATTTAAAGTAGCTTTCTTTTTCTTTTCTTTTTTTTTGAGACGGAGTCTCGCTGTGTCGCCCAGGCTGGAGTGCAGTGGCACAATCTTGGCTCACTGCAAGCTCCGCCCCCTGGGTTCACGCCATTCTCCTGCCTCAGCCTCCCAAGTAGCTGGGACTACAGGCGCCCGCCACCGCGCCCGGCTAATTTTTTTGTATTTTTAGTAGGGATGGGGTTTCACTATGTTAGCCAGGATGGTCTTGATTTCCTGACCTCACGATCTGCCCACCTTGGCCTCCCAAAGTGCTGGGATTACAGGTGTGAGCCACCACGCCTGGCCTAAAATAGCTTTCTTTTTAAAGTAGCTTATACCACCTCCCGCCCCCCAAAACAAGCTGGAAACTGCAAAATGTATCTTCTGATCATGGCACTAACCTATAACCTGGCCAGGTGAGGCAGCTCACACCTGTAATCCCAACACTTTGGGAGGTCAAGGTGGAAGTACTGCCTGAGGCCAGGAGTTTGAGACCAATCTAGGCAATATAGCAAGACCCTGCCTGTATAAAAACATTTTTTATAATTAACCTGATGTATGTGCCTGGAGTTCCAGCTACTTGTGGGGCTGAGGTGGAAGGATCACTTGCGCTCAGGAGTTCAAGGCTTCAGTGAGCTAGGATCACGCCACACTGCACAGGGTGGGCAGCAGGGTGAGACTCTGTTTCAAAACAAAAAGCCGGAAACAACCTCATCACCCAGAGGCAATGCCAATTAGCAAATGTAGTATTTTAGTCTAGGTTTTTCCTGTGCATGTGAATTTTTTTAAAAAATATTATTTAATATTATGTCAAGGATAAAATGTTTGCATCTTCCTTTTATTGTTATATTGCAAGTATTTTCTTACATCTTTATGAGCTTGTTATATGTAGCATTTAATCGTTACATAATATTCCACCACAATCTTATAACATGATTTTCTTAATGTTTACTTAGCCAATCTTCTACTATTTAAGCTGTTCCCAGTTTTTTGTCTTCATAAATAACACAGCAGTGAACATCTTTGTATATACAATGTTGTCCCACATTTAAGATTCGTCCTGGCCGGGCACGGTGGCTCACGCCTGTAATTCCAGCACTTTGGGAGGCCGAGGTGGGTGGATCACAAGGTCAGGAGATCGAGACCATCCTGGCTAAAATGGTGAAACCCCGTCTCTACTAAAAATGCAAAATATTAGCTGGGCTTGGTGGCGGGTGCCTGTAGTCCCAGCTACTCGGGAGGCTGAGGCAGGAGAATGGCGTGAACTCCAGGAGGTAGAGCTTGCTTGCAGTGAGCCGAGATCATGCCACTGTACTCCAGCCTGGGCGACAGAGCGAGACTCTGTCTCAAAAAAAAAAAAAAAAAATTTGTCCTTAATCTAACAAATGAGCTATGATGTAACATGTTGGACTCCTAACATATATTGCCAAATTATGTTCCAGAAAAGAACCAATTTATTATCTCACAGCAAGTAAGAACACACAGTTCACAGTACAAAGAAATAAAAGTTTTATTACAATTTTATTTTGAAGCTTTTAAAGATACATAACAATACAAAGAATATAATGAGTACCTGAATATGTACATATCATCCAGAGCTGACATTTGCTAACATGTTTTCATATGTGTTTCATCTTTTAAAATATCTAAATGTAAGACATTGCAGATACCAGATACAGTAGAAGCCTACTTTTTTTTTTTTTTTTTGAGACAGAGTCTCGCTCTGTCACCCAGGTTGGAGTGCAGTGGCGCAATCTCGGCTCACTGCAACCTCTGCCTCCTGGGTTCAAGCGATTCTCTGCCTCAGCCTCCTGAGTAGTTGGGACTACAGGCGCGCCACCATTCCCAGCTAATTTTTTTGTATTTTTAGTACAGACAGGGTTTCACCATGTTTGTCAGGCTGGTCTCGAACTCCTGACCTGATGATCCACCCACCTCGGCCTCCCAAAGTGCTGGGATTACAGGCGTGAGCCACTGCGCCCGGCCCAGTAGAAGCCTACTGATGAACCATTCCTATATTTCCTTCCCACTCCACCCTAAATGAATTAGTCACATGGAATTCATATATATTCTTACAAGAAAAGTGAGTTTTTAATGGTATACATCAAGTTACCTGTGTTTAAAAGCATGAACCATATTCTTTAAATCATGTTAACAGATCGTGACACACATCAGGTACACAATAAATGTTTATTGAGGGACTAACCCTTATACAGTTAAATGAAGCTTCTGGACTAAGGAATCTGCTTCCAAGATGCAGGTCTCTAGGTTGGTGACTATGGTGAACGTCTGTCTCCTTGTTTTTAAGTACTCTGAAAATTGTCTTTGAGGGGTAGCATGTTGCTGAGATCTTTGGGGTCCTGAACAGCCACTTTTTTTCGTTTTAGGTTGACTTCCCCAGAAATCTGGCCAAGTCTGTAACTGTGGAATGAGGATGAGACCGTGACAAGACCATCACCACCTTTCCTCTGATTCCAGACCTGTCCCAACAGCAGGGATGCGACATGGGAGGAGAAGTGGGCATCCCACATGTTCTGCCTGCTCCTGTAGAGTTTGACAGCTGCCACGTGCCTTCTACCCAAGTGCTTTTGCTTACAGCAGATACTGTTTCTCTGTGTCCTGAAGTCGCCAGCGGAGAAGGGAATCATTGTTTACACATGGGGACCAGAGCAGACTTCTCCACTACTGTGCAATAGAGATACAGCTCTCTTCAGAGTAACTGTGAACCTTTTATAACCAACACTAGAGTTAGTTTTAGAAGACAAAATATTTATAATGACGATTGTATAGCTTTTAAGTTATTTTTCTAGTATGTGGTACGGCTTTCCGTAGCCGTGGTAACGCCCAAACTGTTCATCCTGGCTACCCGTGCGCTGTCTCCAGGCTTGCCCCTGGCAGGTGGCATTCATCTCAGATGTGAGCACAAGGCATGGCCCTCTGGACTCCTTTCTCCTTTTCCTTCCTGTCTAGGCTGCTCCTGAATCCTGTTCCCTGACATCCATGAAGCCCCTCCAGCACCCATCTGTGCTTCCTACAAGTCCAGTTGAAATCTCAACCTCCTTCCACACTTTTTTCTCGTGTGTGGCCCAGATCCCTCCCCCTCTCCAACTTCTGTTGAATCTGATCACAGCTCTTTTTAGGCCCAGGCAGCATTTTGGTCCCTGCTCCTTGCCCATATAGTAAAACAGCTTGAAATATCCCATGCAAGAGAGTAGTTTCAAGTGGGCGATTCTGCTCTCGATTTAAAAGCGTGCACAATCAAAGTACTATGCAATTTTAGGACAATAAAGAACATACAATTTTGTGTGTGTGTTTGCATTTTGTTAACCTCATTCTTTTTGTGTACTTTGGATTTTGAGGACTGTGCAGGAGCTCGGCCATGTTTGGAGGGGCAGCCCTGTTAGTAACCATTGGCCTCTTCCACACCTGAGACCTATGGGTTTCTAGTAGGAAAAGGAGGGCTGTTTTCTACGATACAACAAACGCAAGAGATTTGGGACTCAGCAGAGGGGCCACTGAACCTGGAAGGGGTTGGCCAGAACCTGGAGACAGCACAGAGGGCTGAAACTCTCTAATTTGTATTTTTTCCCCCAATTAACCTATTACAGTCCCTGGTTTCGTTAATACAATCAGACAAGAAGATTGAAAGCCAGAAAGTTCTGAAGTCTTGTGAAGTCGGAACTTAGGCTGCCTACGTAAGTGCTATCACACACACCCTGAATGGCGTCTCCATGCCAACGGATGTGCGCCGCACTAGTATCTCATTAAACTGTGTTCAGGATTACCTACGGGCCACTCAGCAAACTTCCATCCCCTCCTCTGCCCTCAAGTGTATCACAGGGGCTGGAAACCTGGGAACTGCATTTCCAGGTTGTCCACCAGCGAGAGGCATTCATGGGAGACCTGGAAGACAGCTGAGCGGCAGAAACCCTTTTGTATTTCTCTCTGGCAGAAGCAGACAGAAATGTGGCTTCCGCAAATGGAGGGTTCTGCTATGGCCCTTGGGTGCTGCCCAAAACGCACCCACCTCAGCATCCCAGGCAGTGGTGACCATGAGCAGAGGTTTCCTGTGGCTCCTCTAAAATCCCCACTCTGGAGAGCTGGCAGGACCCGGGCGCTGCAGGGCTTTTCCTGACTTCTGTCCTCCAGGCCCTGGGTCAGTCCCAGGGAAATGGCTAGAATGGTTTCTGTCCTACTGATCAATCCATGACCAATACAACTTCCAAGATTAGGAGACTACAAACTAGCCGGAACATTTTTCTCCGGACAAGACCTAGAAAGTGTCTTTCATCCTTATGCCCAAGAGGCGATGGCCATTCTGACTTTTGTGCTAATTGTTCCCTTTTCTTTATGGTTCCACCTGTGTATCTATCCCCAAATACCCTGTCTAGTTCGAAAGTGGAGGGCGAGTGCACAATGGGTGTGCAAGGAGGGGGCGGCACTGCCCCCGCTGGATGGAGGCTCCCGGAGGCGAGCAGATCAGTCTCCAGGTCGTGGTCTGACTCCCGCTTCTCTGGGAGCTGACAAGGCCCCTCCTGGGAAAGTCATGAGCAAGGTCTCGAGGGAATCTTGGGCTCAGCACAGTCAGCCACCTGGCAGGGCCAAGGTGGGGACCAGGCGCTGGACCTGCAGCGGAAATACGATCAGAGGGAGGGGGCTGTCCTGTACATCCTGCTTCTAAGCTCACCACGGCCTGCCTTCAGCTCTCCGTGGGGGGAAGCTGGGAACTTCTGTGAGTGTTGTGTGTCCTCAGCGGAGGATGGGAGCGCCCCTCATCGGCACATGGCCAAGCCAAGTACTGCCGAGAGCCTAGGCCAGGCTCTCCTGGGCGTTCCGTCCCCCGGCTACAGCTGGCCTGATGGAGGTGGGGCCTTGTGAAGATCGTTCACCCATGGGTCACACTGCTCAGTATGGCTCAGTCGCCCTCCATGTCTGGTGCAGAGCCATCACCCCAGGGTCACTTCTCACCACCCTCCATGGGCCTCCCAGGCCATGTCTTCTGTGTTGGGTTCCTGGGTTTTTTTGTTTTTGTTTTTGTCTTTGTGTTTGTTTTCGACAGAGTCTCACTCTGTTGCCCAGGCTGGAGTGCAGCGGTGCAATCTCGGCTGACTGCCACCTCCACCTCCCAGGTTCAAGTGATTCTCCTGCCTCAGACTCCCAAGTAGCTGGGACTACAGGTGCCCGCCACCATGCCCAGCTAATTTTTGTGTTTTCTGAAGACAAGGGGTTTCACTATGTTGGCCAGGATGGTCTCAATCTCTTGACCTTGTGATCTGCCCACCTCGGCCTCCCAAAGTGCTGGCATTACAGGCGTGAGCCATTGCGCCTGACCAATTTTTGTATTTTTAGTGGAGACAGGGTTTCTCCATGTTGGTCAGGCTGGTCTCGAACTCCTGACCTCAGGTGATCCGCCTGCCTCGGCCTCCCAAAGTGCTGGGATTACAGGCATGAGCCACTGCACCCGGCCAATTTTTGTATTTTTAGTGGAGACAGGTTTTCACCACGTTGGCCAGGCTGGTCTCAAACTCCTGACCTCAGGTGATCCACTCGCCTCAGCCTCCCAAAGTGCTGGGATTACAGGCGTGAGCCACTGTGCCCGACCAATTTTTGTATTTTTAATGGAGACGGGGTTTCACCATGTTAGCCAGGATGGTCTCGAACTCCTGATCTGGTGATCCGCCTGCCTCGGCCTCCCACAGTGCTGGGATTACAGCGTGAGCCACCGTGGCCGGCCTGAGCCCCTGTTTTCTGTATGTGTGTCTTCCTTCTTCTGAGTTTCCTTTTTTGCTCCGGTGAAGCCCATTCTTCTTGAGAAAAGGTGCTTGAGAGGTGTCTTAGTTCGGGCTGTATAACAGTCCTGGTGCCTTATAAAAATCAGACATTTATTTCTCACAGTTCTCAAGACCAGCAATTCCGAGATCAAGGCAGTGGCAGATGTGGAGTCTTGGTGAGGGTCCATTTCCTGGTTTGTACAGAGCAACCTTCTTGCTGTGTCCTCACACGGCAGAGGGGGCAAGGGAATTCTCTGGAGCCTCTTTGATAAATGTCCTAATCCCATTAATAAGGGCTCCACCCTCACACTCATCACCTCCCAAAGGCCCCACCTCCTAATAACATCACATGTGGCAGGGGTTAGGATTGCAACATATGAACTTTGGGAAACACAAATATTCAGGCCACGGCAGAAGGCAAGTTTTTTGAGAATCTGCAAGTGTGGAAATGATTTTTTTATTTATACTTGATAGAGGGTTTAGCTAAACATACAATTCCAGGTCGGAAAAAAATGTCCCTGCAGAATTTTAAAGGTACTGCTCCATCGTCTTGTTCCCAGTGTTGTTACTGAGGAGTCCAAAGTCTGATGTCTTTGTAGGTGACCTTTTTGTCTCCTTTTTGTTTCCTGTGTTCTGAAATACCACAAGTTGCCTACAGTCACATTTCATTTCGGGTTGATTGAGTCCGGTAACTTCTGCCTTTCAGATCTAGGAAATTTTCTTGAATTACTTTGTTGTGGATTTCTCTGTTTCTCTGTCCTCACTGGAGTGTCTATTATTCCCAGGGTGAAGCTGCTGGACTGGCCTCTAATTTCTTATCTTTTCTTTCATTCATTTGTTGTCTTTTTGCCCTACTGAGAGATCTCCTCAATTTTATCTCCCAACCTGCTACCAAGATTTTTCATTTCTGCCAATATGATTTAATTTTCAAGAGTTTTTCTTTGCTCTCTCTCTATATATATAAAACATATATATGTATATTATTTTTGAGACGGAGTCTCACTCTGTTGCCAGGCTGGAGTGCAGTGGCATAATCTCGGCTCACTGCAAGCTCTGCCTCCCAGGTTCAAGTGATTCTCCTGCTTCAGTCTCCCAAGTAGCTGGGACTATAGGCATGCGCCACCACGCCCAGCCAGTTTTTGTATTTTTAGTAGAGACGGGGTTTTACCATGTTGGCCAGGATGGTCTCAATCTCGACCTCGTGATCCGCCCACCTCAGCCTCCCAAAGTGCTGGGATTACAGGCGTGAGCCACTGCGCCCTGCTGTTATATAACATATTTTTAAAGTTACCTAAAGTCTGTACTTTATCTGTATTCCCTTAGTTCTTATCTAATGTCCTTTTTCTGTTCTGAGACATGCCTCCTTAGTTTCCTCTTGGCTGTGAGAGTTTCTCAGACTTGTTTGTAATGACCTTGACAGTTTTGAAGACTACTGGTGGGTGCTTTGTGGATTGTCCCTTTGTTGGGTTTGTTAACGCTTTACTCATGGCTAGACTGGGGTTCTGGGTTCTGGGGAGGAACACCACAGAAGAAAGTGCCTTTCTCATCCCTTCATATCATCGGTGCACACTATCCACATCTTATCACTGGTGTGCTGTGCGGCCTTCATCAGCTGGCTGAGGAGGTGGGAGCCAGGTCTCTCCACTGTAAAGGTTCCCATTTTCCTCCTTCTCCATATTGTACTCTCTGAAAGGAAGTCACTAAGCTTGGCCCACACTTAAAGGGCAGGGTGTGATGTTTCACCTCCTCGAGAGAGGAGTATCTACACAATTTGGGATTCTTCTGCACAAAGGTTTTTTTTTTTTTTTTTTTTTTGAGAGGTAGTCTCGCTGTGTCTCCCAGGCTGGAGTGCAGTGGCCGGATCTCAGCTCACTGCAAGCTCCGCCTCCTGGGTTCACGCCATTCTCCTGCCTCAGCCTCCCTAGTAGCTGGGACTACAGGCGCCGCCACCATGCCCAGCTAATTGTTTTTGGTATTTTTAGTAGAGAAGGAGTTTCACTGTGTTAGCCAGGATGGTCTCGATCTCCTGACCTCGTGATCCGCCCGCCTCGGCCTCCCAAAGTGTGGGATTACAGGCGTGAGCCACCGTGCCTGGCCACAAACTTGTCTATTCTTCCCCATTTGTTATTTCTATTAGTATGAACCATAGATATTTATTTTATATTTTGAGTCATACCCAATACTATGTTAGTTTGTTGCTCCAATAGTTCTAGCAATAGCCACTGGAGGCTTTTTCAGTTGGCTCTTGTCTCTTTGGCATAGCCCCATCATTGTGTGTGTGTGTGTGTGTGTGTGTGTGTGTGTGTGTGTGTGTGTGTGTGTGTGTGTGTGTACTCGCACTACAATATTCTCCAGGTTTGTCTTGTCCATACCCTGCCCCAGCCCTAGAATCAGCCATTTTTCCAGGGATCCCTGGTTCCTTGCATGGCAAATGACATTACAGAAGATTCTGGGCTCTGGGTGTGTTGGCTGCTACTGAGATGTCATTGTTTCTAGGCCATCTCAGCTGACAGAGCAAGGCCATGTTGCATACACCTGTGCTGAACAATTTTTAAATGGCTGGCTCTTGTTTTAAGGATGTAATATGTTTTCATTCTCTCTGAAGCCAACAATAGTTTTATTTTTATTTTTTGAATTTTCCTTCTCCAGAGTCTGTTTCTTTCAAGATGCAGTTGTCTTACTTTTCTAAGCCATATGACATTGAGCTGTCTGTTCAGATTCAAGGTGGGCTGACTGGAAGTTCTAAGCACATGGTAGGGCTGGTTGATGCAAGATTCCCTGCTGGGAAATCTGGCGGGGGTGGGGGTGTCATCATGTTCATGTCTCAGGTCTTCCCTTTAGGGCTCGTCAGACTTCTGGAGAACAGCTTGCTGGCTCCCTGCCTGAGAGTACGGGCCCAGCTGCTGGTGCTCTGGGGGATTCCCGGAGGAGGACGGCAAAGGGCCACTGGGTTCAACATTCAGTTATACGGCGCCCAAATAACCCTGTTTCCATGCAGTGCCACACCCTCAGCTGTGCCGCAGCTCAGATGCCCTCATTCTAATAATCACCATGTAAGAAACTTCCAGACTTCTGCCTTTCCCAGTTCTGCCCTTCCCTGGCATGGCCTCGTGTGAGCCGGTCTCCCCAGCATGGCTGACCAGTCCCAGGATAGAAGCCCTGTCCGGGGGACCATCAGAGTCCATCGTTGTGGGTTGTCAAACTCCATTCGGGCCTGAGGTGGCCTCCGTGGCCCTAGGGTTTCCAGGCCAGCTCTACCCCCGCCTCCTCTGGGTGTGATGTTACAGGCACCTCCCAACAAACATCCCCATTGGTTTAAGTGCAGTTTAGCTTTCTACAGCACACAGCTGGGGCAGCCCTGACCTACACCCTTCAGCACATCTCTGGGTCCTTGTAGGGGTTGGGGAGAAGGGAAGATGTGGGTTAGTGGAGTCGGGGGAGGGCAGGCACGGTGTTGAGGGGACAGAGGCCAGTCAGCATAAGGACGTACACCATCCCTGCTGCATGGGCTGCACCTCGCTCTTCCTGATTCCCTCCTTCTCCACACCACTTCCTACAGAACCAAGGCAGGCAGAAGTGAATCCCTTGCCCAGAGGAGCACAGCTGACAAATGAGTCGGATTGGAATCCAGGCCAATCAAGGGTGGGGGATATCAGGACCACAGAAACCTGTAGGCACTGTGGCTGCACATACAGCTGGTCTCCGGACAAGTCCCCGATGCCCCAGGCACCCCTAGCTCCTCCACCCTGCCGTGCTCTTGTCTTAGTCTGCTTCTGTTGCTTACAACAGAATACCTGAAACTGGGTAATTGACTTTTAAAAATAATGTATTTGTTATAGCCCTGGGGGCTGAGAGGTCCAAGGTTGAGTGGCTGCATCTGATGACGACCTTCTTGCTGGTGGGGACTCTGCAGAGTCCTGAGGATGGTCCAGGTGTCACATGGCCAGGGGGCTGAGCATGCTCACATGCCAGCTCCGCTCTTCCTTCCTCTTCTAAAGGAGCCACCAGTCCCACTCGGTGATAACCCTTTAATCCATGAATCCATCAGATTAATCCCAACCACCCTCAGAGGCCCCACCTCCCAGTGCTGCCACACTGGAGATTAAGTATGAACATGAGTTTCATAGAGGATAAATATTCAAAATAGCACCTCCTAATTTTTAAATGTTTCTTAACTAATCAACTAAAAAAAGCAAACCTCTCTGGGCTAAACAAGGCCTATCAGTGAGCTAAAGGCAGCCCGCAGGCCTGGCAGTGCCAATCTACCTCAAGGTCCTCAGAACTCTCCAGTCCCCTCACCTTTCCCTAAGACCAGGTGACTTGTGGCTCCCTGAACACAGGAAGCAGGTCCTCACGTCTGAACATTTGGGCCTGAGTGCCCTTTCTGCCTAAGTCGCAGGCCCAACATATCCTGCCGGGCAGCCTTAGCAACAGCTTCCTCCGGCCCAGGAGGCCTCCCTCAATTGCTTCTCCCCACCACAGACCAGATCAGGTAAGACATGCTCACGTGTCCTACCTGGTTCACATATGTTGTGGCAGGATCTTTTCACTTGGAGGGTTCAACCAGCATTCTTGGTGCTGTTCCAAGGCCCCCATCCCCACCCTGTCACCTCAGCTTTGTGTCCATAAATGTTCACTGTATTTCATAAACCAGAAAAAAAGCAGTGTCTCTGGAATAAAAAGAACCCTTACAGAAAACTTAGTGTGAGATATGTATAGGTGTGTACACATGTACACTGATTTTTGGTTACTCACTTGACATGATGTGAGTGCTATGAAGTTAGGCCTGCAGTGCTTGAAATTGGTGTCCCCGTTTTTTTTTTTTTAGTTTGTTTGTTTTGTTTTTGAGACAGAGTTTTTGCTCTGTTGCCCAGGCTGGAGTGCCGTGGAGCAATCTCGGCTCACTGCAACCTCTGCCTCCTGGGTTCAAGTTATTCTCCCGCCTCGGCCTCCTGAATAGCTGGAATTACAGGCACCCACCATCACGCCCAGCTAATTTTTGTATTTCTAGTAGAGATGATGTTTCACCATGTTGGCCAGGCTGGTCTCGAACTCTTGACTTCAGGTAGTCTACCCCCCTCGGCGTCCCAAAGTGCTGGGATTACAAGTGTGAGCCACCGCGTAGCCTTCCTAATGAGGAGAAGCACCCATCAGTGCTCCTTGGTGGAACCTCAGCTCTGACAGCTAGGCTTTTACTCTTTTCCCATGATCCTTGATCCTGGCAATTTCTGGTTTCCTGTTTTCTCTCATGCACCTGAGGCAGGTGGCAGGTGAGTCTGAGGTAAGGACAGGTGTGGGCCCTCCTCAATGCAGGCCACACTGCGAGGTAGAATTTCAAGCCGCGATGAGCCATGCTGAGATTTAGCAAACTCCCTCTGGTGGCCAAGGAGGACACCATGCTGCATCCGTTCCTCTACCCCACCCCTCCTCTGAGGCTCTGGTGCCTCCAAGCGGCCTGGCCCAGCCCTCAGTGCCCTTGGAACCTGGGTCACAGGCTAGCTGCCCTCCCCAAAGTCTGCAACCACCCTTCACACCACCCAGCCCCTTGCCCTCCCCATCTGCAGAGTCCTGTTCCTTCTCCCAACTCTGGCCCTGGCCACTCCGTGGATACTGGTATTGTGTTTCTGCTGTTCTACCCCCCACTCACCATTTGTCAACCACTGTTCCCACTCTTCCAGTCCCCAAAGCCCGGCTCTCCGCGGTTTTCCCCATGTGCATAGCCTCGTGCCGCGCTTCCTGCTTCACTTTTCAACGTAGATCTGGCAACATCCCAAGTCCCGGCCTCTCCCATCCTGTACGACCCCCAGGCCGCTGGTACCTGATCCAGCCTCAAAAGCAACTCAAGAGTCAACGGGTCCCAGTCCCTAGGGGGCCCTGAGCAAGGGACTCCTCGCCCCGCCCCCCACCCCTCTCAGAGACTTGACTGAGCACCTCCCTTTTTTTTTTTTTCTGAGACAGAGTCTCACTCTGTCGCCCAGGTTGGAGTGCAATGGTGCAATCTCGGCTCACTGCAACCTCCGCCTCTCGGGTTTAAGTGATTCTCCTACCTCAGCCTCCCGAGTAGCTAGGATTACAGGCGCCCGCAACCACGCCCAGCTAATTGTTTCGTATTTTTAATAGGGACAGATTTCACCTGGTTAGCCAGGCTGGTCTCGAACTCCTGACCTCAGGTGATCCACCCGCCTCGACCTCCCAAAGTGCTGGGATTACAGGCGTGAGCCACCGCGCCCTGCCGCACCTCCCAATTTTTAAATGTTGTCAACTAAGTCACCCCGCCACCAAGCGCACTCCCCTCCTGCGTCACCGACCCATCGGGTAACCTGTCTACACACGGCCATCTCTTCGCACCCCCTCCCCTTCTCCAACCCGACTTCTGGCCTCACCCACACCCCCACAGACCCGTTCCTGCGGCGCCGCAGCGAGCAACCGAGTACAAGGCCAGCCCCGCCTCCCGGGCCCTAGCACGCCGGGCTCCCGGACGCCAGGCCGGCCTCTCCCCGCGATCGCCCCGGGCTCTCCCCGAAACGGGCGGCCTCCCGTGCTGCTCCAGGCCGCCTCGCCGCCACGAGCCTGCACCTGTAGGCGAGGCCCGGCTCCCCGCGGACCCCGCGGTGTGAGCCCCGCGCGCCTCCAGCCCGGTTCCCGGTCCTCCGGGCCACCCTCTCCCCCGAGCTGCGGCCCCCTCGCGCGGACAGCGGGCTCAGCTGGTGGGACGCGCAGTGCCTGCGTCTCCAGCTCACCGCGTGCGCGGCGCGCAACCGAGCGCCATGGCCGGTCGGCCGACGCCACTGAAAGGCCCGGGGGCGTCGAACCCACGGAACCCCGGCCCAGGACCTCGGGCGCCCGACCCGGCCCCCGGCCCCGCCCACACCACCTCCAGCGGCCCGCCCCCCAGGCGCCATTGGCCGCGCCTGCTCCGCTCTCCGCGCGCTGATTGGTCGGCCCGAGGGTCGGTCAGACCGGGCGCCGCGGCGGCGGCAGCGGCAGAGAAGGGAGCGGGACCGGAAGGGTCGCAGCGCCCCGGCGCCCCTCACACCCACTGCGGCGGCGGCGGCGGCGGGGCGGAGCGCGGCGGGGCGGGCCGGTGGCGGAGCCGGGGCCGCGGAGCCAGGAGTGACTAGCACGCAGCGCCGCCAGTCCGCCCGCCCGCCCTCTCCCCGTGGCGCGGCGGCGGGGAGGCGAGGTGAGCCCGGCGGGCGGGCTAGGCCTGGCGGCGGCTGCTCGGGCCGGGCCCGCGGGGAGGGGCGGCGGGGGAACCGCGCGGCCGGGGTTTCGGGGTGGGCCGGGGGCTGCGGGGCCCTGGCAGCCGCAGCCGTCGCCCCTGTGCTCGGGGATGCCGCAGGCGCCCCCTTCCGCCCGGCTGTCAGCGGCTCCGGGCTGCGGGCCTGCTCCCCGGCCTGGCCCGGCCGACCTGCCCGTGGGGTCTGCGGGCGCCATCCCTCGCGGAGGTGGGGCGAACAGCTGCACTCCTGCGCCGGGGGCCCAGGGGCCCGGGGTCGCGTCCCCGCGACCTTGACCAAGGCACTGACCCTCGCTCTGCCGCGGTTTTGCCTTCAGGAAGGTGGGGAAATGCCTCTTCTGGACAGGGTTGTTGTCAGGCTGTGTGAGTGTATGCAGACGCCTGGGCAGGACGCCGGTGAACATTTGTGGAAGATTGGGCAGGGTGCTGGCCCTTGCCGGTGTGAGTGGTGTAGGAACCCCCTCCTCATCCGCCCAGCCTCCCGCCTCCCCACGCACGCCTCCCTTGCCTTGTCATTGCACACTCAGTGTCCAGCAGTGCCAGAGGGGACCCAGCCCACATCCCTTACCACCACACCCCTCTCCCAGAAGACTGCTGCCCCAGTCCACTCATCTCGCCCGCCTTGAACATGCCAGCCCGCATTTGCCCCAGGACCTTTGTATTTGCTGTTTCCTCGTCTTTGGAGTTGTCTGTGATCTTGGCACAAGTAGCTCTTTCTGCTCCTTCCTCTGGCCAGATGTCTCGGTTTGGGTGAGGCCCTCCTCGACCACCCTCTTTCTTCCCTTAGTCATGCTATTTCATTATTTTAAAAATTTCCTTCCTAGCTCTTACCTGGTTTGAAACGTTTCTATTTATTTGCCTGTTTATTTTCTGTCTCCCCGACTAGGATGTAACTTTGTGAAAACAGGTAGCTGTCTGATTTGTCCACTGCTTTATCCCCAGTACTTAGAAAGCACACAGTAAGTATTCAGTAGTATCAGCTCAATGAATGAATGAATGATCAAAGAAATGGCCCAGTCTCCCTGTTGTCTCTGCTTTATCTGTTAATTTAGTGACTTCTGATTAACGTGTGAAACTTGTAAGCAGATGGAAGCTTGTTCTATTTTGTGAAACATTTTGGTGTCCTTGACCCCTTTAATTGCTAACCGTTGGAACAAGCTGTGATGTAAAATCTCACATTTTTATAATGGTTTAGCTCTAGCTTTCTTCCACACATGCAGGAGACATTTACTGAATTCTGCATTATCTAGGTCATGCTTTCTGCTAGGCCCTAGGGACACAAGGCAGATAGCAACAGGGTCCCTTTCCGAAGAGAGCCCAGGAGCCCAGTAGAGAAGGCAGGCATGCAGACACTTAGTTCCAGGACTGTGCAACCCTTGCTGTCGTGGAGGGGCTATGCCATGGAAATGTGGAGGAGGTGACAGGTGATGCTGGGGGGCCTTGAGGGTGATGAGAAATTTGCTAGGCAGGGAGAGGCAGAGGTATGAAGGAGCAGGGCCAGGTAAGGACCATAGCCCACTGTGGAGTTGAGAATCAGTCTGGAGGGCCAGGTGTAAGGGCACAGAGTCGTGGGGACTCTGAAGAACTGGAACCTTACCCAGCAGTTTTCTAGAAGAAGGTGGAATTTGACTAGTGCCATGGCTCACGCCTGTAATCTCAGACACTTTGGGAGGCTGATGTGGGAGGATCACTTCAGGCCAGGAGTTCAAGACCAGCCTGGGCAACAGTGAGATCCCTGTCTCTACAAAAAATTTTTGAAAATTAGCTAGGTGTGGTGGCATCCACCTGTAGTCCTAGCTACTTGGGAGTCTGAGGTGGAAGGATCCCATGAGCCCAGGATTTTGAGCCTGCAGTGAGCTATGATCGCACCACTGTGCTCCAGCCTGGGTGACAGAGCAAGACCCTGTCTCTAAAACAGAAGGCAGCACTCCACATTTGTTCCGATTTTTAAATGTTGGCAATAGCTAATTAATTTTTTTTTTTTTTTAAATGCTGTGAGCCAAGCCAAATACAGATTCATTCAGCTTGGTTGCAGATTGTCATCCTCCAGGAGTGGCTGTGTGGGAGGGAGGAGCTGTGAGGAGAGCAGGAAAGGTAGCCTAAGGCCAGGAGAGTCAGGCCCTGTTTGCCCAGGTGCCAGCCCAGATACTCATTTGATTGTAACTGGAGCCCTGTGGAAACGGAAGCTCAGGAGTTTGAGTAGTCTGCTTCTTAGCAAGCAGCTGGTGAGTGGAATCCGAACCCAGATCTCTCCCTAGATAAGGATTCTTTCCTGAGTCCCTCAGCTCTGAGTATTCTCTTTTGGCTTTTAACTTCTTCTGGAAGAATGACCACCAATCTATTTAATGTTTTCCTTGATTTAACTTTTAAATTTTTCTTCAAAAGGATCCTGCAGAGTTAAAAACAATACTATTTTTGCATAGACTTCTCTGGACAGCTTTGATTTTCCTGGTAATTTAATTTTCAGGGTGCCAGAACATTAATTTGTTCACAGACTAAAATCTGTTTATTTGGTTCCCTGAATAAACATTAGAGGGGATTCTTGAATGTGTCTAAGATAAAATATTTTTAATTTTCTGGATAAAGAAAAGGACCAGACAAACCAGTTAATAGTGACTAGACCAGTTTTCGTGAGACATAAAACAGAGACCAGATTTTTTTTCTTCTTAAGACTATTGATTTGCCAATAGGGCAACTATTTTTGGTCTACATACATACAGTAGTTATACCTGACACTTGGTTAGGAAGGTGCCATTTTTCCATAATTTTCCTTCAGAATAATTAATTCCTGATATTTTGTACTTGATTGTATGATCCGGTTTCAACATCATTTTTTAAATTTTAACTTTTATTATGGGAATTTTCAAACATATACAAACTAAACAGAATAGCGTTCTGCTTTAACAGTTATTAACTCCTGACCAATCTTGTTTCATCTCTAATGTTATCCTCTTACACACTTACCACCCATAATTATTTTCAAGGAATTCCTAAATATCATGTCATTTCATTCATTATTTTTCAGGATGCTAATTACACAGTGGGTGCCCAGGAAATGTTTGTTAAAGACAAAGCTAAACGGGAGAATACATGTGGTAGGGTAGCTCGGAGCAGTGGTTCAGATCAGGACTTTGAGTCAGACTCCCAGTGGGTCTGCTGCTTATCTGGGTGATGTGCAGAAGCGATCGGGCTCATCTGTAAAACAGACGGGCACAACCTCAGGGTGCTCGCTAGGTATGCAGTAGTTATACAGACGGGCACAACCTCAGGGTGCTCGGTAGGTATGCAGTAGTTATACAGACGGGCACAACCTCAGAGTGCTCGGTAGGTATGCAGTAGTTATACAGACGGGCACAACCTCAGGGTGCTCGGTAGGTATGCAGTAGTTATACAGATGGGCACAACCTCAGGGTGCTCGGTAGGTATGCAGTAGTTATACAGACAGGCACAACCTCAGGGTGCTCGGTAGGTATGCAGTAGTTATACAGCACACTGCGGTGGGTCTCTAAAGGTCCTGACTCTTTTAAAGGTGAAAAAGTAATAATTCCTTCATATCATCAAATAACTAGTCAATCTTCAAATTTCCAGCTGCCCCATGAATTTTAAGTTTCCTTAATAGTTTGAAGGTAGAGCACGATAAGGTCCATACATTGTTGATTGGTTGATACGTCTTTTAAGTTTCTCTTCATCCATAGATCCCCCTCCTATTTCTTTGTTTTCTTGGTAGTTTATTTGTTGAAGCAATCAAGTTGTTCTGTAGCATTTCCACAGTTGGTATTTGATTGATTGCATCTCTGCAGTGTAATTTAATGTGTTTCTCTGTAATCTCTGTCAGTTAGTGATTGGATCTAGACAAGGCTTGGTCAGATTTAGGGTACATTCCTCCATCAAGATGCCGTCCTAAGTGGGCTCTGCACTTCTTATCTAGAGGTAACCTGAGGCTCTCTGCCCGTCTGTTTTACAGATGAGCCCGATCGTTTCTGCACATCACCCAGATAAGCAGCAGACCCACTGGGAGTCTGACTCAAAGTCCTGATCTGAATCACTGCTCCCAGCTGCCCTACCACGTGTATTCTCCCGTTTAGCTTTGTCTTTAACAAACATTTACTGGGCACCCACTGTGTAATCAGTAGAGGATTGAGAAATAAATCAGACACATTTTCTGCCCTTACAGAGTAGAAGTATAAGTAGACTCGCAGTGCAGTCTAAAGTGAATACAGCGAGGGTGGCAACAATGGGGGCATGCCCAGCACGGTTTGAAGGGAAAGGCTGGAGGAGGAAACATGTAAGAGAAGCAGGTGCTTGAACTAGTGTTTGAAGGAGGATGAAGGTTGACCAGGAGGTCAGAAAGGAGAGGGACGCCATTTCAAGCAGATGGAACAGCTTAGGCAGAGGCCTGCAGGTGTGCAGTAGCTGGGTGTGTCTGCCGATCCCAGGTGGTTTGATATTGCTCAGGATTGGGCCAGAGGACTGCCATCTCCCGTGCTGTGCTAGGGAACTGAGTCTTATTCTCAAGGCGGTCAGTCACTGTTGAAGGAGTTCAAATGGTATGGCATGATCACTGCGTATTTTTAACAAATCTCTCTCTTTTTCCATCTCCATAATTTGAAATAATTATAGATTCACAAGAAGTTGCACAAATGGCACAGAGAGGTCCCAGTACCCGTCATCCAGCTTTCTCCAATGGTTATGTATCTTCATAACTATAGTAAAATATCCAAACCAGGAAATTTGGCATTGGAACAATGTGTATAGAGTTCATTGTCATTTTTTATCACATGTGAAAATTCATATAACCACCACCACAATCAAGATTCAAAACTACGTCATCATCCCAAATATCTCCCTGTGCCACTCCCTTACAGCCACAGCACCTTTTCCCCAGCATTCATAACTGCTGGCAAGTGCTAATCTAGTCTCCATCTCTAGACTTTTGTCTTTTCAGGAGTGTTATACTCATGGAGTTAGACAGCGTGTGACTTTTGAGGTTGGCTTTTTTCATAGAATATACTGCCCTCGAGATCCACCCGAGTTGTGGTGTGTTTCAGCCGTTGCTGAATGGTGTTCCGTGGCACGGGCGTACAGCAGTTAGTTTACCTGTGTACCCATTGAAGGACGTTCGGGTTGTTTCTAGTTTAGCTATTAAAAATAAAGCTGCTGTGAACATTTGTGTACATATTCTCATGTGGAGTGATTTCTCTGTCTAAAGTGGCATGTGTGCAGTGGTTTGGAGGTCACGGGAATGGCATCTGGGAGAATGCTGCTGCTGTCGCTGGTCCAAGGAGCCATGAGAAGCTGTTACCCAGGCCTCTGGGAGTGGGGGATAGAGAGGGGCAAATAGGCAGGCCTGGGTGCCTGGAAGTGGGGCTGGTGACCGGGATCCTTGCAGGGTCCTGTGGATCCAACAGTGGGTGAGGCGATAACCAAATGCTGGTTGTTCTGTATTGTGGCATATACTGTGGCTTAAGAACTACAGAGGATGGCCCTGAGAGCTGCAAGATTCTCGATTATCAAAGAAAGGTTAAGTTGTTCTACCAAGCTATTCTTCAAAAGAATTACAGTAGGAAAATAGAATAACTTTTAAATTTTTTACTTTCTTTTTTTTTTTTTTTTGAGACGGGAGTCGCTCTGTCACCCAGGCTGGAGTGCAGTGGCGCGATCTTGGCTCACTGCAAGCTCCGCCTCCCGGGTTCATGCCATTCTCCTGCCTCAGCCTCCTGAGTAGCTGGGACTACAGGTGCCCGCCACCACACCTGGCTAATTTTTTGTAATTTTTTAGTAGAAACAGGGTTTCATCGTGTTAGCCAGGATGGTCTCAATCTCCTGACGTCATGATCCGCCCGCTTCGGCCTCCCAAAGTGCTGGGATTACAGGCATGAGCCACTGCGCCCGGCCAAATTTTTACTATTATTATTATTATTTAACATAGAGATGAAGGCTCACCATGTTGCCCAGGCTGGTCTGGAACTCTTGGGCCTAAGCAATCCTCCTCCCACCTTCGGCCTCCCACAGTGCTGGGATTACAAGTGTGAGCCATCGTGTCCAGCTGGAAAACAGAACAATTTAATGAAAAAAACGTCGGCAGCAAGCATTGAGGGTGATTGTGAGAATCTGCTTTTAATCACAGTAGTCAGTTGATTTAAATATCGCATGTCCTGGGTATTCTGAAGCTTTAGTGTGATTCAAGGTTCGCCTGAGTCTGTGGATCACTGAATCGTCATCGTTAGAGGAAAAAGTGTTTTGGTAGGGGAAGTCAGCAGGATGAAATGTGCAGGACTGTGTTCTGGTCCTGGCCAGCCTGCGTGCAAATAGCTTCACTTTCTAAAGGGATGTCAGAATGGTGCTTTGGGAGGAACTTGAATATTGTGGTGAAACACACCTAAATTCAAATCTGGGCCATGCTGAGAATTTGGACAACTTCCTTATTGCCTCTCAGCCTCAGTTTCCTCATTTGCAGAGCGGGGGATAGTAATATGCCCCTCACTAGTTGTTATAAGGGTGTTTATAAATGTGTATCTCAGAGCCAGGCCCACTCTCATGCCTCTAGCCTTACCTGCCTCAAGCCCATCTTCTGTACAAGTGTTAAATGATCATTCTGCAGCTTTTCATTTAACATTTTTTGTTTACTCAGTTTTTAAATGTGAAATATGTACATTTGAAAAACAGAATAGAAAGTTACGATGGGAAGAAGGTTTCTCATTTCTCGCTATTTCTCTACTTGCTAGCCTTGTGTATGTGCATGTGTATGCGCACGTGTGTGTGTGTTTACGTAGCTGGGCATCATGTGTTCTCTTCTTCAACTTGCTGTGTTTCCTTTCTGTATCTTAGACATCTTTCCACATTGGTACCTAAAGTCCTTGCATTCTGTTGAATGGCCTTCTTGTACTTTAGTGCCATAATTTATTCAGTCCATGCACAGTGTACATTTTAGATTACTTGTAGTTTTTTGCCTGTTACAAGAAGTGTTACAAACATCCTTGCACAAATATGTTTGGATGCTTGTACGCATATTTGTCAGATACACTTAGAGAATTGTATTTGCCAGTTTAGGATGTGCATGTAACTTTTACTAGCTATTATCTCTATTCAATCCAAAAAAATGTTTTGCCACTTCACAGCTCTCACTGATGTGTGTGAAAGTGCCTGTTTCCTCATGCGTTGGTCGATACTGTGAACAAACCTGAGCTCAGGTCTTGCCTCCTCCTGGAAGCCTCCTTGTAGCGTTCCCTCCCAGTTTGGAGGTGCTCATAGCCTGGGAGGGAGGCAGACCCTACAAAGGCTGTGACAGTGCAGCCTGGCGGGCGCCGCTGAGTGCACAAGTGGCAAGGAGGGAGCCCCGTGCTGGACGGACAGTGGCAGCACAGACTGGGAGCCGGGGGAGGAGCCGGCACCTGCTGGGGTGGGAAGTGGAGCAGCGAAGGCAGGGTTGGCTGTATTGCTGATGTGGTTGCATGAAGAATTCTCGCACTTCCCAATCTGTAAAACTGTTCTCTGAGCCTTTTGTTGAAATATCATCTCAATAGAGTTGACTCATGAATAGCTAAATTACATGCTTTCTCAGGTGGCCTTGAGGTTCTTTTGCTCTCACAAAGCCCACGCTTGACAGAGAAGGTGGCTTTAACAGGTTCTCACTTAGGCGACTTTTTTCTCCTGCCCAATAAGGGCACCTTGTTTTAATTTTATAATTATTTTAAATCTTTTTGTTTGTATGTTTTTGAGATGGAGTCTTGCTGTGGCCCAGGCTGGAGTGCAGTGGCATGATCTCGGCTCACTGCAACCTCCGCCTCCCGGTTCAAATGATTTTCCTGCCTCAGCCTCCCAAGTAGCTGGGATTACAGGCACACACTACCACACCCGGCTAATTTTTGTATTTTTAGTAGAGATGGGGTTTCACCATGTTGGCCAGGCTGGTCTCAAACTCCTGACCTCAAGTGATTCCCCGCACCTTGGCCTCCCAAAGTGCTGGGATTACAGGTGTGAGCCACTGTGCCCGGACTATTTTAAATCTTGAGATGGAATTATAATTCTAAAACCTAATACGATTGAATATACTCCCCAAATTTAAAGAAGTTAACCTAATATTGTCATAGTCCAAGTATAGGTTGAAAGCAGTTGTAGCAGGGAGAGTTCCAGGGTTGGTCAGCAGGGTTGAGATTGATCTGTCAGTCCCAGTGTGGACAGGGGTCCTGAATGGGGGCTGGCTCTGTGCCGTGAGGTTGTTGAGGAATCCAGCTGGTGGGCAGCTTTCTGTCTACAGCATGTGACTTCCGTCTCTGGGTCTGTGACAGCTGATAGCCAGCAGCAAGGAAGAAAGACAGATTGGAGGGCCAGCAGCTTTCTATAAAGAAAAATAATAAAAGTGATCTGGAAGTTGCATACATCACTTCTACCCACATCTTATTAGTCAGAACTTGGTCATCTGGCCATACCTGGCTACTGGGAAAGCTGCCAGGCGTCGTCTCTATTTGGGCAGCCATTTGTCTAGCAGGAAGGGGGGAGGCTTCTCTTATGAAAGCGAGGAAGGGAGGAATGGATCCCTGAGCACCTCAGCACCTGTGCCGCACCTCTGATGCTTTGACAGCTTCCACAGCCCTCAGGACTGAGGCCAGATGGCTCTGCGTGGCTTCTGGGGCCCATAGTGATTTGGCCTCCTTTTCTCTCTCCAGCTTCACTTGCCCTCTACCCAGTCCCTAGTGACTTGTCACATTCTGAATGTGCCTCCACCTCTGCTGCTTCTCCTCCCATTCCCCTAAATCTTGTTCACCCTACTGGGTTTAGGACCCTTGGTGTGCAGGGCCTCTTCCTGAGTGTGTGCTCACTGAGGGCAGGCCACGTGTCCTGGCATAGTGCCTCACCATCCACAGTGGGTGCTCAGCAAACGCTTGCAAGTAACTGTGTCACTGGTGTGTTTGCAGCACAGCAGAGGAACGGCCACCCCCCATAAAGCAGGTGGTAGTGGGTGCCTGCCTTTTTGCTGAGTTGTCTCTAATCCTTTGCACTTGTACCCTTGCTAGCCAAGCTGAGCAGTTGCTGTGTTGGGACACAGTCAGTTTGAGCTCTGTGCCTCTACTGTCCATCTCTGGCAAAAGAGTCTAAGGGCGGATGCCGCCTCCTCCATGAAGCCATCCTTGTGTTCTGCACCCCTGCCAGTGGGTAGGATCTCTTTTGCCTTTTGATTTTGTTTACATTTTGCATATGGCCCTATATTGTCACGTGTAATATAGATAATGGACTCATTGCTCACACTTCTCCCCCAAATAGTGCAGTTCGTGCTGCTTCAAGACTGGTTGCTAGCTGACTACGGCATATCTCTTGCGATACTTACCACTTTCGTGCATACAGGCACCCCCTAAACGTTGAGTGGAATTGTTTTAGCCTCTTGTAAACTGTAAATAAGCTAATCTTTAGAAAAGGATCTCCCTGTAGATGTCAGTAAGATGGAGCAGCGTTGTGGGGAATCAGATCAACAAAGGTTTATTGAATGCCCATGCTGCCCCAAAGACCAGCTTCCTGTCCTCCTATCCTTGGAGTGTGAGATGCCATGAGCAAGACAGACCTGCCTCGCACCTCCTACAGCTTAGGGCACAGTGGGGAGCTCCCGAGTCCCCTTCTCACAGCAGTGTGCCCTAGGCAGGTGTTTCAGCTCACTCAATCCTAGACTGCTCCCAGGTAACCCGGAACTGACACTCCTGCTGTGCGGGTTGTATGAGCACCTGTTTGTCCAGCATCTAAAGCACTGTGGCGTCCCTGGAGTCACTCCCTGGCTGGCTGACACATCTTGGCAGGAGTGGTCAGAGTGGCAGCCACACTGCAGCCACCACCCGGAGGATGGGGAGAGGACCGTGGGGCAGTAGTCACTTGGAGAAATTAATTAGTTTGACTCAGTTCTTTATTTAGACTTGTTATTAATGCATTTATTTCCATGTTTAAGGAAAATCCTAGATATCATTGTGTGGAAATACAAATCATCACCACAAAAATCTCATTGGGTTGACGTTAGATATTAGATACTAGAACATAAAGGCAAGGGATTTGATGGAGCTGTAGAATAAAACTTAAATTCTGTAGTCTTAAACAGTATAGAATGTCTACCTATATGATTTTATTGTTGACTATCTAGTTTTAAAAGACCAAAATGGCCGGGCGCGGTGGCTCACGCCTGTAATCCTAGCACTTTGGGAGGCCGAGACGGGCGGATCACGAGGTCAGGAGATCGAGACCATCCTGGCTAACCTGGTGAAACCCCGTCTCTACTAAAAAATACAAAATATTAGCTGGGCTTGGTGGCGGGTGCCTGTAGTCCCAGCTAATCGGGAGGCTGAGGCAGGAGAATGGCGTGAACTCCAGGAGGTAGAGCTTGCTTGCAGTGAGCCGAGATCACGCCACTGCACTCCAGCCTGGGTGACAGAGCGAGACTCTGTCTCAAAAAAAATAAAATAAAATAAAATTAAAAAATAAAAGACCAAAATACATAGCTTGCTGACTTTTAAATAAGCGTAACCAGACAAGAGCCTCGGAACCACTTGCTGATTTCTGTTTGCTTATTTTCTGTATAAAATCATCCAGCCTCCTGCAGAGCAGGAATCTCAGCCTGTGCCTCAGCCACAGAAAAGCTGCTTTCTGGGCCTGCTGGCCTACACTCAGACATAGTGAATCAACCTCATAGTGTTGCTGTTATGGACTACAGGTCACAGCAGAGTTCTTCATATACAGATACCTACCCTGAAGCCTGGTGGTGATGTGGGACTCTAGGGCTGTGCCAGCTGATGCCGACTCTGGGACCCACCTCCTGAGGCAGGAGCACGTGCTTGGGCACACACAGCACACGGATGCCACCAGGCCTCTAGCAGCCTGTCACTTTGGCATATGAATCTCGCTTTTTGGTTCATCGTTTCAACCAGAATCTATACGCTGAGCAGAAGACTGGTCCGTCTGCTTCCCGCTAGGCATTCTAGAAGGTCCTTTTGAAGCAATGCCCCGTCTCTGGCTGAGACAGCTAGGAGTAAATGGTTCCGCAGCCGGCAAGCTGATGAGAAGCGGAGAGTGATGTCGTGTTTTCATAGCCAGCAGGAATGCACAGATTCTTTCTCCAACGGTGCTTATTCTCTAGTCCAACCCCCTGAAGTGTGGTCTTGCTGGACCTCAACATTCCTTCCTTTCATAATGGTCCTGGTGCCGCTAAAATGTCTGCATGTTTTTGTGTGTTGCTCAAGTTCAGAACGTGGTCAAATTGACTTTATCAACTTACAGCCACATTGTCTTATATACCAATAAGTTCCGAACGCTGTAAGTGAGCTATGTATGTATACTTTCGGTAAGAATGCGTGTTCATTCTGTTTTTCTTTGAAGGAATCTGAAAGTTGCCAGCCCTTCGGAATATTGCATGACACTACATCATGAGCGACGGTAAATGTGACAGTCAGTTTTACAGTGTGCAAGTGGCAGACTCAACCTTCACTGTCCTAAAACGTTACCAGCAGCTGAAACCAATTGGCTCTGGGGCCCAAGGGATTGTTTGGTAAGTATGGTCTGTTTTAATAGCGTGGACTGAGTTTTTGCTGTAATAAAAAGTAAAACTAAAGTGTCAGAATTTAGAAACATTGATGATAAAGAAAAAAAACAAAACTGTGTTATAGGTTTCTGAGCTAAATTGAATCAACTGCTCGCTCTAGTTCTGTGTAGTCAGGCTGTAGGGTACAAACCCATATTCTTAGAACGCTGCAGGAATTTAAATAGGTAGCAGGTTTTCTTTTTTGTTTGTTTCTTTTTTCTTTCATTTTTTTTTCATTTCTCCTGTCATTGTGATATCAGAGTAATAGGTATGGCAGTGAGTTGTAACAGAAATTTGGAGTTTTATTCATTTCTTCATCATGGCCACCTTCTCCCCCCCTCCCCCTTTTATTCCCAATCACTCCTATTCATTTCTAGGCGCCATCATTGCAGTGCCTTGCCATTCACTGGCAGGATGAGGCCAGTCAGTGTCATTGTCACTCCATGGATTAACCAGGAAGGGATGCTGTGTGAGGGGTTGGGCTGGCCGTCTCTTCCTTGGTGTCTCACTTCAACTGTGTGTCCAGCCCAGAACGTCAGAATCGTTAGTCTGACCCTGAACATTAGTCTCTTGCATGGTAAGACGGTCAGCCGCCGCGGCGTCACGGGCCAGCTCAAGGTAAAGCTCTTCACGTTTCCTAGACTGCAGTTGTCAGCACTTCCCACACTTTTTACCCCTTGTTTTTCTGGGCAGAACTTTTTCTTTTTTTTTTCTTTCCTTTTTTTTTCTCTCTTTTTTTTTTTTGGGGTCAATGAAAATAGGATTACCTTTGCGCCTAAAGAAACTGATGAAGTTAAACATCTAATGTTTACAGCTAGTAGACAGAGGGGATTTGAGATAGAAGAAAACTCTTTTGGATGGTCTAGTAGGGGAGTTTACATTTACTTGTAGAGATGTTGGGTTTGGAGAATCTTTACCAATGATTTTTAACTGATCCTCTGTTGCAGAGACCTATGATCAGGGAAACAGTTGTTTTTTCGGCCCTGGCGGCTGCAAGCCCTGGGAGCTAAGACGAAATTGCAGTCCAGAGCTTCTTTGAGAAACTAAGGTGGGAGAAGGGACTGTTTGGAAGGAATGCCCAGCTTGCATCTAAAGTAATGGTGATCCTAACTTCCCAGTGACACAAACTGTTTTGGCACTTAAATCCAGTGTGCCAGAAGAAGTTTTAAAGTTGGCCGGGCGCAGCGGCTCATGCCTGTAGTCCCAGTGCTTTGGGATGCCAAGGTGGGCAGATTACAAGGTCAAGAGATTGAGACCATCCTGGCCAACATGGTGAAACCCTATCTCTACTAAAAATATAGAAATTAGCCAGGTATGGTGGCGCACACCTGTAGTCCTAGCTACTCGGGAGGCTGAAGCAGGAAAATCATTTGAACCTGGGAGGCAGAGGTTGTAGTGAGCCAAGATCGCACCACTGCACTCCAGCCTGGGGGACAGCGAGACTCCATCTCAAAAAAAAAAAAAGAAGTTTTAAAGTCAGTGGATGATGGTTCAAATTAGGAAACTTTGATGGTAATGGAAAGTTGTAAACAACAAAACATTCTTTTGATTTATAATCCATCTCCTATTTGGAATTAGATGATAATTTGACAGATAATTTGATGTGTGCACGTGAGAGAGAGAAAAAGGAGAGAGGGAGCAAGAAGGGAGAAATATCAGAGGTCTTGGGGAGTTGTTTGTGGCTATAGACAGGTAGCTGTTTTATTTTTTTATTATATATATATATATATATATATATTTTTTTTTTTGAGACAGAGTCTCACTTTGTCACCAGGCTGGGGTGCAGCAATCTTGGCTCACTGCAGCCTCCGCCTCCCAGGTTCATGCAGTTCTCCTGCCTCAGCCTCCCGGTAACTGGGACTACAGGCACGTGCCACCACACCCAGCTAAGTTTTGTATTTTTAGTAAAGACAGTGTTTCACCATGTTGGCCAGGATGGTCTCAATCTCTTGACCTTGTGATCCACCCGCCTCGGCCTCCCAAAGTGCAGGGATTACAGGCGTGAGCCACTGCACCCGATCTACAGGTAGCTGTTTTAAATATGTGCTTCATTTATCCCAGCTGGCATGTCATTCACTTGCTTTTGAAGGTTGGTAGTAGTGTGAATAGTACATAGTATACAATCACCATGAGCTCTACCGTAACCCTCACTGGTGGTGAAACGAAGGACTGGGAAGGCTCACTTGCTTCTCCCATCTCACAGAGTGTTAGTGGGAGGCCTGGGACCAAAACAAGCTGTGGGCCTTTGGGACCTGATTGCCTGTACCATGGAGAGACTTGTTGAAGACTTTGAACCACTGATACTTTGACAGGACAAGTCCTCTGACCCAACCTCTGTTTAGAATCTTAGCAATAATGGGCCGGGCGCGGTGGCTCAAGCCTGTAATCCCAGCACTTTGGGAGGCCGAGGTGGGTGGATCACGAGGTCAGGAGATCGAGACTATCCTGGCTAACATGGTGAAACCCCGTCTCTACTAAAAATACAAAAAACTAGCTGGGCGTGGTGGCGGGCGCCTGTAGTCTCAGCTACTTGGGAGGCTGAGGCGGGAGAATGGCGTGAACCCGGGAGGCGGAGCTTGCAGTGAGCCGAGATCACGCCACTGCACTCCAGCCTGGGAGACACAGCGAGACTCCGTCTCAAAAAAAAAAAAAAAAAAAGAATCTTAGCAATAATGAACAAATATTCACTAAACACCTATGAAATAATTTTTAGTTAATTGTATTTATCTCTATAAGACAATTGTTATATTCAAGAACAGTTTCAATTTTTATAACTATAACTGGCTTTGTGTTTTATGGTGTCCTTCTATCTTATGTTCTAATAGGGAAAGTAAACACTTTGTAAGTGATTTTAGCTTCCTTTCCCCCTTTCTTTTTCTCTCTCTTCTTCACCAGGCTCTGAGGCACCAAGTAGAATTGGGAAATAATCTAGTTATAGCACATTCCCGTTTCAAAAAAGAAGAAAAAGCTTTTCCTAAAATAAGCTCAACAGTAGATTAGCTGACACTTTGACAAGAGGAATTGGATTTTCTATCATATTTCATATTAAAATATTGGCACTATATAGTTAACTGATGATCTGAAACTTCCTTTTGTCACTATTGTACTTGAAAATCATCTGTCAATGATTCTTTGGGGGGTGTAGCCTGCAGAATAATGGCCCCGCCTGAGCTGTCCACATCCTAATATCTGGAATTTGTATGTTTCTTTACATGGCAAAAGGAATTTAGCAGGTGTGATTAAATTAATGGTCTTGAGATGGGAGGGTTATTCCAGGTTTAGCTGGGTGGGTCCTTCTTACAAAAGGGAGACAGGAGGGTCATAGTCAGAGATGTGATGACAGCGAAGTTTGGAGTGATGTGGGGTCACAGCCGAGCAGTACAGGAAGCCTCCCAGCAGCTGAGGGAGGCGGGGAGCAGAGTCCCCCCGAGCCTGCAGAAGGAACCACGCAGCCCTGCTTGCCTCTTGACGCATAAGATGCATTTTGGACTTCTGACCTCCAGAACTGTAAGATAGTAAATTTGTGTTGCTTTAAAGCAGTAAATTTGTGGTTATTTGTTACAATAGCAATAGGAAACTGATTCACGAGCATGTGTATTTTTACATTTTTGAGAAATATAATAGCAGCAGTGTATGGTTTATGCAACTAGCTAATCTTCTATTTAAATTAGAGCTTTATGAAGGGCAGGTGTGCAGATAAACCAAAGTGCAGGTAGGGCCTGTGACCTGTACAGGATTAAATGGAAGAGCTGGAACCAGAAGAAAATATTCTGGTTCCTCATTTTGAATTGTTTTTATAGTTGTCTTTGATTTATTTCTTTGTTTTCGTTCTTTTAAAAATGTTAGTAAAATTTATTAGGAAATAAGTTTTTACAGTTAAAAATAAGTTTATTTTATTTTATTTTTGAGACGGAGTCTTGCTCTGTCACCAGGCTGGAGTGCAGTGGCATGATCTCGGCTCACTGCAGTCTCCACCTCCCGGGTTTAAGTGTTTCTCCTGCCTCAGCCTCCTGAGTAGCTGGGACTACAGGCGCCCGCGGCCACACCCGGCTAATTTTTTGTATTTTAGTAGAGATGGGATTTCACCATGTTGGCCAGGATGGTCTCGATCTCTTGACCTTGTGATCCACCCACCTTGGCCTCCCAAAATGCCGGGATTGCGGGCATGAGCCACTGTGCCTGGCCTAAAATAAGTTTTAAAGTGTAATTTTGAAGTATTCATAAATATCAACTGTGTTATAGTACAATTAAGTAATCGTAAGATTTCGAAGCTCTAGTGGGGAAGATGTGTGTACGTTTCTTTCATACATATATTCAGTTTTTCTTTCTCTTTCAAAAATCTCAAGTTGTTTGGCCAAAATAATAAAGATTATTTGTTTTATGAAACCGTTCCATGAAATGTTTAACCTTTAAAGTGTTTAATATTAAGTCTGGCAGTACTTAGAAGCGACAGTTACAGCCTTAACGTGAAATAATTGGTATAGTGTATTCCTTTTTGTTTCCTCAAGTTCTGTACAAACATGAGTACTGGCCTGTTCTTAACATGGTTTTCTTTTCTTTTTTTTTTTTTGAGATGGAGTCTCACTCTGTCACCCAGGCTAGAGTGCAGTGGCGGGATCTCAGCTCACTGCAAGCTCCGCCTCCTGGGTTCCCGCCATTCTCCTGCCTCAGCCTCCCGAGTAGCTGGGACTACAGGCGCCCGCCACCACGCCCGGCTAATTTTTGTATTTTTAGTAGAGACAGTGTTTCACCGTGTTAGCCAGGATGGTCTCAATCTCCTGACCTTGTGATCCGCCTGCCTCAGCCTCCCAAAGTGCTGGGATTACAGGCGTGAGCCACCGCGCCTGGCCTTATTTTCTATTAATATGAATACATAAAAACATAACAATGTTCACAACAGCATTTCTGTGATAAAGGAGACATGGGATGAGGCCTAGGATGGCTGTGATTCGGGAGACGAGTTCTGAGCCCTGCTCTCTTCCTCACAGCGAGAGTTCTTTATGACCAGGGCAGATCAGTTTCTTTTTTTTTTTTTTTTTTTTTTTTTGAGACGGAGTCTCGCTCTGTCCCCGGGCTGGAGTGCAGTGGCCGGACCTCAGCTCACTGCAAGCTCCGCCTCCTGGGTTCCCGCCATTCTCCTGCCTCAGCCTCCCGAGTAGCTGGGACCAGAGGCGCCCGCCACCTCGCCCGGCTAGTTTTTTTGTATTTTTAGTAGAGACGGGGTTTCACCGTGTTAGCCAGGATGGTCTCGATCTCCTGACCTCGTGATCCACCCGTCTCAGCCTCCCAAAGTGCTGGGATTACAGGCTTGAGCCACCGCGCCCGGCCAGATCAGTTTCTTTATGGGCCCTAATATTTCACCTGTAAAATGAGTGGTTTGGAACTTCTCATTTAAGATGGTGGCCCAAACACCTGTACAAAGATAAGAGGGCAGTAATGAGTGGAAGAGAGTTTTAACAAATTGATGAAATATAGAAAGTAGCTTGAATCTTGTGATACAGATAAAACAGCAGATAAAGTGAGAATAAGTAGCTGAAGTATTTGCGTTAAGGAAGAGAATCTACCTGTAGTAAAACTCTACGGGGGCTGGGCATAGAGATGACAGTCAAGAAGAAGAACGAAATGAGCGGCTAAAACTCGGGCTGTTAATTAAAAGTGTGCGTATGAAACAACTGTGCCAGTGTTCCCCCAGCATTCCCACTCTCCCCCATGCTCAGCGTTGCCCCTAGAGAGGAAGTCGGTGAGGAGTTACTAGGTCAGGATCTGGGGAACACAGAAGCCTAGTGAGGGGAGCTTCAGCATGCGGGGCTGTCTTTCCCTCGGGGGGGGGGGAGCTTCAGCATGTGGGGCTGTCTTTCCCTCGGGGCGGGGGGAGCTTCAGCATGTGGGGCTGTCTTTCCCTCGGGGGGGGGAGCTTCAGCATATGGGGCTGTCTTTCCCTCCGGGGGGGGGGAGCTTCAGCATGCGGGGCTGTCTTTCCCTCGGGGGGGGGAGCTTCAGCATGTGGGGCTGTCTTTCCCTCGGGGGGGGGGAGCTTCAGCATGTGGGGCTGTCTTTCCCTCCGGGGGGGGGAGCTTCAGCATGCGGGGCTGTCTTTCCCTCGGGGGGCGGGGGGAGCTTCAGCATGCGGGGCTGTCTTTCCCTGGGGGGGGCGGAGCTGGAGCTTCAGCATGCGGGGCTGTCTTTCCCTCGGGGGGGGGAGCTGGAGCTTCAGCATGTGGGGCTGTCTTTCCCTCGGGGGGGGGAGCTGGAGCTTCAGCATGTGGGGCTGTCTTTCCCTCGGGGGGGGAGCTTCAGCATGTGGGGCTGTCTTTCCCTCGGGGGGGGAGCTGGAGCTTCAGCATGTGGGGCTGTCTTTCCCTCGGGGGGGGGAGCTTCAGCATGCGGGGCTGTCTTTCCCTGGTGGGGGGGAGCTTCAGCATGTGGGGCTGTCTTTCCCTCCGGGGGGGGGAGCTTCAGCATGCGGGGCTGTCTTTCCCTCGGTGGGGGGGAGCTTCAGCATGCGGGGCTGTCTTTCCCTCGGGGGGGGAGCTTCAGCATGTGGGGCTGTCTTTCCCTTGTGGGGGGGGAGCTTCAGCATGTGGGGCTGTCTTTCCCTCGGGGGCCTTTGAACATTCTGCACGGGGCTGCTAAGAGAGTGTTTTGGACTGCCTTGTGGCTAGGAGATTAGAGTCCAGGGCCTCTAATATTGCGCAGCGAACTTCTTTTGCCTTGTATTGGGACCAATAAAAGGCTGCTTCCTAGAAGTCAAGGTAACTCAGAGGTTGGCCCTTAATAGGCACCGCCACTCAGCTTCAGATTATCGTCTCATTTGCTGAACTTATATGGAGGTAAACAAAAAGTGCTAGTGCACCCAGGTACCTAGTAGAAATAAATTTGAATTCTTTGTGGAGGAAGACAGCATCATATTAGATAAACTTACTTCTAGATAGCAGACAGTTTTACAAGTGCAAGGCCCAGTCTAGGCACACAAGGAGATATGACAATCTGAGTAAAATCCTGCGGAAACAATGGACAAAAGAAACAGATTCATAAGAGATATTGGCATTATTAGATCCACATTTTTAAATAGCTATGATGTTATGTTCAAGGTGATAAAGGCAAGATTAAAAGTTTTGGTGGAGAAATGAAAACTTTTTAAGAGGAATAAATCAAAATTCTAGAAAAAACTATAGTAATTGAATTATGAATTTAATGTGTTTAACAGCATACTAGATATAACTGAAGAGAGATTTAGTGACCTGGAGGATGGGTCAGCAAAAAATACCCAGAATGAAAGCTGCAGAGGCAAAAATGGCAGAAGAGCACAAAAGAGAGGTTGTTAGTTTTCTATTGCTGCATAACACGTTAACAAAAACTTAGTTGTTTAAAACAACACTGTTGATTATCTCATAGTTCTGTAGTCAGAAATCTGGATGGGTTTGCCTGGGTTCTCTGCCCAGCGTCTCACAAAACTGAAGTCCAGATTTCGACGGGGCTGGGCTCGGCTCACAGGTGGAGGCTCTGGAAGGGAATCTGCTTCCAAGCTCATTCAGGCTGTTGGCAGAGTCTAGTTCCTCACAGCTTTAGGTCTGTGGTTCCCAGTCTCCCGATCTCTCTCAGTCAGGCACCCCTCTCTGCTCCTAGAGGCTGCCTGTTTTCCTTCTCAAGTGACCTCCTCCATCTTAAAGGCAGCAGTGGCCTGCCCAGCCCTTCCCAGACTCACATCTCCCTGACTTTCCTACCCTTTCTGTGAACCAGAGGAAACTCTGCCTCTAAAGGGCTCTCGTGATAAGAACAGGCCCACCTGGATAATCTGCCTTTTGTTAAATTAGTGAGTATGTTTAGTCCCTTTGCAAGATGCAGGGTCAATATATGTACCCCTCCCCCCCCCAAATTGCATATTTATATACTAGCAGTATATAGAAAATGAGAATTTGAAAAGGATACCATTTAAAATAGGATAAAAACTTTTAAATTATCGTATCTGTGGGAAAAGTCTAACAATATGAAAGACTTGTTTACAAAAAGCTAAAAAAATTAGAAGAAGTAAAACTGAAATAGTGGTGGGAAATCTGATTTTCATGAGTTAGAATATTTAATACCATGAAGGTCAATTTTCAGACTTGTCTAGAGTGATTGCAGTCAAATCTCAATAGTCTTAAAAAACAAAGAAATGAACAAACTGATTTTAAAATTTATATGTAAAAATAAAAACCCTAGAATGGTCAAGACACCCATTAAGAAGAAGGGAGGAGCACTCCCTCTGCCAGATGTGAGGACTTACTAGAAAACTGGTGCTCAAGATGGTGTTGTGTGGTGCGAGGAGAAACAGTGGACTCACCTTGCAACAGAATCATGCCTGTGTGGGCTTCTGACTTATGGCAGTGGTGGCCTTGTAGAGCAATGAGGAAAGGATGGTCTTTTACATAAGTGGACATAGGAATATTCATATGGAAAAAAGTGAAATTTGACCCCAACCTCATATTATATACAAAAATCAACCTCAGTTGAATTGCTGTAAATGTCTAAGGCAAACCAGTGAAGCTATTTGAAGGTCATATAGGAGGATTTCTTCATGGTCTTTGGAGCAGGGAAGGGCTCCTTTAAACACAACATAAAAACGTTTGTCTGCTGGATGTGCTGGCTCACGCCTGTAATCCCAGCACTTTGGGAGGCCAAGGTGGGAGGACTGCTTGAGGCCAGGAGTTCAAGACCAGCCTGGCCAGCATAATGAAACCCCCATCTCTATTTAAAAAAAAAAAAAAAAAAATCAGGCCAGGCATGGTGGCTCATACCTGTAATCCCAGCACTTTGGGAGGCCGAGGCGGGCAGATCATGAGGTCAGGAGTTTGAGACCAGCCTGGCCAGCATGGTGAAACCCTGTCTCTACTAAAAATACAAAAGTTAGCTGGGCGTGGTGGTGCACGCCTGTAGTTCCAGCTATTTGGGAGGCTGAGGCAGGAGAATTGTTTGAACCTGGCAGGCAGAGCTTGCAGTGAGCTGAGATCGCGCCACTCCACCGCAGCCTGGGCGACAGAGCAAGACTCCATCTCAAAAAACAAACAAACAAAAATTTATCATAGAAGATTGATTAAATTTGTATTAAAATTAAGAAATGTTGTTTAAGAAAATTGAGATCAAGAAACTGAAAAGATAAGCATACATGTGAGAAGATATATGAAAAAAACTCTCGTTCAGAATATGTAAAGAACAACAGTGAAGACGATTGTAAAGATAGACAAACAAATAGTCAGCAGATTGTCACAGGAGGGTACCCAGATAACCTGTGAACAGGAAAAGGTGCTCAATGTCATTATGCATCAGGACAGTGCAATTTAAAGCCGCGATGAAATACCATTCCACACTCGCAGAATGGTTAGAAACTAAGCTGTTGGTGATACCAGGTGCTGGTAAGGTTGTGGAACCACCCGAGGCAGCTCTCAGACGTGACCCCTCACGCACTGCTGGCAGCTCTACAAATGTGTAGAACCGCCTTGGCAAAGAGTCTGACATTATCTACTGAAATACAACGGACACGTTCCCACGCTTAGTTGTCTACTCATCAGAAACACATGAATAGGGGACCCAGAGCTGTGGATGGGAATATTGATGACCGTGTGTTTTGTAATTGATTGAAGACTAAAAACAACTGAAATACCTCAATGTAATGTGATATCGTTATACAAAGGAAACTTACAGCAATGATGGAATGAGTTATAGCTACATACAGCAACAATGGATGAGTCTTGTAATATTGAGCCAAATAAGTCAGACACAGAAGATTTCAAAAAACAGGCAAAAATAAACTGGGCACTCCAGGGTGCATGTTTTCGCTGGTAAAAGCAAGAAAGTGATTATTGTACATGTCAGAAGCAGTTATCACTGGTGGACAGGAGGGACAGTAATTAGTTGGGATAATTTTGAGAGAGGCATTTGGGATACAGAGAGAACATGACTGATAAATCATTGAGCTGGGAAACAGAAGAAGCAGCACAGGAATCAGTACAGTAACAGGCATAGCCTTCTCACCGCAGCGCTCAGTGCGGAAATCAGTGGGACAGTGCCTTCAAAGTTCTCACAGAAAATTGATTTTAAACTCAGAAAACGTACTATCAGTCAAGGGTGAGGGCAGAGCAGTACCATCTATCTTCCATGCACCTTTTCTGAGGAAAAAATTCCTTGAGGATATACTCCAGCAAGAGAGGCAACCCAAGAGCGTAATGCAAGCAGCAGTGGGGACTAAACAGAAATCCCAGGATGGTGGCTGTGTGGCAGGCCTTAAGGAAGCTCCAAGAAGAGTGTCTGCAAAGAATGTGGAGTAGATGCCAAACAGCAGATAGTGTAAGAAGCTAGGAAGTACTAGTGATAGGCTAAAACTGGCATTTTGTATTAGTAAAAACTAATAATAATCTAGTAATATAATAAAATCATCTAATTATTATTTATTAGAAATGTGTGAGAAAAACTAGAAAAAATCATGGCCTAATTATAAAACAAATAAAAAGGACATGATGTTTGAGCAGTTGATGAAATATAAGAAAAGAGAATCCTTTCTCGATCGCGGAAACAGTCTCACCGTCTTATGAGTGGCAGCAAGAGCCATGTGATCTTTAGAAACTGAAACGCAGTCCCAGCTCTGGCCGTTCGTGACGGTTACATGTGTACACACACCCACACTCCATGTATTGATTTTCAACTTCTAGACACATCCTAAAGAAGAAATACAGAAGACACAGTTATAAATACATGATAAATGGAGGAGAAAGGGATGGAGTCGTCTCATTTTACATACACAGAAGTCAAGACGTTCCCTTCGAAGTTGAAGAGGCACGAAGATTAGGGATGTTACTTAAGACGTAACCAGGGAAAACCCGAAAAGCAGAAGAGAAAAAATAGGAGGTGTTGGGGATTTCAGGGAAGTGGTTAACTACTCAGTTTTCATAGTGGGGAGTAGGTAGATCATTTCTAAAGTGGATAAATGAAGAGAGAGTGATAAAAATGTATTCTTTGAGTGACCACAATAACCAGACCAGGAATAATTGAAGGGAGTACCCCATGGAGCTGGAGCTACAAGTGGGGAAGCTTATGCCCACTCAGATGCTTAGACCTGGTCCATTTGGCTTGTGTTAGCTAAACACATTTTTTAAATGACAAATAAAAATTGTATATATTTATCGTGTCCAGCATATTGTTTTGAAATATGTATACTTTATGGACTAGCTAAATTGAGCGAATTAACATATGCATTACCTCACATACTTCTTTAAAATTTCTGACAAGAACACTTAAAAAATCTACTCTTAGCAATTTTCAAGAATACAATACATTGTTATTAACTACAGTAACCGTATCTCACAGTAGACCTCCTGACCTTATTCCTCCTAACTGAAATTTTGGACAAAAACTTTTGATACCAAAAAAGTGTGTCTGTTTTCAAATTCTTTTTTTTTCTTTGAGACCCTGGGCAACAGGGTCTCAGTCTGTCACCTAAGCTGGGGTGCAGTGGAGGGATGACTGCTCACTGCAGTCTCGACCCCCGGCTCTAGCAATCCCCCCATCTCAGTCCCCTGAGTAACTGGGACTACAGACATGCACCACCACACTCAGCTAATCTTTGTATTTTTTGTATAGACAAGGTTTCACTATGTTGCCCGGGCTGGTCTCAAACTCCTGGGCTCAAGCGATCTGCCTGCCTTGGCCTCCCAAAGTGCTGGGAATACAGATATGAACCACCACATCTGGCCTGTTTTCAAATTCTTGAGTCTGAGAAGTATATAAGTATAAATACTTTTGATGGCTACATGTATGTTAATGACTTGTTTCACACATGGATGTATCCTCATCATTTTATAATTCATATAAGTGGTGCAATTTGCGTATGAGCCTGTGGATTTACATATGTATGTAGACAGACACATAATATTAACTGAATTAAAGTAAGGTAGCTTCTTAACCAAATGCTACAGCAGACAGCCTTTAACTTTAAAACGTTGAATTAAGTTCGAGTTGTTTGGCAAAAAGCATTAATAGAAGAGAATAAATGTAAACAATGTTATAAACTCAATAGAATAAAGAAATAGAAGCAATATTTAAATCAGTGCTTAGGTTCTCAGGTGGCCTTTAGTAACTGTTAGCCCTGATGGGTAGCCCAGAGGTCATAACACAAATGGTACTATTTAGTACCAGTTAGAAACCTAAAAATGTGCCATCAGGCTACTTGATTTTTCATATCTGTTTTCTGGGGGAAAATGAACAGAATTTCAACAGGAAACTTGAGATCTGGAAACACAGCCTCTAAATTTTATTCTTACCATAGTAGTAGGAGGAGATATTTCTAAAAGAACTTTATATAGCAGTTGCTTACGTTAGAGATTTTGTATCTTGGGCATTTACCATGAGCTGAAATTTTGGCTTCTTTTCTTATTAGATACTGTTGTCTAAGAAAAAAACACAATGACTCAAACTTTAGATTTATTGTATTCTTCTCATCAACTCAACCATTTCCTCTACTGTGATATTCCAAAATATACACATTTTAAGATGGGATAACAGTGACTTTGTTTCCAACTTCTTGTCATGTTTAAACTGAAGATTTCATTTCTTGACTGGTTTTATGCACTCTATGTTAAATTACCTGGTTTTGAATGTAATCTAAACTGTGAAAACGGTATGTGAAGGATTGCCGAACCCCATCTTAACTGTCGCTGAAATATGTCTCTGCAAAGGGGTTAGTCCATGCTGTAGTCTTAGCCAACTCACTGTGCTCTTCATATGTGTGGTACCTTGAATGGAAATAAGCAGATTTTTCCTTGTTACTTATTAAAAATATAATATATTCAATGTATATTCTGGCATTGCTGTGTTTTCCAAAACGGTTCTAATGGATTGTGCATTATATTTCCTAATTCTAGTGCTGCATTTGATACAGTTCTTGGGATAAATGTTGCAGTCAAGAAACTAAGCCGTCCTTTTCAGAACCAAACTCATGCAAAGAGAGCTTATCGTGAACTCGTCCTCTTAAAATGTGTCAATCATAAAAATGTAAGTTATGTGTGTATTTTGTCTGTGTGCTTCCATGTTGTCAATAATGTGAGAATCTTCAGGGTCTTCTGGAGATACATTGAGTTCAGATCTAGGATAAGCTAAGGATAAAAGTGACTATTAACATTGTTATTTTATTTTATTTATTTATTTATTTATTTATTTATTTATTTTTTGAGATGGGATCTCGCTGCGTCACCCAGGCTGGAGGTCAGTGGCGTGATCTCTGCTCACTGCAAGCTCCGCCTCCCGGGTTCACACCATTCTCCACCTCAGCCTCCCGAGTAGCTGGGACTACAGGCGCCGCCACCACGCCCGGCTAGTTTTTTGTATTTTCAGTAGAGACGGGGTTTCACCGTGTTAGCCAGGATGGTCTCGATCTCCTGGCCTCTTGATCCACCTGCCTTGGCCTCCCAAAGTGCTGGGATTACAGGTGTGAGCCACTGTGCCCAGCCTATTTTTTATTGATAAAATTCTTAATAAACATTGAGGAAATTAAAGCTGAAAAGAGGCATCATTATGGTTCATAGGAATTTAGGTCACTCAACCAGAGTAGGAATATCAGTTGATACTGTTTCTGTAAAATAGGAACATACGTATTGATCCAACAAATTGAGAAACAACTAAATATTTTGTGGAAAGATGTTGTTCTATAAGTAATTTTTTACCTTGTATATGACATCTCAGTTTCAAATACACTTATTAGATGATGTCACATTTAGAGTAGCTATTCTTGGAAGCGCCACAGAAATCAAAGCACTAAATTTTATGGAGAAATAATGTTTCTAGAAAATGAAGTTGTGCTCAATCAGGCACATTGTATGTTCTCCTAGTGGTCGCTGCTGAGCATTACGTTGATAACCTTGCCAAGTTATAAAATTATAAAATGTTGGCAGGGCGCGGTGGCTCACGCCTGTAATCCCAGCACTTTGGGAGGACAAGGCGGGTGGATCACCACAATCAGGAGATCGAGACCATCCTGGCTAACACGGTGAAACCCTGTCTCTACTAAAAATACAAAAAATTAGCCAGGCGTGGTGGTGGGCGCCTGTAGTCCAGCTACTCGGGAGGCTGAGGTGGAGAATGGTGTGAACCCGGGAGGAGGAGCTTGCAGTGAGCAGAGATCGCACCACTGCACTCCAGCTTGGGCGACAGAGCGAGACTCCATCTCAAAATAAATAAATAAATAAATAAATAAATAATGTTAAATCTGGAAGGAGTTTTTTTATTTGTTTTGTGTTGATTTTTTAGACAGGATCTCATTCTGTCACCAAGGCTGTGATTCTCCCACCTCAGCCCCCCAAGTAGCTGGGACTATAGGCGTGTGTCACCATGCTTGACAATTTTTTAAATTTTTTGTAGAGTTGGGGTCTTACCGCATTGCCTAGGCTAGTCTTAAACTCCTGAGCTTCCTTCTTTTGAGTCTGTGGCTTGAGTTGGTTTTAATTTCTCTAATGCATGCTTTATTTTACTTGTTTATTTAAAAAAATTTTCAGGTTACAAAAAATATATATTATTTTTAAAAATTCAAACAATATAAAAAAGTAAAAACTCCTGACTACCACCACCCACAGAGTACTAGCATTAACAATTTGGTGAGCATTCTTATACATACATGTACACAAGTACATAAACAAGATTAATCGTGTTATTCTTCATCCTGCTTTTCTCCTCACGCAATGTGGGTTGACCTCATGTACTTTAATTAACATAGATATAAGCCAGTTTTTAAATGACTGAATAGCGCAGATGCACAGTAATTTAAGAGACTTCCAACCACCCGTTGTTGGATAGATTGTTTTGTTTCTCACTGTTATAAGCAGTGTTGCAATGAACATTCTTACGCCTGAATTTTTGCATACTTGTCCAGGTGAAGTTCTTGGCCAACATTGCCGGGTCAGAGTACACACTTCTGGTTTATACATATTCTACTTTAATATATACTGACAAATTGATCTCAAGGAAGACTATTAGTTTGATATTTTCATTAAGAGTATCTGAGAAGCTGGGCATGGTCCCTTCCACCTGTAATCCCAGCTACTTATGGGGCTGAGGCAGGCGGGTTGCTTGAAGCCAGGAGTTCAAGGCACACCAGGGCAATAAAACAAGACCCCATCTCTTGAAAAAAAAAGTGTCAACTGGGCGCTGTGGTGCACGCCTGTAATCCCAACACTGGGAGGCCAAGGCAGGTGGATCACCTGAGTCAGGAGTTTAAGACCAGCTTGGCCAATGTGGTGAAACCCTGTCTCTACTAAAAATACAAAATTTAGCTGGGCATGGTGGCGGGTGCCTGTAATCCCAGCTAATCGGGAGGCTGAGGCAGGAGAATCGCTTGAACCCAGGAAGCGAAGGTTGCAGAGAGCCGAGATCACACCATTGCACTCCAGCCTGGGCGACAAGAGTGAAACTCCATCTCAAAAAAAAAAAAAAAGTATCTGAGAATGTCTGTTACTTCAGAATCCCCCAGCACTACATACCATTGATTTTTTTTGTTTTACTTTTGCCAATTTGATAGATAAATGATATTTTTATTTGTGAGGTTGTCATTTATTTTTATGTGTTTTGGTAATTTAATTTTTATGGCCTTTATCCATTTTTCTTTTGGACTGCTGGTCTCTTCTGCATTTGAAGGAGGGGTTTTTTTTTTTTTTTAATATTAAAACTATTGCCCTTTACTTCTTTTTTTCCATTTGACTATGTTGTTGACATACTGATTTTTTATCGCCTGTTTTTTTGTTTCATTTTAATGTAATCAGATCCCTTAGGTTTCCTGTCAGGTTTAGAAAAGATTTTTCTACACCAGGATTATATAAATGTTTATCATATTCTGATGTTTTATTTCATGTTTTAGATTTAAATCTTTGTTCCATTTTGAGTTTATCTTGGTATAAAGATTGAAATATGGATGCAGTTTTATTTTTGTCCTTAGCTAACCGATCACCCCAATCCTATATAATGGATAATTCATCTTTCCCTCAGTCATCTGGAATGACTTAAGTTATATGTTTGGTGCCTAAGCCGTGGGACTCGCTGTTTACACCATGGGGTGTATTGGTTCGTTCCCGCACTGCTGTAAAGAAATACCTGAGACTGTGTAACTTATAAAGGAAAAGGTTTAATTGACTCACAGTTGCACATGGCTGGGGAGACCTCAGGAAACTTACAATCAGGCGGAAGATGAAAGGGAGGCAGGCACCTTCTTCACAAGGCGGCAGGAGAGAGAAAAGTAAGGACAAAGTGGGAAGTGCTCCTTTTAAAACCATCAGATCTCAGGAGAACTCACTATCACAAGAACAACATGGGGGAAACTGCCCCCATGATCCAGTCACCTCCCCCCAGGCTTCTCCCTAGACACGTGGGGATTATGGGCATTACAATTCAAGATGAGATTTGGGTGGGGACAAAGCCAAGTCGTGTCAGAGTGCCAGGATGGAGGCCTGCAGCAGGATCAGCTCTTAACCCTCTTTAAGTAAAAATACAATGCTATGAGGCCTTTCACTTTGTCACACCAAAAATATGAGCTTAGCCTTCATATTTCAAAACTTTTTAGAAATTTGTGCATAGTATTTAAGTTTTCAGAGTTAACATACTGCTTTATTTAGTGTTTTGTTACCCATAACTTCTACTTTTTTATGTTCAAAAAGACATTATGTGTTTAAATTCTGTAATAATTAAGTCACTAGGGACACATGAAGGTGATTTGATTAAAAGTGCATCTTTCCTTTAATTGATGTTTAATTTTTCTCAAATGCCATGTAATTGGTAAAAGCAGTAATAATAATAAGTACTGAGTTCTGCTGTGATTGTTTTCCCCAGTTTTAATGCTTTTCGATATTAAACTTAATTTTTGTAATCAAGTAGAGTCATCTGACATATTGAAGTACAATTAATTTTCTCTTTTCAGATTATTAGTTTGTTAAATGTGTTTACACCACAAAAAACTCTAGAAGAATTTCAAGATGTGTAAGTATCATTTTTATTCAGTAATGCACTGTACATCAAAGCGTGAACATCTAGAAAAGGCAGCAACTGCTTTTTATACTTAGGAAACGTAGGTGGCAATACATTTTGTGACATCACAGATAACTTTCTCTGTTGCAGAGAAATATTTAGAAAATTTGATGGTAATATTAATTATTTGTACCACATGGGTTTTTGTCTTCATAACAGATAAAGGATGACTGGAAAGAATTCTTCAGAGCAGACCAGGATCACTAATGTGTTTTGCTGAACTATAAAATGTTTTTCTCAAGTCCCTCATAGCCAGGATTTTAGGGTTCAGGAATTTATGAGTATTATTTGTAATGATTAAGGCACTAATTCTATTTAAGATTCTATACTTCCAGAATCTTAAGTAGAATCATCTTACTAACAGTGCAATGAAGTATTAATCTATTGAGAGGCGTAATGCCCAACTTCATCCTTAATTTATTGGTGTGTTCAGTCATTAACAAGTATCTGATTGCCCTCTGTGTGCTGGGCGCTCTCTGGGACTTGGCATACTTGGCTTCCCTGGAGCCTGTCAGGAAAGACAGACAGGTAACATGATAAATGAGGAACGCGTGTAGTCCAATAGAAAGTGCTAGGTGCTGGCCGGGCGCGGTGGCTCACGCCTGTAATCCCAGCACTTTGGGAGGCCAAGGTGGGCGGAGCACAAGGTCAGAAGATCGAGACCATCCTGGCTAACACGGTGAAACCCCGTCTCTACTAAAAACACAAAAAATTAGCCGGACGTGGTGGCGGGCCCCTATAGTCCCAGCTACTCGGGAGGCTGAGGCAGGAGAATGGCGTGAACCCAGGAGGCGGAGCTTGCAGTGAGCCGTGATCGCGCCACTGAACTCCAGCCCGGGCAACAGAGCAAGACTCCATCTCAAAAAAAAAAAAAAAAAAAGCGCTAAGTGCTGTGGACAAAGGGTCAGGCTGGGTCAGGGGATCAAAAGTGCTGAGGGTTGGACTTGAGGCTGCAGTTTTAAATAAGGTGGCTGGGGAAAGACCTCCGTGAGTTGGTGACATGTGGAGAACGCCTTGAAGGAGATCAAGAAGTCGGTCCTACAGATGCTTGGGGGCAAGTAGAATGGAGATAGAAGGAACAGACAACGCTCAGGACAGCAGCGGATTCCCGCCTGGTGTTGTCCAAGACCGTCAAGAGGTGGTGTGGCTAGAGATGAGGGAGCAGGGGAAGAGAAGAGGGTGAACACTGCGGGCCCCCAGGCCGTTGTCAGGATGTCTTTTGCTCTAAGGCAAGTCAGAATAAGAGTCTTAGCAGAGCGGTGAGCTCGCCTGCCTTCTGCTTTAAAAGCATGACTCTGGCTTCTCGGTTGGTGACCCACTGTGAGGGGTGGGGGCGCAGAACATCAGTTACTGCTATTGCAGCAATTCTGTTAAGGCATTTTGGAGGGTCTGTTTGTCCCAGAGGGGTGAGAGGGGAAGAGATTGGATGCTGAAATGGTTCTAAAGGTAGAGCCACAGTATTAGCTGATAGATCAGATGTGTGGTGTGAGAGAGAGGAACTGAGAATGACACCTAGATTTTTGGCCCGAGCACCTGAAGGATGAAGGAGCTCTCAGCTGAGACGAGGAAGGCTGTGAGAAGGCAGACTGGGCTAGGGGTGGAATCAGGAGTTCAGTTTCGGACGTGGCTTTAAGACGCCTGTTGGACATCAAGGTGGAACTGGGAATAGGGAGGCAGAGGAATGAGCCTGGAGTTCAGGAGATACGTCTGCATTGAAGGTAGGACTTTGGGAGCTGACGGCCTATGACTGAGATCACGAAGAAAGTGAGTGTTGTCACAGAAGAGAAGAGGGTCAGGGACCAGTTGCTGGGCATTTTGACAGCAAGAAGTTGGAGACAGGACAGGGCAGGACCAGCTAGGATTATAGGACTGGCCAGTGGATTTAGCAGCATGGAAGCCATCACTGGCCTTGAAGAGGACAGTTTCAGCAGAATGGCGGCTGCACAAGCCTTATCCAAGTGGGATTAAGAAAAAAATGGGAGAAGCCTGGGTGCAGTGGCTCATGCCTATAATCCCAACACTTTGGAAGGCCTGAGGTGGGTGGATCACTTGAGGTCAGGAGTTTGAGACCAGCCTGGGCAGCATGGCGAAACCCCGTCTTTACTAAAAATACAAAAATTAGCCAGGCATGATGGCTTTTTTTTTTTTTTTTTTGGTATTTAATTTTCAGTTCTGGGAGTCCGAGGCATGAGAATGACCTGAACCCGGGAGGTAGAGGTTGCAGTGAGCCGAAATCACGCCACCTGCACTCCAGTCTGGGTGACAGAGTGAGACCCTGTCTCAAAAAAATTTAAAAAATAAAACGAAGGGAGAAGAATTGGAGCTAGCACATGAGATGCCTCTTTGGGGAGTTTTGCTGGCAAAGGGAGCAAAGAGTTGGGGAGTTGCTGAGTGGGGAGTGTGGTCAAGTGTCCTTTTTGTTGTTGTTGTATGATCACTTTTAAACACATATATATATTGTAGGGAAGTTTAAAGTCACAACAAAATTGAGCGGGAGGTGCAGAGTTCCTGTCTATCCCTGGCCCCCAATATGCAGAGCCTCCCCCATTATCAGCATCTCCCACCAGAGGGTACATGTGTTGTGACTGATGAGCCTGTAACAGCATGGTCTTTAGGCTGGTAAGGAGGATTTCAGCCAAAAATGTAAGAAGTAGGAAACTGTGTGTGTTTGAGATTCTATTTACCATGCTATTAAAGGTTTTTTGTTTGTTTAATTTTTAACTTGTAAGACATTAAGTGTTATTTATATATTCTTTGGAAAATTTTTAGAAAGTTCCATTATACCAAGTTATCTTTTTACTTTAGCCAGTGCAGTGATTGGAAGTAGGTTACCGTTTCATGAAATTTAGTCATAAAGGAACTTTGGATAATTTTCAAATACATAACTGACCTTTTCTTCTCAGGTATCTGGTTATGGAGTTAATGGATGCTAACTTATGTCAGGTTATTCACATGGAGCTGGATCATGAAAGAATGTCCTACCTTCTTTACCAGATGCTTTGTGGTATTAAACATCTGCATTCAGCTGGTATAATTCATAGAGTAAGTAGTGATGTATTAATTTTATTTTTAAAACATAATCATTTGGTTGTCATAATCCTTTACGTACAAAATAACATTTAAAAACAATTGTTAGGGTTGAAAATCCAAATGAATGATGGAATCATATTGTGTTGTAAGAGAGTCGTTCTAGGAAGCCTCTGTGGAGCCGCCCGGCGTGCCAGGCCAGGTGAGCTGCCGTGGACACGGCCAGATACTGCACTCTCGGTCAGATACTGCACCGGCCTGCCAGGCTAGGCGAGCTGCCGTGGACACGGCCAGATACTGCACTCTCGGTCAGATACTGCACAAGAATACATTTTTTTAAACTTTTCATTTTAAAGTAACTTAAAACTTAGAGAAAAATTACAAGAATAGGACAGAGAACTTCCAACTACCGTTTGTCTACGTTCACCTATGGTTAATATTTTTGCCATATTTGAAAGCCCATTTTTAATGAGCAAGGAACTTAGAGGCCAAGTAGTCAGTGAGACAGCTGCTTGAGAACTAACTTTCTTAAATAATGACCCAAATATCCATTTCTCTTATCCTAAAATTCTGCCCTGCCAGCTTCCCTGCGTCACTGGTGGGAGTGACCTGGCCCCGTGCCACAAGGGTTCAGAGCAGACCTGTGGGCTCGGCACAGGCTGGGATTTGACTGACAGTGTGACTGTACTGTCAGGAAACACATTTAATAAACTGGGGAGCTAGGATATAATTCTCACTGAGCTGATTTTACAAGTTTTGTTATTATTACTTGTACAGCTGTGTAAGCAGACTATCACGATATAATTGTTTTTAGCAATTTGATACCAATACTTTTATTAGCAAAGAAAATGAAATAAACTTCTTCCTGCCAAAAAACAGTACATTTTTCATAAAAAAGAAAGATGGAATTGATGTAAAAAAAAAAAAAGAGCCACTGACAAACACAATCTATTTATAACTTGTATAACATTTCATTCATGTGCATGTTTTGAGCATTGTGGAATATTTAATTTGCATCAGGCTTTCCAAATTCCTTAAATTTATAAGATTTGTTTTCAGTGGGAGTTCTCAGATGACTTTTTTTTTTTTTTTTTTTTTTTTTTTTTTGAGACGGAGTCTCGCTTTGTCGCCCAGGCTGGAGTGCAGTGGCCGGATCTCAGCTCACTGCAAGCTCCGCCTCCCGGGTTTACGCCATTCTCCTGCCTCAGCCTCCCGAGTAGCTGGGACTACAGGCGCCCACCACCTCGCCCGGCTAGTTTTTTGCATTTTTAGTAGAGACGGGGTTTCACCATATTAGCCAGGATGGTCTCGATCTCCTGACCTCGTGATCCGCCCGTCTCGGCCTCCCAAAGTGCTGGGATTACAGGCTTGAGCCACCGCGCCCGGCCTCTCAGATGACTTTTGAAATAATTATTAAAATGAAAACTTATTGGCAAACTACTAGGGTTTAGATACAGAATACCTTCTTGTGTTTAAAGATCCATCTCCAGTTTGCACACATCATGTCTTTGAATGTTCCCAAGAGAAACAAAGGCATCCCCACATTCTTTACATTTACAGGGCTTTTCAGAAACGAGTTCTTTTATATCTTCAAGTAGAACTGGAAAGACTGAAGACATTACCACATTGTTTACATGCATAGAATTTTTCCTCCAGTAGTAGTTTTTTTTTTTCGTATTTTCAAAGGAAAATGGAAACGTTGCATATGCTTTTTAATGTGTTCAAAGGTAACTGGAACATATAAAGGCGTCATCACACTTCTCTTATGCATATTATGTAAATTATACTGTTTTCCTCCAATATAATTTCTTTCATGTTTTCAAAGATAACTGAATTAACTGAATGTTTTCCCCAAATCCTTACATTCTCAGGATTTCTACAAAGTATGAGTTCTTTCATGTTTACATACAGGACTGGAATACCTAAATGCTTTGCCACGTTTCTCACAGTCAGAGGGTTTCTCTCCGGTGTGAGTTCTGTCATGTTTATATAGAGAACTGGAATATCTAAAGACATGACCACCTTCCTTACAGTCAGAGGGTTTCTCTCTGGTGTGAATTGTCATGTTTCAAGGTAATTGAAGCAACTGGAGGCCTGACCACATTTTTTACACTCTCAGGGTTTCTCTCCAGTATGAGATTTTTCATGTGTTTGAAGGGAGCTGTCCAATCCCTGAAGGTGTTACCACTTTTTCTTTCTTCTTTTTTTTTTTTTTTTTTGAGACGGAGGCTTGCTCTGTTGCCCAGACTGGAGTGCAATGGCACGGTCTTGGCTCACTGCAAGCTCCACCTCCCAGGTTCAAGCGATTCTCCTGCCTCAGCCTCCCAAGTAGCTGGGATTGCAGGCACCTGCCACCACACCTGGCTGATTTTTTTTTTTTGGTAGGGACGGGGTTTCACCATGTTGGCCAGGCTGGTCTCGAACTGCTGACCTCATGATCTGCCCGCCTCGGCCTCCAAAGCACTGGGATTTACAGGTGTGAGCCACCGTGCCTGGCCACATTTTTTATATTCATAGGGTTTCTCTCCAGTATGAGTTCTCTCATGTGTCTGAAGGTAACTGAACCAACTGAAGCCTTGATCACTTTTTTTTTTTAAATTTATTTATTTATTTTTTTTTGAGACGGAGTCTCGCTCTGTGGCCCAGGCTGGAGTGCAGTGGCCGGATCTCAGCTCACTGCAAGCTCCGCCTCCCGGGTTCCCGCCATTCTCCTGCCTCAGCCTCCCGAGTAGCTGGGACCACAGGCGCCGCCACCTCGCCCGGCTAGTTTTTTGTATTTTTTAGTAGAGACGGGGTTTCACCGTGTTAGCCAGGATGGTCTCGATCTCCTGGCCTCGTGATCCGCCCGCCTCGGCCTCCCAAAGTGCTGGGATGACAGGTGTGAGCCGCCGCGCCCGGCCGTGACCACATTTTTGACATTCGTAGGGTCTCTCTCCGGTGTGGCTCTTTCGTGTCTTCTTAGGGGACTGTGTTGACTGAAGGCTCTGCCACATTTTCTGCAGTCGGCGGCTTCTGTCCAGTGTGTTCTTTTCTGTCTTCACACGGAGCGGGAACGACTCGAGCCTTTGCCACATTTCTTACATTTATAGGGTTCTCTCCTGTGTTACTTCTTTTATATTTCTGAATGGAACTAGAAAGAGTGAGTCTTTTACCATATTTCTTAAACACATCGAAGATTTTTCACCATTGTGAGCTGTTTTACATTTTTTTCAAAGTAACTACAGAAACTGAATCGTTCCCCACATTTCCTACATTCATAGGGTTTCTGTTCAGCATGAGCACCTCTGTGGCTGTGAAGGTGACCAGAATGTCCAGAGGCTTTACCGCATTTCCGACATTTACAAGGTTTTTCCCCACCGTGCGTTCTTCCATGTCTTTGAAAAGAACTGCAAAATCTCAAGGCTTTACCACCTTTCTTCCATTCACAGGGTTTTTCTCCAGTGTAAATTACTTTGTGTCTTAGAAGTAAATAGAGAAACTTAAATGTCCTCCCACATTTCTTACATTTATGAGGTCTATTACCAGTGTGTGTTACCATGTGTCTTTGGACATTCACATTGTTTACATTTGTATGGCTTCACCCCACGTTTCTCACGTTCATATAGTTTGTGTCCAGAATGAGGTAAGATGTGCCTATTAAGGGGTGAAGGACATATAAAGACTTGCCCACACACACTGCATTCACATGAATTTATATCAGCAGAAATTTTCTTCTTCAGGTTCAGATTTGGAATCTGGCCGAATATTTCTCCACAAGGACTACCTTCTTTACATTCACAGAGTCTTTCTACCATAGGACTTCTTAAGTTTTTTCCAGAATTATTGAAATGACTTTCAATGTTCTGGTCTTCCCATTTGTTTCCATTTCCTGGCTTCCGGGGTTCTCTGGCATCCTGCTTAGGGATCTCCAAGGTCACAGGGTGACAGAGTCTGAGGCAGAGCCACCTAGGCCTCCTGGGCCCGAATTTTTTTAAAAAAAACAAAGTATTGAGTGAGACTAGAGGCAGAGATAATATAATTTTATCGGAAATAGATGTGCTTAGCATTCCCTAAATTATTACTGTACTAATTTTATTGACAGATTGCCATTAGATTTTATGTTCCAACAGCAAGAGGTCGTATTTTTGCTGAACTGAAAACTGAATGTCGGGAAGGAGCTAGTGAGAGACAAGAACAGCGGAGCCTGTTGTTACAGAAATGAGCAGATGGGTTTTAGGTGGTGGAGTGGTAAAATAACTTTTTCAGATCTGCTGTGCCAGCAAAGGTTGGTTCTATCACAGCTAGTGAAGCCCTCCCTTGGGGGCAGAGCCCACTGACCCACAGAGGGCAGGGTTGCCTCATCCCAAGCCTCAGGCTGTGGCCCAAGGCCAGCGTCAGGGATAGCTCTGGCCCTCCCAGGGCTAGCTGACAGCCTCCATCTGCCATCCAGTGTACTGTTATTTAAAATAGAGACCTCGCTGCCATCAGATGGTCAGTTAAAATAATATATTGGTGACTTTGTTTTAAAAATAGTAACACTAGGCTTCTGAATTAAAAATGAAGATCTCCTGATGTACCATCCTATTTCCGTTCCTGAAATGTCCACGGACCTTCATGTAATTTAAGATACTCTTAATGTCTCTTAAATAGATTTTATTAAATTCATGCTTTAGAATAATTTCCCAGATTATTAGTCGTACTACATTAGGCCTTATTCATTTTATGAGGGGAAATGGTTTGCCTGACTTGTTCCCCCTTGGGCCCCGAGGTGAGCGGGAAGCAATGGCCTCCTGTCACTGGGGCCTCGTGCGAGCTGCAGCCTCAGAGGCCTTTTTTATGAAATAGTCGGTTCCTGAGCCCGAGTCAGATGGGGCCCAGAGAAGTGTTTGGTTTGCCCAGCATGAGGTATAGAAACCTAAGACGCCGTCAGAAAATGACCCCATTGCCGTCCCTCCCTCGTGCTCACCACCCCCACCAGCCTGGCATCTTGCTGTGTCCTCCCTGTCACCTTGTTCCCTCGTGCTTCTCACATCCATGGCCTTGCCAGGCTCTCCCCACATCTGTGTCCATGTGGGAGAGTGAGGCACACTCACTGTGGGGAGGTTCCAAACATTGCACAGGTATATAAAGCAAAGAGGGAAACCCCCTCTTGCCCCTGCTCCCCGCCCCACCCCTGCCCACATCCCAGGAGGGGAGGAGCCCTAAGTTAACTATTCTGTGTGGACTGCACCATGCTTTGTCCCATCTACAGTACCAAGCACAAAGATAGACATACTTTTAATTTTGCCTATTAAAATGATTTAATACAAAACATAAATTTTAAATATTTGAAAGATAAAGTTTTGCCCATGATATCCCACCAAAGTATATACTTTATATAATTCAAAAAATGAAAAGCAAGTACCCCAGCCCTGTGTTAGCACCAGGAGATGGCCAGTGAGAGCACGCTGGTGCATGTCCTGCCTCCCTCTGTTAACTGATGTTAATACCAACATATCTGTACTTATGTCCTTTTGAACTTACATGCTAATTTAAAGACAGGATCACCTTGTATATAACTGTAGCAACTTGCTAAACAAGTAGCTTGGTTTTTTTTTAATCAAGGATCAAATAGTTCTATTTACAGAACTATTATATATTTATAGTTCTATTAAATATTTATATTTATGAAAAACAGATTCCTCCACCTCCTCTTTTATTTCTCTCTCCCTAGAAGTAAACTCCTTCAGTTCATTTAGCTGATTATTTTAGTGTCTATTTCCATATTGAAAAAATATGCTTAGCTCTTTCTTCATTGATCTTTTCTTAGTTTGGGGCATAAGATGCTGATTTAGTGGCTGGGCACGGTGGCTCACTCCTGTAATCCCAGCACTTTGGGAGGCTGAGGCGGGTGGATCACAAGGTCAGGAGATCAAGACCATCCTGGCAACACGATGAAACCCCGTCTCTACTAAAAATACAAAAAATTAGCTGGGTGTGATAGTGCACGCCTGTAATCCCAGCTACTCGGGAGGCTGAGGCAGGAGAATGGCATAAACCCAGGAGGTGGAGCTTGCAGTGAGCCGAAATCGCACCACTGCACTCCAGCCTGGGAGACAGAGTGAGACTCTGTCTCAAAAAAAAAAATAAAAAAAAAAAGATGCTGATTTAGCTTCTTACCAACCCAGCCCTCACCCTTGGCCTTCCTCGCCCTCCTCCCGGCTGGCGGATGTGATGGTGTTTGGCTGACTGCATCGTCGTGCACGTGGAAATGCTTTGGTACAGCAGACCTTCCCCTTTCCCCTTTCGGTCCCTGGAGTTAACAAACACTTACCTTTTGTTTGTTTGAGGTTTTTATTTGTTTTGGGAGATAGTTTTCTATGTTCTTGTTGGTAATTCAGCCCTAACTCTTCTATCAGGCATCTAAATTTTCTCTCAGCACATGCAGATATTTTGGGTGTTTCATCAGTTTCATCTCTTCAGGAACCTCTTCCGCAGCCTCAGCCCTGTTCCCCGTTGCACTGACTGCCCCTGCACCTGCTTGAAGGGGCTGTCCTGGATCTCCCTTGGTGGTTTTCTGGGAATTTCCTTCATCTCCCTCCCATGTTGGATTCCTTGCTTGCTGTCCTTGTCTCTCAGATTACTCCCTTGTTTTGGTGGGAGACATCCTCCAAAAGCTTCCTAAAAATGCCACAGAGGAGAGACATTTTTTGAGGCCTCAAATGTCTGAAACTCTTTATTCTGCCCTCTCCCATGGTGAGTAGTGTGGTTGTGTGTAGAATTCTTAGTTACAGATCAGTTGCGCTCAGAATGGCAGATGCAGTCCTGTGGTAGCGAGGCCCCTAGCATCGCCCCAGAGTGCCTTAGTGTCATCTGATGACTAATTTTTTTATTTTTTTTTTTAGACGGAGTCTCGCTCTGTCACCCAGGCTGGAGTGCAGTGGCGTGATCTCGGCTCACTGCAAGCTCTGTCTCCCGGGTTCCCGCCATTCTCCTGCCTCAGCCTCCCGAGTAGCTGGGACTACAGGCGCCCGCCACCACGCCCAGCTAATTTTTTGTATTTTTAGTAGAGACGGGGTTTCACCGTGTTAGCCAGGATGGTCTCAATCTCCTGACCTCATGATCCACCTGCCTCAGCCTCCCAAAGTGCTGGGATTACAGGCGTGAGCCACCGCGCCCGGCCGATGACTAACCTTTTCTAAGTGCTGTGGTTTGGGGTTTTGGTTTGGTTTTATCTCTGGAAACTTTTAAACTCAGTTCTTTATTCCTTGTATTCTGAGATGTTTTGATGTATGCCTTGATATGGACATTTTTTCTTTAGTTTTGCTGGGCACTTGGCCTTCAGTCTGGAAGCACATGTTATAGAGGTCTGAGAAATTTATATCATTTCTTTCAGAATGTCCTCTTAACTCCATTCTGTATTCTTTTTCTCTGAAGCACGAGTTAATTGACACTCATTTGCTCTTAAAAGTTCCGTTTTACAGCATTCTGTTCTTGTTGCATGGATATACTATCATCTCTGAGGATAAGCTTTTGTTAAAGGGTTTTATCACTCCCTTCATTGTCTTTCTCTACCCAGAGTTCCTTTTTTAGTGTGTTAGGTCCCTCCCTGTCACACACAAGGCTTTCCCCAAATGTCTGGTTGGATCATGTTTAAGATTGAAGCATTAGGCCAAGCATGGTGGCTCATGCCAGTAATCCCAGTGCTTTGGGAGACTGAGATGGGCAGATCGCCTGAGGTCAAGAGTTCAAGATCAGCCTGGCCAACATGGTGAAACCCCGTCTCTACTAAAAATACAAAATTTAGCCGGGCATGGTGGCAGGCGCCTGTAATCCCAGCTACTCGGGAGGCTGAGGCAGGAGAATTTCTTGAACCCCAGAAGCGGAGGTTGTAGTGAGCCAAGATTACAACGTTGCACTCCAGCCTGAGCAACAAGAACGTGACTTCATCTCAAAAAAAAAAAAAAAAAAGATTGAAGTATTAGAAGCCGACTGGAAGTGCTGAGTGAATGGGTGGATTGTTAAAGAATGGGTGTCTCTTGGGCCACAGGCAGCTGCAGGTGTCGCCTTCTGTAGGTTTTTTCTCTGGGCACCATTTAATTTCTCTGGAAAAGGCCCTTCCAGTCCCTTGGTGGAGGGATGTAAGCCTGGCTGCTGGGGTACAGGGCTGTGGGGTGGGACTGGGCTTCTCATGTGGCAGAGTGCAGACTCTCTGGGCAGCCCTGTTGCAGGCAGGCCTCGCCGTGCCTTCCCTGTTGGTGCCCACAGGACTGCGTGCTGCACCTGTGGCCCTGCACCTGGAAGCTGGGCATCAGTTTCTCTGCATGAAGGGCCAGCAGGAGTGAGGAAGGAGTGGAGCCTCACTTTTGGGATGGAGGTGGGGATCTGGGGTATCTAACTGCTACATACTTGGACTTTCAATAAAAAGAAAACTCCGAGTGCTGACCTTGCCTCGTTCCGCCTCCATAGCACCTGTGGTTCACTTGCTGAGCCTTTCCTGGGTGTCGTGGCCATTTGTGGAGGTTGGCATTCCCTTCGCTCTGCCATGGCATTTGGTACGGTCCTGCAGCTTCCTGTCTCTGTAGAGTGGGGGCTTTTCGTGGGCAACATCAGCATGCCACGGGGGGTTACACAGGCGAGGGACCGGCTGGGAGAAGGAAGGGGGAGCAGCCGGAGGAGGCAGCGAATACCAGCTGAATGCGGTGCAGTCCTGGCCCCTCAAAGGGCCGGTCCAGACTTCGGTGCAGCTCTGAGGCCTCCAGTGTCACACAGGAACAGGCCTGCCTCAGCACCCCTGCCCAATCGGCCCCTGGCTGACAGCTCTGTGAGAGGTACACCCTGGCAGGGACAGAGGATGGGTGCAGACACTGCACTGGGCCGTCTGTCACTCCCACTCCTGTGGTGGGAGACCAAGGAGTACGTTTCCGTGGCCCCCACAGTCCAGCCTGGACCCCTCAGCTCTACTTCTCCACATAAGTTGGGAGTGGCTTTCCTGTGGCGTCCATGGTTCTCTTCCTCAGGGGAACTCTGGAAGACAGAGGTTAGTGGGACACCCTATAGTCCCTGTCCCTGTGGTCTCTCTGCTGGCTCTCGCCCTTCCCGTTTCCTGTTATTCACACCCTCAGCTCTCACATCAGCAAGCCCCTGTGGCTTACCTGGCGTGTGTCCCGGACCTTCATTCCTGAGCCGTCTGTGTCTGGTGGCGCTCAGTGGGCCACAGGGTCCCAGCCACCCAGTGGCCGTCTCCCCAGCCCTCAGTGTGTGGCTGGAGCAGAGGCCCTTGGCAGTTGGAGTAACCCCCACACGAGTTCCTTGGCCTGTGAGTAAGTCATCACAACGAGGCCAGATGGAAACCTGAAACTGCCCCCAAGATAGCAAATCAAGAACAAGATCACACATGCAGGGCTCGGGTGGGTGGAAGAGATTCGTGCCACCATGGAAGCCTCAGGGGAGCGGGGACAGTGGTCTCCTGCATCCCCGTCCAACTCACTAGTCCAGCCCTTGAAGAAACTGCATGGATTCTGGCGAATGACTCTAGACAGCCACAGGCTTATGGCACTGGCAGTCCTGGCTGCAGCTGCTGTGCGGTCGAGGTGCGGTTGCTGGAGCAGATTAATAAGGCCTCAGGTGCGGCGTATTGATCGGGCAAATGCATCCTCCACACTGCTTAGAAGAGAGGCCCAGACAGCACCCACACGCGTGCAGGCTGGACAGCAGTGTTCTCTTACAGCTTTGTTCTAAGGCTTTGCTAACGTTCCCACCCTGCCATAACATGACCAGAAGAGAACTGGCCCAGACTTCACTTCTGACCTGACCCCACAAACTCCGCAAGTGGAGGAGCCATGATAGCGTTTGGGGTCTTCGGGTTTCAGTGTCTACTTAGAGCTGTGTCCATTCATCCTCAAGAGTGCCTGGCTGTTCTCCTTACCCAGTGGACAGCCACAGCTACCTGTGGGGAAGGACCAGGGAAGGCCAGACAGTGGACACCTGTCAGGATGTGCTCCTTCCTGGGATACCTCTCAAGCAGTGGGTCTGGATCCCAGAGTCGAGCAGGCAGTGGGGGAGGTCAGCACCTGCCCCACTTGTGCTGCGGGTGTTGGGTTCCAGGCTCTTTGGTGCCCCACTCGTGCTGCGGGTGCTGTGGTGCCGTCACTGCTGCCCACAGAGTAGCGTTGGGTTCCAGGCTCTTTGGGAGCCAAGCCCCGAGCCAGGCATCACTTGGATCTTTACTTGGCATTTGTCATCTTTGTTCTGAGTGATTTTCAAGACTTGAAGGGGCATAACTGTCTTTCCTCTGCTGTCCTTGAAATTGAAGTGAGGTGTTGGGAAGTTGTCTCAGTTTGTATTTCGGGGGTGCCTAGAGAGGGTCCCAGGGTGCGGGGAGAGCTCTAGGAGCCCTGTGACCTCCTTAGCCACCTCCCCATTGGCCACACAGAGCACCCGTGCAAGCTTGGGATTCTGTCACCACAGTCTTCCAGCAGACGGCAGTGAAGTGTGCTTTTCCGGCTACATTAGTATGTGGTGACAGTTTTTTGACAGATGGCAGCGTCTTCAGATGAGCGTGTTTTCTGGCGCACTGGGGTTCGCGGAGCTGGCGGGCAGCCTGTGGAGATGGTTCCACTGCTGCGTCTGTCCTTGTAGAACCAGGCTGTCCTTGTCATCCTTGCTCCTGCGGCTGTGCTGTTAGTTCTGGGTGGGCTGGGCTTCGGGGCCTGCCGGCTGGTGAAGTGTGTGCATTTCACACCTCAGAAGTCAGCCTTCTGGAGAGAAAGTGCCCACGGCACACCCTCCGCGGCCTGAGGGAGCGCCTCTTTCAGCTTCTCCCGCCAGCACCACGGCTGCTTGCTTTCCATCGCTGCCACGTGATAGACTAAAAATGGGCTTTCATGTTGGGTTTTTAAAAAAGATTTTTGTGAGATTGAGCATTATTTTATCTGTTAGTAATTTGTGTTCTGAAATGCCTGTTCTTGCCATGTTCTTTGATTTTAAAAAAGGAAACGAGAAACAAATTGGTTCATTTGGTCTTAGCTCCATGACCAGGTCCTCACAGCGGACAGTCCCTGGTCGAATGTGGGCTGCTTCTCCCCAGCTTTCCTTCGTGTGGGAGGCGGCCTGGCTTCTTCCTCTCAGGCCTTCGGGGTGTCTGCACAGTGCCCTGAGGTGGAATGGAGGCCTGGGGGCCAGGTAGAGATTGTGACTGCATTTTTAAACATTATATATTGATCATTTAAATTTTACAGAATCTAGGAAGCCTAGAAATAGACCATTTAGCAGCATTGGAATGTGATTGTAACTGTTGTGAATGTTGAAATGGCTTCCTGCTTGCCCTGATAACAGCTCGCTCCACAGCCTTCACGGAGGCACACCTGCAACCCGCTTGTGGCCCATCAGTTGAGATGTCTTAAAGTCAGGTGTTAGGCAGTGTTACGGAACCTGCAACTCCCCAGGTAAAGGATCCTCACGCCTTACCCTGCGTCAGTGGCTTGGCAGTTTAACATTGCAGGTACACTGCTCTTGTGAAAAGAATGGATATGGGTTGTTTACAAGTCACAGTTTCTAGATTGAGTTTGCAGGCTGAAGTCCCCAGGCAAAAGTCAAATTCCTCAGGCCTGAGGAAGGGGCTGGGGTGGAGGATCAGCAGGAAGAAAGTCCCTTAATTATGAGGGAAACGGTTGCAGAGGTTGTGTTAAGGCTTTGCAAGTCGGGTGGAACGTGATGCACGTCTTCATTCAGCAGGCACTTCCCAAGTGTCTGCTTGCGCCAGGCCTGCTTCTGAGTGCTGAGAGCACAGCCAGTGCCCTGCTCACACAGAGTCAGCCCTGGGGAGGGGAAGAGAGGTGGCAACTGGAACATGAGCAGGTGAGTTTTTGTGCCACGTACAGATGGAGATGGCAGCACCAGTGCTGGTGGGTCCTTGTGGCGGAGGTGAGAAGCCTGGAGGTGGATGATCATGGAATTGCTCTTCCAAGGAGAGAAAGAGCCATGGGAAGATTCCAGGTTGGGAGGATTCTGGACCTGTGCTGTCCAGTATGGCAGCCACTAACCACAAGAGGCTGTGGAGCACCCAGGATGTGGCCATGCCACATTTGTGAAATACATACTGGACTTCAGAGGCTCACTACCAAAAAGAGAATGTAAAATATCTCAGTATTTTTCTTACGTTGATTACATTTTGAAATGATAATATTATGGATATATTGGGTTAAATAAAATACACTGTATTAGGATTTCACCTATTTCTGTTCATGCTGTTGAACATGGCTACTAGAAAATGTACATTATACACATCGTTCGCATTCTGTGACATTGTCTATGGAACAGCACTGCCCTGGACTGATGGTGAGCATGAGGACCTTAGCAGAAGAGAGTCAGAGTGTTGGGGAGCTCAAGTCCAGGTGTGGAGAGCGGGAGGGGACGCGTGTGCTGGACATGTAGATGCATGGATGGAGGGTAGATAGGACAGCCTGAGGGCCTGCGAGACCACAGAACGGGCAAAGGAGAGCCATGAAGGTTTCCACTGAGGGCGAGGGGCACCATCTGACCGCTTTAGGCTGATTTATTTTAGTTTCAATTTGAGAGTAAGATTTTCCAAAATTGTTCCCAAATCTCAGAGTTCTGTTCACTCCCTGCACTCTCACACTGGCTTCACAACCCTCACGGATGCGAAGTCGTTTATTTAGTGTGCTTCATTCATTAGACTAATTTAACCCGTTGCTTTCCTAGGATTTGAAGCCTAGCAACATCGTTGTGAAATCAGACTGCACCCTGAAGATCCTTGACTTTGGCCTGGCCCGGACGGCCTGCACCAACTTCATGATGACCCCTTACGTGGTGACCCGGTACTACCGGGCACCCGAAGTCATCCTGGGTATGGGCTACAAAGAGAACGGTGAGTATAGCCAGGGCTGGAGGAGGCTGGGATGTTTAGAAACTGCTCTAGTGGTGGTCTCGAGTTTTCTCTCTTTCCTTTGAACTATATGATGTATACTGTGGGGACTGTTACGCATAGAATATAGCATGATCCAGAGATAAGAAATAATTAATTGTGTTTTTCCATTGGTTAAAATCATTCTCTCTTAAACATCCACTTTTAAAATTAGTATTTTTGAACTTTTTAATCAGTTTAACCTACCTGCAGCCAAGTGTGCAGATCCTGAGTGTGCAGCTCAGCTGACGTGAGCACACCCACAGCACCCGCAGCTCTGGCCTCCCCTTGGCCCCTCCCCGTCGCAGCACACGGGGCTGGCCAGTCTCCTGATCGCCAGTGCCCTGGATCAGCTTTATTTGTTGGTCTGCATATTGGTGTTTTGAATTTGATATAAATGGAATAATACATGTTCTCATGTAAAATTGGTGTTTTTTACATCAAAACTTAGCTTATTCTAGCAATATCAGAGCTCTTTGAAACTTGGCTTTTAGCAAATTTGTTGAAAATAACGAAATCTCGCTTACTTGTTTTTAAAAAGACTGAAAGTTTGCCCAGGTCATCTGAAATGAGTTTTGCCGCAGGTTCATCTTGCTGCGTTGTAGCTTGTGTTCTCGCCCTGAGAGGCACAGCTCTATGTGCTTCCTGTGGAGGAGAGAAAACTTGATCCCCTGTTCACTTGTCCCCTCTGCCCACCAGCAGGGCATTTAGAGGGCTCTGCTGTCTGTCTGGGGCCTGGGCCCCACAGATGAGGGTGGGCACTGTGGAAGTCTGGGCTCCTCTGGCAGGGCCTCACCTGCAGTCCTACAAGCCGGCCAACCTGCGCCAACAGTCAGTTCCCCCATGGAGTGCTGCTGCCTTTCTGACGGGCAGTCTAGAAAGTGATCGCTCAGGAGGTGTGGTGTCAACAATGCACAAAGGCTCTCACTGGCAAGCTAGTGACATTTACTGGGTTTGTCTCTGGGAGGGGGTTTGGAGAAAAGGGATGTGGGACTCTAGCTGGTTTTTAATCCCCTGGTGTTTGGTAGTGGACATCTGGTCTGTCGGGTGCATCATGGCAGAAATGGTCCTCCATAAAGTCCTGTTCCCAGGAAGAGACTGTATCCTTCACGGGGGACCTGGCACTTGGCCATAGAGGCTGGGGGTGGGCATGTGACCCTGAAAAGCTTTGTGTTCACAGGCACTTCTTGTTTCTGGTTTTTTGTTTGTTTGTTTGTTTTAAGCTATAAAGTATTGGACTCTTTGGCACTAAAACCCCAGATTGCTACAAACTGAAGGCTAAACTAGAGGTCAGCAATCATTCATATTGTGTAAAATTTCACCCTTAGCTAGCAATTTATTTTTCCATATTTGTGTGTTTAGTGCACTGTTAGAATTCCTTTTCCTCACCTTTGTTTTGTTCATGACACTTCATAATTTTATCATTTCATTTTATTTTCAGTTGATATCTGGTCAGTGGGTTGCATCATGGGAGAGCTGGTGAAAGGTTGTGTGATATTCCAAGGCACTGACCGTATCCTTCCCCGCGACCTTGGCCCCGCCATGCTTTCCATAATGCCTCAGGCAGCATGACCACCTGCTTACACGGGCGCTCACGAGGACAATGTCGTAACCACGCCAGACTGTGTTCTAAGGGGGGCTTGACTATATTTGTTAATTAGCGTCACAAACCAAGTGGTTCAATTTTATTCTTTATTTTTAACTTGATTACCTGTGATGATTTTGAGAGTTAGAGTTAAGTTAAATCAATTATATTAGCTTAATTTTACCAAAAATAGCTGGACATATAGAAGAAATTATTTACTCTTTGATAAGTATATTCTGATATTTAAATGAAAATACTGTATTATTTAGTTTATCCCATTTAACTAGGAAAGATGCTATCTAAATTTAATAGACTCATGTACTTGTGTGCTTTAATTAAGTACTATTTTGTTAGTTACTGGTATGCATTGAAATATTTTCCCCCAAAGTAAGAACTGAAGCACATTATAAAAGACCTAAGTGAAAGAGATTAAAATGAAAATTTTGTGAGGAACAATATGTTAAACTTTCTTGTTTGTTACTGTGCTGACATTTTGTAGAATTTAAAAAAAAATCTGGTGGGTTATTTTGTGACACACTGGGGAAGTCAAAATACATGTAAAATGAAAGAGATAAACTCATACTGTAGTCAGCAAGTCGTGTTAGATATACAGCAGAAAGGAGAATAACTAATTGTTACGATAGCCTTCTTTCCTCATTTGCCATTCTTCCATCCTTAGTATTTTTTACCCTAACATGGTTCTTCACATCTTCCCTTTTTCATTTGTGTTTTAACCACTTAGTTTTTCATTAGTCTTTGGCTTTGTTTTCGTTACAAAAGTTGAAATTGGTCTCCATCCTTGGGCAGATTGATGGCTGCTTTTAAGGAAAGCGAGCTCTGTGGTCAGTGTTTTGTGTGTATCTTAGGAAGAAAATTTCAGATTTTAATAAGTTCATCAGAGTGGTCTCCTTATAACATAAATTCTTCACAATGCAAACTTGAAATGAAAATATTTTTATTCCTCTCATTTTATTTACTTTTCTTTACATTTTCTGTATCATAGATTATATGTCAAGTTAAATATTTTATTTGTTCTAGTAAATTTTCTAGCAGTTTCTATAGCCTTACCTCAGATTCACTTGTTTCAACCTATAAATAAGGAAGTCTTTATTTTGCAAGTGAACTTAATTAAAAAGGGAAAGTTGAGGAATTAAGAGACTAATAATTTAGAAATATATACTTAATGTTCAGTTTGTCTCAATTCTTATTCATTTTGTGCCATTCCTTGTTTTATTAAGAAATGTTTTCTTCAAAAAGTACAAAAATGAAAAATGTGAGTACTTTTTGGTGCATTTTAGTAAGTAACTTAAAATTCCTGCTTTACATATTAATATTAATGTCAGTAATTAATGGTGTTATCTATAAGGTTACCTTGTTATTCCCAAAAGTCACACACAATTTAACATCATTTTTCTAAAGAAAATTTTGCCAGCTCTTTCAAGTATTAGATTGAAATTTGGGAGATAGAAAAAAGTTGCAGAAATCAGACTGAGGGTCTCAGAGATTTGCTTTAATGTGTGACCTGGGGTAGAAAAGGAACTCCTGTCCCTGTGGTGACCTATGAGAAAGAGAAAGCTTTCGCCAGGCTACCTCGGGCTCCAGCTCAGACTCCTCCCCTCGGCAGCCAAGCATTCTTGAGAAATTTAGGGCCTCTCTGAGCCTTGGTTTCCCCTTCTGTAAAATAGGAGACCTGCAGTCTGCCTGCAGCTTCACGAAAATTAGACAACAGGGTCCACTGAGCTTGCTGGAATTACTGTTCCCCTTCCCCCAGCCCTCCCATCTGTCCCCTGTCCCTCCCATCTGTGGGATGCTGGGGTGCAGGCCTCTCAGGGAATCTGTGGGGCTTCTCCCACAACTGGTTTAATTTCTAGTCCTTTATCATTAATCCAGCAGATATTTCTCTCACCTGCCCATTTCTGGGTGCCTAGTCTGACTTAGATGCAAAGAGGCTCCTCCCAGCTGCTAAATTGAGGCTGGATCATCAAGGGCAGGGCAGAGCAGGAGACCAGAGCAGAGGCTGCCATCATCCAGAGGAGAGGCGGAGGCCCCCAGCAGGCTGGGAGGGTGCGGCCGGGGAGATGGAGGTGGAGGCCCCCCGCAGGCTGGGAGGGTGCGGCCAGGGAGATGGGCTTGTACTCTGCTTTGAAGTTGGACCCTTCAAGGAGCCTTGCTAGGGTTTGGAGATGTCTGTTAGACAGTGGAATTCAGGGGCAAGGTCTGGGATAGAGAGATCAAAGTGGGTGTCATCCATCTGTTGGTAGCCTTGAAGCCTAGGACTGGTAGCAAGCGCTTGCAGGGGAGGAAGAGACCAGGACCCAGGACTTAGCCCCATTGAGGTGGAGGGACAAAGGGAATAGGGAAGGAAATGGAGAAGGCACTCCAGCGACCCCTCCTCCTAGAGCGTGGTGACAGAGGGAGGGTCATTCACATGAGATGAGGACAGAGGACTGGCCACTGGGCTTCGTGATGGCTGCTGGCAGCCATGATGGGCACAGCATTTATGGAGTGGAGGGAAGAAAGCCTGATGGGAGTATGTTTGAGAGAAAATGAGAGGCTGGGAATTAGAGACACAAGTATAGGCAGCTCTTTTTTTTTTTTTTTTTGGAGACAGAGTCTCACTCCGTTGTCCAAGCTGGAGGGCAGTGGTGTGATCTCGGCTCACTGCAGCCTCCACCACCTGGGTTCAAGCAATTCTCTACCTCAGCCTCCCGAGTAGCTGGGATTACAGGTGCCCGCCACTACGCCCAGCTAATTTTTGTATTTTTAGTAGGGCTGGGGTTTCACCGTCTTGGCCCAGCTGGTCTTGAACTCCTGACCTTGTGATCCACCTGCCTTGGCTTCCCCAAGTGCTGGGATTACAGGTGTGACCCACCACGCCCGACCGACAGCTCTTTATGGAAGTTTTGCTGCAAATAGGAATAAGATAGAGCAATAGGTAGTGGGGGCCAAAAGCAGGCAGCTACTATGTTAACACAGGAGAAAACACTGTCAGTTACCAACGTGATGGAATGTACTGGTAGAGTGTAAAACGTTGATGATGTTGGAGAAGGAAGAGTTGAGGGAGCTCTTCCTTGGGTAAGCACGAGGGTTAGTCTAGAGCTGGGCAGGCTAGGTGTAGCCGGGAGCCCAGTTGGTTGCTGTGTGGCAAATGGCACACAGATGCTGGGTGGGTGCATCCTGGGGAGTCTGTGGGAGTGAGCATACAGAAGAGGTATCAAAAGTATAAGGCGGGCCAGGCGCGGTGGCTAACACCTATATAATCCCAGCACTTTGGGAGGCCGAGGCAGGCAGATCACTTGAGGCCAGGAGTTCAAGACCAGCCTGGCCAACATGGCAAAACCCCATCTCTGCTAAAAATACAAAAATTAGCCGGTCGTGATGGCAGGTGCCTGTAGTCCCAGCTACTTGGGAGGCTGAGGCAGGAGAATCACTGGAGCCCGGGAGGTGGAGGTTGCAGTGAGCCGAGATCGTGCTACTGCACTCCAGCCTGGGCAACAGAACGAGACTATATATATATATATGTATGTGTATGTGTGTGTGTGTGTGTGTGTGTGTATTATATATGGCAGAAGGAAAAAGTGTGAGAACAGTTTTCACATTTTGGCTAAATAGGTAAATAAAATGTGGACATAATTCTGATTTGACAACATGTATGAAACAGGAGTAAGAAGGAGAATTTGCTAGTGAATTGAAGGCCAGAAACCCATTTCCTGAGCAGGTCTTTGGAAGTATAACATTTTGGAAGAACTGAGTTCATGTACCGGTTCCCTAGGTTATTTCATGGTCATGTAAGTTCATTTTTCTAAGACATGCCTCAGTGAGCACTTTTTGAAGCTGCTGTTGATGCTGTTTTTTTCTCGCTTGCATTCTCTTGTATAGTTGAGTACGGTTCCAGTATCACTTTCCCACATGTAATCCTAATTATCCCAAGCCTAACAAGCACCCTGTGGAACAGGCAAAGCTGGTAATGTCTGCATTGAGCAAAGAAGGAAATGGACCCCTAAGGAAGCTTGACTTTCCTGACACACTGTGAGTGTTGAATGCAGAGTTGAGTCTGAAACCCAGGTCATGCACTTTGAAAGGAAATAAAATGCATTACCTCGGTATTGGCAGTGATGGTTGGGAAGAGTCAATTCCAAGTAAAGCAGAGTATCGTTTGAAAGCTGTCAGTGGGCTCAGTCTAAGCCCAGTTGGTTGGTTCCCCGGCTGTAAAGTGAGGAGGTCAGACAGGTCTCTCACAGGTCCCTCGAGATCCTCTGTTCTTCAGAGAGCTGTGAATGAATCTAAGGTAGCATTAGTATGAAAACTGATTTCAATTTGCTGATGTAATGTTTATCTAGTTTCATGTTTAATCATTTTTGCCATAGGTATTCTTAGTTAAAAGATCAACTTTATTTTGAACTAGAGTGGGCAGGTGTGTAGACTTCATTGTGTTGATTTAATAAGCTGTGTCATAGTTTATGAAGATGCAGAGTGGAAGAGTTTTTAAAAATAGTGTAACTTGGAAACCCAAACCTTATTTGAATATTATTTGGAAATTCTGCTGCTGATCCGGTGGGGTGGCCTAGCCGATAGGTGTAAAGATGAGTCAAACGCTGCTGCATGTGCTGTGAATACGAGGCACTCCAGTTGTATTTTCCTCAAGAGACTCCTTAGATATTGATCAGTGGAATAAAGTTATTGAGCAGCTTGGAACACCATCAGCAGAGTTCATGAAGAAACTGCAGCCGACTGTGAGGAATTATGTAGAAAACAGACCAAAGTATCCTGGAATCAAATTCGAAGAACTCTTTCCAGACTGGATATTCCCATCAGAGTCTGAGCGAGACAAAATAAAAAGTAAGATACCCTTTTTTTCTTAGACTTGTGTTTTGTAATTCAGGTGGCGCTTTCAGTCTTTCATGTTTGTATTCTAAAAACCTGTGAGTTTTGGGAGAGAAAGTCATTTTAGGCCAGAAGTCTGAGGTATGAAGGCACTGAGGAGAGAAAGCTTAAAGGTCTGGAAGCTTTATCCTCCATAACATGGCTTAATTGAAGCCTTTGGCCAAAATAAAAATCATCAAATCAGTCTGAAAGAATCTTGTTACAGTTACAGCAACTGGAATTCACAAAGTTTTCAGGTGAAAAGAACCCTTGAATGCAGATTCTAGAGTCGGAGCCATGTGACAGTCACTCGGTAGAAAAGGTCCTCCCCACCTCCTCCTGCAGCCTTTACTACGGTGTGATTGCTTAAGGAGAAAGAAGAGATTTTCTTCTGTCCACATTAAGATTAAGGTAAACTGGGCCGGGCGCGGTGGCTCACGCCTGTAATCCCAGCACTTTGGGAGGCCGAGGCGGGCGGATCACGAGGTCAGGAGATCGAGACCATCCTGGCGAACCCGGTGAAACCCCGTCTCTACTAAAAAGACAAAAAATTAGCCGGGCGTGGTGGCGGCGCCTGTAGTCCCAGCTACTCGGGAGGCTGAGGCAGGAGAATGGCCTGAACCCGGGAGGCGGAGCTTGCAGTGAGTCGAGATTACGCCACTGCACTCCAGCCTGGGCAACAGAGCGAGACTCCGTCTCAATAAAAAAAAAAAAAAATTAAGGTAAACTGTGCCTTAATCAGAAAACCCTCAGTCATTCCTGTGCTTACTCAGGTTGTGAACTTCAATTGCCAAAACCTAGGTGATCCTTATATTTAACTAAGTTATTGAACTTGTTTTTGTTTTTTTTTTTTCTAAATACCAATCTGTAGATTAAAAAAAAAAAAAAAAAACTGTAAGTTGCCAGCACTGTATACAGCTAGGCCAGCCAGAAGCATCTGTGAGTGTTTCATCCTGTGGGAATGTGAGATTGTTGCACGGTTTAAAAAGTCTGTTCTAATTTCATTTTGATGTGACTTAGAGAAAAATACTCCCCCGTGCCTCATGCCCACACCCTGGGCAGTGCCACCCGCAGCTCGGCAATTGCCACCTTCCTTGCTGTGGTTTCCCAGCCTTGGGCCCTGCCCAGACATTGGTCTGAGGCTGCCTGGTGCTCTTCCCCACCACCCTGGGGGCCCAGGTTTCTCTTCCCCTCGCAGATCCAGAGGCGTAAAACCACATTTGGAAACCTGGTTTGTCATGAAAGTGGCCATCTGACTTTTTCTTAAAAATGTTTGGGTTATGGCCAGGCGCGGTGGCTCATGCCTGTAATCCCAGCACTTTGGGAGGCCGAGGCAGGCAGATCATGAGGTCAAGAGATCGAGACCATCCTGGCTAACATAGTGAAACCCCATCTCTACTAAAAAAATACAAAAAATTAGCCGGGCGGGGTGGCGGGCGCCTGTAGTCCCAGCTACTCGGGAGGCTGAGGCAGGAGAATGGTGTGAACCCGGGAGGCGGAGCTTGCAGTGAGCCGAGATTGCGCCACTGCACTCCAGCCTGGGCGACAGAGCGAGACTCTGTCTCAAAAAAAAAAAAAAAAAAATTTGTGTTATATTCATCTTGAACCTATCAAACGTTTCTCAAAATTAATACATCTTTGTTCTGTCTGTGCTGTCGTATTTAGTTCTTTATTGTATGATTCTCTTTGTTTCATATTAAAAGCATTAGTGTATTAATCTAATCTTTGTTGTCACCCTAGCCAGTCAAGCCAGAGATCTGTTATCGAAAATGCTAGTGATTGATCCTGACAAGCGGATCTCTGTAGACGAAGCTCTGCGTCACCCGTACATCACTGTCTGGTATGACCCGGCCGAAGCAGAGGCAGTGAGTATCTGTTTTGAAAAGACTTGTATGTGGAGGCCGGGCTTGTATTTCCTTGGATCTTGTCTGCTCGTCCAGAGCGGCTACATATGGGTAGCAAGTTCTCCATCTGGGGCTCCCAGTTACAAAAAGGCCAAGTGCTGTCTGAGGCCTGGGCCGCTTTGCTCGGAGGACCTCAGGAATGAACTTACGCTTTGGTGATACCAGTCTCCATTTTGCAAAGGCTGCTGTGAGCTCATAGTTTATTAAGCATCTGTTCTGTGCCATTGGCTTTGGTTACATCCTCTTGTTTAGGCCACTCAACCAGAGAGGCTGAGCAGCTTGCTGAAAAATCACACGTCTGTGTATCCTTCCCTAAAGGCCTTGTGCCTCCTGGCTCTCCCGCTGGAGGAGCTCCACTCTGAGTTCGGTGCTCACGTGCGTGTTTCTGTGTCAGCGCTGGTGTGAGTGAGCTTTAGCTGTGAGGGAGATCACTGCGTAGTGGCGGGCTTCCTTCGTGCCATGAGTGACACACATGTTTATGGCATGGCCTGTGGTTTTGCCATCAGTTTAAACGTTGTTTTATATAAAAAGAATCCAATTTATAAGCAGACTTTTGTAACAGTCCATTTATGAGTTGGACTTTGGGTTTGGGAGTTCTCACATGAAGAACATGTAAAATTTGTTCTAAGAAACAGCAGTACCTTCCATAGCTGCCTGCACAATGCCTTGTCCATGATGGGTCTCGGGAAACAGCCTGTGATGGGCAGATGTCTGTGTTTTGAGGTCAGGTGATTATTAAGAGGAACATAGTAACTCTTTTTTGGTTAACTTTTTCATAATTATTTTGATCCCAAAGCTGATCCAATATTGCATGACAAATCTTTATTAAACCATGTGTTGAATTAAACTAAATCCATATCATAAATAGACTAGAAGTCTTCCAAGCGATTTTACCTTTTTTAGTGCCTCATTTTTTTTGAGGCATTACTATTGACTTTACATATGATTTAATTTTTAGCCACCACCTCAGATTTATGATGCCCAGTTGGAAGAAAGAGAACATGCAATTGAAGAATGGAAAGGTAAAGATGGAGCTTATTTTGATCCTTCCTTAGGACATTTCTTCCAGTCCTGTAAAGCAGAGGCTTTTCATTTTGTGACATTTCCCTTCAGGAAGGGGCAAGAAATGCTGCGACCCACTTAGCCTCTTTCTCCCCAGTTTCCAGTAGAAAAAGGACTTGAAGAGAACAGAGTTAGAGAGGAACATGTATCAATTTCTTATCATTTGCTTCAAGAGGGAAAAATAGCATTTTTTTCATGGCTTTTCACATATCGGTTTGTAAACTGAGCTTAGTAATTGCATCACACTTACATTGATAACATGTTGCAAATTTCAGGTGACACCAGTTCACAGGCTGCATGTTACCTATAGAATTCCCAGTGTGTGCAGATATGGGGAGCCAGGGCTGGGGGTCATGTGAACTTCTGCCTGCTTTTTTTAAGCCGTGTAGTTGTACATACGTTTTAAAATCTAGTTTGGGGGAAACTGCAGATTGAAAATATGCAAATAGGTATTATTACCACTGTAAGATTAACCAGACCACCCACAACAAACTGCACCTATAATGAAGAGGTCGGCCTGACAGTTCTTCATTAAGAAGCGGCATCAGTAGTAACTGAGAACCACAGTCAGAGTGAGTCAGCACTGAGGGTGGGTCCTGCCCCGGGGCCCTCCTGGAGTGCCGGTTGCCTGTGTGAGCTCAGCAGTGCATGCTCACAGCACACTCACTGGCCTCCGGAAATGGTTGCAACGCGCTAGTGCTGGTTTATGAATACTGACATTTTAGGAATCCCTAATCACTTACTTAGTAGGTAATTAGTTTTTCTTACAAATGAAAGTTGAAGTTGAAACAAGGAAAAGACTTAGGCGTGTGGATTCATTTCTGGCCAGTGTCGGGGGTTCCTAGCCCACATGTGGATGCCGGCTACCTTTGGAAAACCCCAAGTAACTACGTAGAGAAGCATATTGAAATGGATGTGAGAGTATCCAGTCCCTTACAGTGTTCTGTGGGAGCCAGTCCACTTCATACAGCCCCTTGTGGGTCCAGAACCACCCCACGTTTTGCTCCCTTACTGCTGCATGGAAAAGATGGGATGTAGTCCAGGCGCAGTGGCTCACACCCGTGATCCCAGCACTGTGGGAGGCCCAGGCGGGCAGACGGCTTGAGGCCAGGAATTCAAGACAAGCCTAGCCAACGTAGCGAAACCCCATCTCTACAAAAACTATAAAAATTAGCCAGGCATGGTGGTGAACACCTGTAATCCCAGCCACTTGGATGGCTGAGGCATCCAGGAGGTAGCGGTTGCAGTGAGCCAAGACTGTGCCACTGCACTCCAGCCTGGATGACAGCATGAAACTGTCTCAGAAAAAAAAAAAAAAAAAAAAAAAAAAAACCCAAAGAAAGAAAGAAAAGAAAAGATATAATGTATCAAAACATGAATATTTTGGTCCACTTAGACTATATTACTGAATTGACTCTTATCTTACAATTAAAAATAACACATCGGAGTGCCTTTGGAGTGGTTCCAGTTGATTTGGAAGCAGAGTTTAGAGATACAATGAAACTGTTTAGAAACTGATTAAGCATTTTAACTTGTATTTTTATTAAAGAGCTAATTTACAAAGAAGTCATGGATTGGGAAGAAAGAAGCAAGAATGGTGTTGTAAAAGATCAGCCTTCAGGTTAGTGATTGTTTTAATTGATTGTATGATATTTTTCTTACCTTATTCAGCTTTTCTTTTTTGAGACAGTCTCACTCTGTCACCCAGGCTGGAGTACAGTGGAATGATCTCTGCTCACTGCAACCTCCACCTCCTGGGTTCAAGTGATTCTCCTGCCTCAGCCTCCCAAGTAGCTGGGATTACAGGCACGTGCCACCACGCCCGGCTAATTTTTGTATTTTTAGTAGAAACGGGGTTTCACTGTATTGACCAAGCTGGTCTTGATCTCCTGACCTCGTGATCCGCCCGCTTCAGCCTCCCAAAGTGGTGGGATTACAGGCGTGAGCCACTGCACCTGGCCTCTTTCCCTATTCATCTTTTATAAATGGCAGCAGCATGTTTGAAACGCCAGCCTGGCTAGCATCAGATTTAAAAACCACTGTATGAATAGCCACCCTTTTTGGCTTGTCATAGTGAAGGGGGTGGTGGATGGCATTTTACTGATGTGCCAGGCACTGAACTTCCTTATAAACATTTCTCTTTCATCTTTGCAACGATTGCTGTCACGTCCATTTACAGATGAAATGGAATTTAAAGCCTTTTCAACGTTGATAACCCACCCAAAATGCCAATCTAAGTAAAATGGAATTTGGTTTTCTCTTGAGAAAATTGTTCATATCATTCTCCCATTTTTCTACTTGATCTGCCGATCTTGATAGTGGTGGAAGCCTGCTGACCGGGTGGTTGTACGATTATGAGAGACTCTGATATTAGTGGTATTCACTTACGTCTGCAGGATTCTTCCCGTTTACTAAATGAAACGCTCAAGTTATATTTATTGTCTCTCTCCCACTCCCACTGGAAAGCACACACGCGTGGGGATGTGCAGAGAGCACAGCTTACTTTTTATTCTTGAATTTTATATTCAACATGACGTATGTGTCAAGCATCTAGAGATTATATAACTTCAGCAAGAACTTAAGTGCTTGTTAACTAAGCACGAATTTATGACTGCAGACGTCGATCTCAGAGAGTCTGCATGTTGTATTTTTATTCACACCAGACTAAAATATAGATAGTAGGAAGTAGAATAGTTTCATTTGCTTTAAAAGATTAAAATGTCAGTTTTCTGGAGGTACAAAACAATAAAAAATACGAGGCCACTAATTTTTTTCCTTTTTCTAGTATATAGTCTTTATTGCAAAAGATTTATTTGAATGTTGATGCTTTCTTTTCTGTAGATTTAGTGTTTATGTTATAAATTGTTATAATTCAAATGTCTGGTGACACTTGAATTCAATTCAGGCTTAAGCTTTTGTGATACTGCATTTTCAGATAAATATAGCTGTTTCCTTTTGATGTCTGCTTGAAAGCAGCGGTTATTTTTTAAGTAGCTAACATGATTATACATGGCCACATATATGTTTAGCCACTGAGAAGAAAAGAAGAATCTTGCAAGGAAAGACATAGGAATATGGGACTCTGGGCCCAAAGAAAGACTCAAGGAAAAGTTCAGAAAGTCCAGCTGACTAACTTCTTGTTTATGCTCATAGTTAGGGTTGGGAAACTGCAAAAGGACAGAGCCGAGAAATGGCCTGAAGTCTCGTTGCCTGGATTTGCAGCAATGTCGTGCCTCAGATTTTATTATATTTGGTTTTCTTAGCACAGATGCAGCAGTAAGTAGCAACGCCACTCCTTCTCAGTCTTCATCTATCAATGACATTTCATCCATGTCCACTGAGCAGACACTGGCCTCAGACACAGACAGCAGTCTTGATGCCTCGACGGGACCCCTTGAAGGTTGTCGATGATAAGTTAGAAATAGCAAACCTGTCATCATTGAAGGAACTCTCACCTCCATGGGCCTGAAATGCTTGGGAGTTGATGGAACCAAATAGAAAACTCCATGTTCTGCATGTACGAAACACAATGCCTTGCCCCTACTCAGATCTAATAGGATTGCCTGCTTAGATGATAAAATGAGGCAGAATATGTCTGAAGAAAAAAAGTGCAAGCCACACTTGTAGAGATTTTGTTCAAGATCATTTCAGGTGAGCAGTTAGAGTAGGTGAGGTTGTTTCAAGCTGTAATAGTGACAGTTTCTCATCATCCGTAACTGTTGAGAGGTGTGTGCATGTGACCACAGATGCTTGCTTGGACTTGCCCATCTAGCACTTTGGAAATCAGTATTTAAATGCCAAATAATCTCCCAGGTAGTGCTGCTTCTGAAGTTATCTCTTAATCTTCTTAAGTAATTTGGTGTCTGTCCAGAAAAGGTTGATTTATGTGTATTAATTGGCCGTCATGATGTTATCATATCTTATTCCCTTTTGTGCTATGATTTATTCTATCTTTTGTATTTCAGAAGACATATTAATTAAATCTATTTAATAAATAAAAATATATAGCTTTTCTTAAATTTGTGATGTTTGGGGCTGAGAATTATCACGGCTAAAACCAAGACACTCATGTGGACATCTTGTTTTCTTTAAACTGTCTTGTCTGGGATGATTGTACATTCAGCTTTACTGCACGATAAAATTTTAAGTTTTGCTTAGTGCTGCTTGAAATCCTAGCTACCTTATCTCTTTCTTCTTAGTCTTCTAGACTTACTATGAATTTAAAATTCTACCTAGAACTTCACCTTCTTTGTTAGGCGTGTAACACTCCCTCTTAATAAGATGATGGCAGATAGATTCCTGCATCCATGGCCTAACGCTGGAGTAGAATCTTACAGAATGGTCCCTAGAGACCACTGCAGTCATTCCCTCAGTGCTTCCTTTGCCAGAGACTGACCTGGGTCCTTTACTTACCTTCCCTCATTCACTTTCCCTCTGCCAATACCATGTTCTTGATTTTCTTTCTTCACTGGAAGAAAGCGGATAAATTCCTCTTTGGTCTGTTTTCAGAGGCCAGGCTGATTCAGATGCCTGTTTTTTGCTATTGCTTTCCATTGTTTGGGGGCATTCCTTTTCACAAGGGAAACCCGTGAATGTTCTGGGAAACTCTTCAGAGGATATGAAGGAAATACTTAAAGAGTAATGATTAACCATTGAATATTTTCTGATTTAAAACTGCTCACCTGAAATTGATACTTTGAGACTTTCCGATAAGTAAATGATTCAGAACTCATTCAGATACCGAGTGTGTTAAGTGTCACTGCAGAAACGGAGCTATGACGATCACATTTTGCTGCCTGTGCCCGTGTTTTTCCCTTGAGCTTATTTTCTTGCTGATTCATATCTTGTGTTCAATTATTTTGGAAGCTTTTCAGTCAACATTCTTTAGACTGTGTTCTGAGGAGGAACTGTGATGAGAAAGTGGGTTCTAGATATGATCTAAAGTGCATGGCTCTCTCTGCACCCGTTATGTCCTGTCGGTTGGTCGAATCACTGGAAACTGGAACCCTTGATTAGCAAAACTAATATTGAAATAAGAAATAGTTCTTTTATATTGTCATTTAGACACTTTCAAATACAAAATGGTAATAATAACTTGGATTGAGGCAGAAATACCTATTGTATGGCTGTCTTATCTATCTTCTCTGTAATACACATTCTTTTAAAAGACTTCACTAAATCTATCTTTAAAAGGAAAAACAAAAGGGAGAGGTTGAAAATGCACGAGTTGCCCCGCACTGTGTGATGCTCCCTCCTCGGGAGACGTGGACAGGGACGAGGCCCCCGCAGGTGCCCTTCTGCTCGCTCGCTCGGCTGTGACTCTGCGAGCCACTTGCCACAGATGGAGCCCGGACGGCGCGGAGGGTTTCCTGGAAAGGCCGTCTTCCACCAGGTAGAGGCGAGTGTGCCCAGGACAGGCCACAGGGCTCCACAGAAATACCTCTCCCAGCTTCAGGGCTCTCCCTCCTGAGCCTAGATTTGCCAGGGTCTTGGTGCCACACACATGGTTTCACACTGATCTCTATGGAAAAATGCTGGTGTTGGTTAAAGAACTGAAAAATGTGCTCAACTTTTCATCTTTTCTATTTTATTTTTGTAATTTATATTGTACACAACCCGGGAAGTAACTATTTTGGACATGTATTTTTATAAACCAGGTAATTTATTATTATCCTGGAATTTAGACTAGGTTTGTTTCATTTGTTGACTTGGTTTTCAGTCAAGAAGGAAATGACTGTCTCCCCCATGTTCAGGTTGTAATTTCAAGTGCAGAGTCCGGAGAACGAGTTCTGTCAGAGCAGGAGAGAGTCTAGAAACACTGGCTGTGCACACTGTGTCAGCCGTGGGCCTGGAGTGGACACAGGGCTCTGCTCTGGTCTTTGAGATGTGAGACGCAGAGCCCCAGTGCGGAGAGGGGAATGCCCACACCAGGTCCGTGTCCAAAACACTAAGTGGGTGCTGCTTCAACCCGCATTTCATGCTGTGTAAGTCACGATAACGACGTACGAGTCTGTCTGGTTGATTTCTAATGTAACTCTTCTGGTAATAAATACAAATGTGACCTTTCGGATTGCATATCTCAAAAGTAACATTGCCTAATGTTTTATAATAAAATATATTATGTGTGTTTTGGTTGGTGAAAATAATACAGACTACATTTTAAAAGATAAATGTATAGCATGTCCAATTTTTGTGTGTTTTTAAATGACAATTAGATAATTTCTCCATCACCATCTCTGATGACAGATTTAACATGAAACAGATAGATGATAAAGCATCATGCTTTTGATCAATATTAGCAAGAGGTTTCACATGAAAGGCAGAAACATTGCTGTTTGTTCTCTTATTGAAAATATTCTGCAAACTCCTAAATCTGTGTTTTCAAAACTAATGGCGGTAAGTTTTGACGTCACCAATACACAAGCACGGTTCAGAGTATTGGTGTAATTGTTTTCTCATGAGGCGTGGCCAGGAGAATCCGCCAGTCAGCCTTAGTCGTATGACTTAACGTCGTTCATGGTGCTTGTGGCTTTGCAAGGGATGAGCCAAGTTCATCTGACGTGTGTTTTTGAAGCACTTTAGGCTTCAGTACTTAATACCACAGGAGGAGAAGGACACTCAGTGGCTCAATTTCCTTTGTCTGCTTAAAAGGACTAGAATCATTCCAGAGAGATGCGTGTCAGCTGTGTTTGTAAAGGTCTCGCGAGAAGGAAGCTGTTTCTTGAGATACTGGGGTCTGGGTCTGGGTTCCATTTCTCTGTCCTGTTCCCTCTTCCCTCTTTCACTGTAGGCAGCACTGAAATGCTTTTTATTTATCGACTGAAGTAATACACGTAGGTGGGGTGGGGCTTTTCAGGGAGGAAGGAGAGTGCCCGTATTTCAAAATAACGTCATAATTAGCTACTTGCGTTATCTGGAAGATTCTGTGGCTACTTATGTGAATTTAAGCATAAGGTGGTTACCTTTGTCAATAAGGCAGTTCTTCGATATTGTTTTAATCAGGAAAATTGGTAACAAAATCAGTAATAACAGTGACAGAGTGGTCAGTCACATCTGCTTGCAGCTGAACGTAGCCATTATATAAGGGAGATGCATGTCTCAGCCCTTGGGAGCTGGTCACAGGCTGAGTCCTCAAGGCCTGGAGACCACATGCTCTTCTGCAGTTAGAACGACCAAGGCCGTGGTTCCCGAGGGTCACTGTGAGCACGAGTGTTTGCTGCCTCAGTTCTCCTCCATGGTGTTTAGAGTTGGAAGGGAAATCCAGAATCATTCTGTCTAACCCCCCACCCTACAACAGTGAGAAAGCCTTACGCCCGAGAAAGAAGGGCACCTCACAGCACCAAGAAGGAGCGGTGGGTCTGCCCTGACCCCGTGGGCAGCGCGTTCTTGCAAATCTCACTCTCCTCTTTTAGTCATAAACACTTTTGAGAATCTGCTGACATCTGTTACCTTCTCCCAAGAAAAACGCCATAAGCACAGAATTTTTGCCAAGCTTTCAGAGGAGCCCTGGACCCCAGTGGATACCATGTGAATAGCCCCTTTCTTTTCTTTTCTTTTCCTTTCTTTTCCTTTTCTTTCTTTTCCTTTCTTCCTTTCTTTTTCTTCCTTCCTTCTTCCTTCCTTCCCTCCCTCCCTCCCTCCCTCCCTCCTTCCTTCCTTCCCTCCCTCCCTCCCTCCTTCCTTCCTTCCCTCCCTCCCTCCTTCCTTCCCTCCCTCCCTCCCTCCCTCCTTCCGTCCTTCCCTCCCTCCCTCCTTCCGTCCTTCCCTCCCTCCCTCCCTCCTTCCTTCCTTCCCTCCCTCCCTCCTTCCTTCCCTCCCTCCCTCCCTCCTTCCGTCCTTCCCTCCCTCCCTCCCTCCTTCCTTCCTTTCTTCCCTCCCTCCCTCCCTCCCTCCCTCCTTCCCTCCCTCCCTCCCTTCTTCCCTCCCTCCCTCCCTCCCTCTTTCCTTCCTTCCTTCCTTCCTTCCTTCCTTCCTTCCTTCCTTCCTTCTTTCCTTCCTTCGTTTTTCTTTCTTTTTCTTTCCGGAATCTCACTGTGTCGCCCAGGCTGCAGTGCAGAGGCATGGTCTCGGCTCTCTGCAACCTCCACCTCGCAGGTTCAAGCGATTCTGGTACCTCAGCCTCCCACGTAACCGGGATTACAGGCATGCACCACCGTGCCTAGCTAATTTTTGTGTTTTTAGTAGAGATGGGGTTTCCCTGTGTTGGCCAGGTGAGTCTCGAACTCCTGAGCTCCAGCGATCCACCTGCCTCGTCCTCAAAAGTGCCGGGATTACAGGCGTGAGCCTCTGTGCCCGGCTGAAAAGCCCCTTTCTAGATGCAGCTCCCAGACGCTTCGTGTTCTCAGGGAGCGGAGCCTCAGGAGGGTTCTGCTGCCTTTTCTGCCCTTGCTGGGCCTGCCTCGTTTGTACACAAATCTTGGGTGTGCACAGGGCATCGTCACTCAGCCCCAGCACTGCTTGGTGTTCTTACTTGATGGCAGAAAGAAAAGACAACGACTTTGTTCCAGTGAACTGGGTAGTTGCCATCACTTCCTCCATGTGGAACTCAGGAGCTAGATGGAAATGTACAAAGACACAGCTATCATTAAACAGTCTCCTAAAGGAGTGGTTCTGTGCTGAGCTTTGAAATAAATTCTTTCCCTTAAAACCGTATTTTAAATTGATTCTCCAAAAATATATTCTCTCCTCTTCCCTCAAACTCCCTGTGATTTTCTTACAGCTTTTATAAATGTGCTTTGAAGTTAATTTCATTCACACATTTTTAAGTGTGCTTTGAAGTGAACTTCATTTGCGCATCTAGAGCGGAATGCACAGGGGGGCTCTCTGCGTCACACACCTTCAAGTAGGACTCAGCCTGAAGAGTTCCTCACAGCTGGTCACCCAGCCCCTGTTCACAAGAAGGGAATTCCTTTCCCACTGAATCGTTTGTACTTTTAACTGCTGGAACGTTCTTTCTTAAATGGAACTGACACCTGGCTCCCGTACCTTCTGCCCTTGGGCCCTAGACCTTTCCTCTAGGCAAAACAGAGCAAGTCTGACCTGCTTTTAGTAGCAGGCTTTAACGTGTTAATTGGATAGGTCAGCTCCAAGTCTTCCCTTCTCTGTGTTAAACTCAAAAGTTCATCCAACCCCCTCTCCTATGAAAAAGCTGCCACTGCTGGGGAGGCTGAGGCAAGAGGATGGCTGGAGCCCAGGAGTGTGAGGCTGCAGTGAGCACTGACCAGACCACTACAGCCTAGGCGACAGAGTGAGACCCATTCTCTAACAATAAAATCCCCCAGAGCCTCACCACCTTGGGGACCCACTTGTCAGCTGCACCCCTAAAACATGGGCCCAGAAGTAGACACAGTATTTGAGATACAGCCTGAGCAGGGCACCCTCTAAGGGCCCCCATTAATTAACACAGTCTCGGGTGGCCTTAGTCTCGACAGCCATGTCACACGCTGGGTCTAGGCCCATCACAGTTTTTGTGATGTTACAGTCAATCCCAGTTCTGTCATCGTCGTAAACATTCTCTCCCAACTTGACATCTGTGGTCCGATGGCATGAACGTGTCTCCCGAACCTTCATCTGCCTGGTGATGAGCAGCACCTTCAGGCAGTCATCAGGACACGTCCACGTGGCTGTTGTCTCCCCGTCAGCAGGGCAGTTCAGCTCTGCAGCCTCAGCACTCAGCCGCAAGGTCACAGAGAAGGAGCTTGATGGATGGGTCACGGAAAGCATGAATGCACTTCAGCGTCACTCTCTGCTCCAGTTACTAGTCACATTTCAAGAAAAAGAAATGAGTTTGGCACCCTCCCTGGATCTCAGAGTGCTTTCTTTTATTTTTACTTGAGAGGGGCAGGTGGTGAGCGCCCGCCTCCCCCTTGATAGCCACACTTTTGCTATCCTGTGGCCACTTAGAAAACATGACTAGTTTTGTCCCCGTGTCTGTAGGTCCGAGTGAGTGAGGGAGCAGGGCACTTAGTGGCCTTGTTTTTTTTCAGCGTGAATAAAGAAGTGATGTGTTGGCCGGGCGCGGTGGCTCAAGCCTGTAATCCCAGCACTTTGGGAGGCCGAGACGGGCGGATCACAAGGTCAGGAGATTGAGACCATCCTGGCTAACACGGCGAAACCCCGTCTCTACTAAAAAAACACAAAAAATTAGCCGGGCGAGGTGGCGGCGCCTGTGGTCCCAGCTACTCGGGAGGCTGAGGCAGGAGAATGGCGGGAACCCGGGAGGCGGAGCTTGCAGTGAGCTGAGATCTGGCCACTGCACTCCAGCCTGGGCGACAGAGCGAGACTCCGTCTCAAAAAAAAAAAAAAAAAGAAGTGATGTGTTTTGAAGGCTGCGTGACTCTGATTCCGCAAAGGACCGTACAACTGACACCAGGCAGCTCTCCTGTTGCCTGATGACTACAAAAATGTCTCCATCAGGACAGAGCCTGGCTCACGCTGGGTGTGACTTCAGATGTTTATCGCCTTGAGCATCCCTTGCCTTTTTTTCCAGGGCCTAGTCAACACCCATGCATTCATAGTGCCTGCTTTCTGGTTGTCGTGTCCTTAAGGATCTTCTTATCCTCCATTGAACCAACTTAACAGTGCCAGGCAGAGTAGGCTGTGCTGCAGGGTGTGCACCCTCCAGCTTTGTGTGGCCACTTCTAAGAGTTTGCCCTGACCTGCTCCCATCCCCAGGATCTCCTGGAATCTGGAAGGTACAGATAAAGCTTTGCTAGGTTCACCTGCATCTTTTGGTTGTAATACATTTAAGTGATTTTGTGTCCTTTCTATTAAATCACACCAAAGGACACTTCATATCTTTTTAACCCTCTGTCAGTGATGCTAAAACTTTGATTTTTGATTTTTACATGTTTTTTAGAGGCAGGGTTTTGTTCTGTTGCCCATGCTAGTCTCAAGCCCCTGGGCTCAAGCAGTCCTCCCTCAGCCTCCCAAAGTGCTGGGAATATAGGTATGAGCCATCACACCAGGCCAGTGATGCTAACATTGGCCACTGGCTAGCGTGATGACAGTCCAGTCCTCCATCCCTCAGTCACATTTTCCTCCCTGTGAAGAGGAAGTTGTCCACGTGGGCTTCCTTTGGGGGTGCCTCATCCACACATGCTGTTGGCCTCAGTTGACAATCCTGGCCTTGAGCAAGAATTCTTTGAGGGCTTGGGGAAGAGTGATTTCCTTGAATTTGTCCTGTTGCCATCATGTGCTGGCAGTTTGCTGTCAGCGAGAGCTCCCGCATGTCAGCCAGGGCTGTTTGGTGGCCCTGAGGTGAGCCTCAGGCAAAAGGCAGCCCCGTGCCCTGTTCTTTCCCTTTACTGGTCAGGCTCAGAATGTGGTGTTGGTTTCATAGCTGCCTCAGGCAGCATCACACCTTATTTCTCTGGCTTTTTCATTCCTCTTTTTGAGACTTGACTTGCCAAAACTGTAGTCAGGGAAGCTTTTCAAAGCTGAGTCCCGTGTCCTGTTGGCTGACCCCATTACATTTTAAATTTTAATTTTGAAATAAGAAAAGTTGCAAAAATAGTACAAAGAATTCTTCCTCACCCAGATTCTCCAAATGTTATTTCACCACCTGCTATATCCTGTCTACATGCATGTGTATGTACATGCGTTTATACTGGTATGTAGTCATTAATTTCCCCACTGATTTTTTACAAGCAACCAGATTTTTAAGTCTCTTAACTTCGGCCGGGTGCAGTGGCTCACGCCTGTAATCCCAGCACTTTGGGAGGCTAAAGCAGGCGGATCACAAGGTCAGGAGATGGAGACCATTCTGGCTAACATGATGAAACCCCGTCTCTACTAAAAATAGGAAAAAAAATTAGTCAGGCGTGGTGGCAGGTGCCTCTAGTCCCAGCTACTCGGGAGGCTGAGGCAGGAGAATGGTGTGAACCTGGGAGGTGGAGCTTGCAGTGAGCTGAGATCGCACCACTGCACTCCAGCCTGGGCGACAGAGCGAGACTCCGTTTCAAAAAAAAAAAAAAAAAGTCTCTTAACTTCATGTATACATGATGTATACACATGTATTTTATAGACGGACACAGGTATAGGTAGCCATGTACATATGTGCCTGCATAATAGCATTTGTAATGAGCTACCTACATGTGGCTGAAGGCGTTGGTGTTGACTTCAGAGAAACTACTAAGGAGTCAGTGTGGCTTCTGAGAGTCCTGAGGAGTAACTCGTGAACCTTTGGACATTTTTCTGGACCATGAGACTTCATAAAGCTCCAAGAATGATACCAACTCTGCTGATGGAGGTGGAGATGAAACATGGAGAGAGAGACCAGAGGAATGTGAGAGGATATTAGGGACGCACCTGGGTTTGTGGGATGGATGCCTAACATTTTTAAAAGTTGTTAAAATTGGCCGGGTGCAGTGGCTCAAGCCTGTAATCCCAGCACTTTGGGAGGCCGAGACGGGTGGATCACAAGGTCAGGAGATCGAGACCATCCTGGCTAACCCGGTGAAACCCCGTCTCTACTAAAAAATACAAAAAACTAGCCGGGCGAGGTGGCAGGCGCCTGTAATCCCAGCTACTCGGAGGCTGAGGCAGGAGAATGGCGTGAACCCGGGAGGCGGAGCTTGCAGTGAGCTGAGATCCGGCCACTGCACTCCAGCCTGGGTGACAGAGCGAAGGAAAAAAAAAAAAAAGTTGTTAAAATTGATAGACAAAAATAAAAATCATTACTTGGGCCAGAAGGAAATTCAGTCAGGAAAAGGGGAGAAAAAGAAAATATCATCCTTGCTTCTTAGATTTTTGGCGAAGATCAAGTAACAGATCAAGTAACAGATCAAGTCTGCTCGTACCAGAAAATATGGTAAATATAGGAAAAATGAAATAAAAGCATAAATAAGCCCTAATATACCAGTAGTTAAAATAAATGTCAATGACCAAAACACACTAATCAAAAAGAGTTAAGGGCCGTGAGCAAATGGAAAACCTAACAATATATAAAATTACAAAACATGCAACATGTAGTATATGTATAATATATAACTAACTGTGTGTGCGTATGATGGTTCACAGTACCATGAGGAGAAACAAAATACCAAAAAGTGTGGTTTGAAATTTGAATGCACCCCTCTCAGAAATGGACAGGTCAGGTGGGTGAAAAAGCAAAGAACTAGAAGACTGGAACGCCGCAGCTCTCTACCTGGGCTCAGAGAGAGCACTAGACCCAACAGGCAAATTCTTTTCAACACAGGGAACTTAAAGGAATACTGCCTCTATCAGTCCACAGAGGAAGTCTCAGTAAATCCCAAAGTCAGCATCATAGGATCATGTGATAAAATTGAAAATAAATTTTATAATATCTTACACATCTGGAGACTAACAATACACTAAGCAATCTAGGTGACAGAGGAAATGGTAAGGAAAAATTTGAAGTCTGTGGCCTCAACAAACTCTATGTGCCTAATTTGGTAAGCGAAGGCTTAAATACATTTATTAAGATTAAGACAGGTGGGTCATTCCAGCCAGCGCTGAGCGAATGGCATCTCTCGGGACAGCTGGCACAAGCACCACAAGACCGGGGGCAAGAGAAAGCCTAACCACAAGAAGTAGAAGTACGAGCTGGGGTGCCCCGCTGCCAGTGCCAAGATTGGCCCCCGCCACATCCATGCAGTCCATGTGCAGAGAAGTCACAAAACACACTGTGCCCTGAGGCTGGATGTGGGGAGTTTCTCCTGGGGCCCAGAGTGTTGTAATCACAAAACAAGCATCATGGATGTTGTCTACAGTGCGTCCAATAATGAGTTGGTCTGGACCAAGACGCTGGTGAAGAGCTGCGTCATACTCACTGACAGCACACCGTGGTGGTACGAGTCCTACCATGCACTGCTCCTGGGCCGCAAGAAAGGGGCCAAGCTGATTCCTGAGGAGGAAGAGGTTTTAAACAAAAACTGATCTAAAGAATTCAGAAGGAATATGATGAAAGGAAAAAGAATACCAAAGTCAGCCTCCGGAGAAGCAGCTCCAGCAGGGCAAGCACCGCGTCAAGGCCAGGACGGTGTGGCCAGGCAGATGGCTACGTGCTAGAGACCAAGGAGTCAGAGTTCTATCTTAGGAAAATCAGGGCCTGGAAAGACAAATAAATCCTCATCCTTTCTGTCTCCACCCATGTAATAAAGGTGTTTATTGTTCTGTTAAAAAACAAAAATTTTTAATGAGTTTAAAGACCAAAATAAAAGATTAAAAAATAAACAAAAAAAGGAAAAACAAAATGGTGCAGGGAGAAGGCAGCCATCCGCAAGCCGGGAAGAGAGTCCTCATCAGAGCCCGAACATCCCAGCACCCTGATCTCAGACTTCCAGCCTCCAGACTGTTTAAGAAAATAAGTTTCTAGCTGGGCGCGGCGGCTCACGCCTGTAATCCCAGCACTTTGGGAGGCCGAGGCAGGCGGATCACGAGGTCAGGAGATCGAGACCATCCTGGCTGACACGGTGAAACACCATCTTTACTAAAATTACAAAAAAATTAGCCGGGCATGCTGGCGACACCTGTAGTCCCAGCTACTCGGGAAGCTGAGGCAGGAGAATGGCGGGAACCCGGGAGGCGGAGCTTGCAGTGAGCTGAGATCCGGCCACTGCACTCCAGCCTGGGAGACAATGCGAGACTCCGTCTCAAACAAAAAAAAAAGAAAGAAAAGTTTCTGTTGTTTAACCCATGCAGCGTGTGGTATTTTTTTACGGCAGCCTGTGCTGACTAATATATCTTCTTTACTAAGTAATTTATTGGCATCATTAAATTTTACCCCTAAATTTTCCAGTATATATCTTTAAAAACTAAAGTTAATGCCAAGTCTGTATTCAAGTTTCCTAAATTACAGGACTTTTTTGAAAGAAAAACAGTTGTACTAAATCCCAGTGCTGCTTTAAATTGTTTGTGTTATCTTATTTAGGTAAATTTGAACATAAAATCTAGTATAACCAGTATGTTGAATAAGCAGGGCCTATGTGACATAATTAATATGCAATTTTATTTTACTCCCTGACTCCTTAACAGTTAGTGGGGGAGCAATTGATTGAAAACATTGATAGATCCCATGATCTTTCTGGTCTCTCATAGAAAAGAGAAAACTTAGTCTAAGCAAAAAATTCCGTTTCAGTTTAGTTATTAAAATGGCTCGTGCTGTGTGATATTCAAACTTGCCAAATTCATTCAGAGATAAATCTTCTCCCTTCTCTGCTTGGGATATTCAATATACAGGAAGGCAGGGAAGGTGGCATGGGATATTCCTTCCCTTCCCCATATTTCACTTCTATCCCTCCTCTCTTTTATTACTAACTTGAATTTTTTTATCCTACTAGTGTCAAAGTAGGGAGCAGGAGATAAGGGATGGGAAAGTTCCACACTTCACTGGCCCATCACACTATGGATTTGAGCTCCCCCATCTTTGAGGATCTGTTTCCCAGGACACCACTCCTGATAGCAGGTTGGATCACCGAGTGGGGACCAGTCAGGGACACAGGAGCCACACTAGGTATTTCAACAAAGAATTGAATGTGGGGACTTGGCTAAACAGACGTTGGAACACTTAGAGAACCCAAAAGGAAACGGAGGTAACAAATAGCTGAAGGGGCAGCTGCCACCCTCTAGGGGTTAAGGGATAAAGGGAAGAGAGAATCTGGGCTTGTCAGAGCCTGAAAGTTCAGAGAAGGGCCCCAGGGAGAGGGAACCAGATCTGGGAGGAGCAGCATGGCCAGGCTGGTGGTAGCCCCTGTGGGAGCGGCGATGAAGCTGTCCTGGAAGAGCAGAATGAAGCTGAGTCTGGAACCGGCCGCCCCTGTTGGCGTGCAGGGCTGTTGCTGACATGCCACCATCGGGACAGTGGGCACGATGGGAAGGAGAAGAGCTTTCTTGTCTCCTTCTAGAACCTCCCATTTGCAAGGTCAACAAGGACTCGGCTGACAACGGAGAGATGTGTAGCTCAGCTGAGGCTAAGCATAGAAGCGAGACTTGAAGCTGAGAGACAACAGCTCAATATCTGGTACGAGGAGACAGGGTCCTTCCCTGCCCCTCATTTTGCTCCCATGTCACTTCCTCCTCTTCAGTGTCGGACTCCACCGAGCTCAAAGCAGGGACAAGGAGAGGAGGGGCACAGAAGGTCATCCACCCCATGGCGCTCTCGTAGGAAAGCATCAGGCTCTCTGGCCTGGCCCGTGTTTACACATGACTTGTTCTCGAATGGGACGCAGTTGGGGTGCTCACAGACGCCCCCTCACAGCCTGCCTCCATGATCTCCCTGGGCAGTTTTTTTTGTTGTTGTTTGTTTGTTTTTGTTTTGTTTTTTTGGAGACGAAGTCTTGCTCTTGTTCCCCAGGCTGGAGTGTGATGGCGCGATCTTGGCTCACTGGAACCTCCACCTCCCGGGTTCAAGTGACTCTCTTGCCTCAGCCTCCCGTGTAACTGGGACTACAGGCACCTGCCACCACGGCCGGCTAATTTTTGTAATTTTAGTAGAGATGGGGTTTCACCATGTTGGCCAGGCTGGTCTCGAATTCCTGACCTCAGGTGATCCACCTGCCTCGGCCTCCCAAAGTGCTGGGATTACAGGTGTGAGCCACTCTGCCCGGCCAACTCCCTGGGCAGTTCTTGAAATCCAGGCAAAGGCACTTCTCACTTCATCCCAGGGTTTAGGGGCCAGAGTGAAATGAAAAGGTGGGGTTTGAAAATCAGGGAAATTGTGCTGTTAATGTTAAAGCACTTTTTTCCTTTCTCACTCACTCTCTCTCCCCTTGTCCTGGCATTTTTTTGGTGCCATTTAATGTTATTCTAAGTACATAAAACCTAAAATATGAGGTTATCATTAAAATGTAAGATGAACATTACTGTTTGTTTTTACATTGTTCATTGCTTGTTTTAAATGCAAATAGAATTTAATGCCTACACAGAATCACTGAAATTACACAATTTGTCTTGTGTAGCTTATACATGCATAAATATTTCATTCTTACCAGGGCAGCTCTGCATAAGGCTAACGCAACCACAGTCATGTGTCATATAATGGCATTTCAGTCAACCACGGACCACATATGACAGAGGTCCCATAAGATTATAATACTGTATTTATATTCTACCTTTTCCATGTTTCGAGGCCAGGTGTGGTGGCTCATGCCTGTAATCATAACACTTTGGGAGGCTGAGATGGGAGGATCGCTTCAGGCCAAGAGTTCAAGACCAGCCTGAGTGATACAGTGAGACTCCATCTCTACAAAAAATGAAACAATTAGTTGGATGTGGTGGCATGCATCTGTGGTCTCAGCTACTCCGGAGGCTGAGGTGGGAGGATCGCTTAAGGCCAGAAGTTGGAGGCTGCAATGAGCTTTGGTCGTGCCACTGAACTCCAGCCTGGGCAACAGAGTGAAACCCAATCTCAATAAATAAATATGTTTTGCTTAGATACACAATCACTTAGTATTGTGTTACCATTGCCTACAGTATTCAGTACAGCAACTTGCTGTACAGGTTTGTGGCCCAGGGGCAATAGGCTTTGCGATACAGCCTAGGTGCTTAGTGGGCTGTACCATCTGGGTTTGTGTGAGTACACTCGATGAAGTTCTCACAATGACAACATTGCCTAACACATTTCTCAGAAGGTGTCTCCAGTGTTAAGCGAGGTATGATTGTCACTTTGACCCACACACATTCTACCTCCTCTCCCCACCTGCAGCTTACTGATGCGTGTGGAAGGCTGACAGGGAAAGGAAGGCTAAACAGATGTTGGAAGACTTAGAGAACCAAAAAGGAAACTGAGGTAACAAATAGCTGAAGGGGGCAGCTTAAGGGGCAGCCATCTTCCCCTTTCCTTTTCAGTCACTGTTTTTTGACTCTGTGAATGACTGATACAGGGAAGAAACCCTAGTAAGAAAGGCTATGATTGGGAAGAACAGACGAGTAACAAGTTCCGAAATTGAATCAGTAATAAAACACCTGCCAACCAGAAAAATCCCTGGACCAGACAGATTCACAGCCAAATTCTACCAGACAAATTCTACCAAATTCTACAGAAGAACTTGTACTAATTCTGCTGAAACTATTCCAAAAAATCAAGGCCAAGGGAGGGACTCCTCCCTAACTCATTCTATGAAGCCAGCATCATTCTGATACCAAAACCTGGCAGAGACACAACAACAACAACAAAAGAAAACTTCAAGCCAATGTCCCTGATGAACATAGACGCAAAAATTCTCAACAAAATACTTGCAAACCAAATCCAGCAGCATATCAAAAAGCTAATCCACCTCGATCAAGTAGACTTTATCCCTGGGATGCGGAATCGGTTCAACATACCCAACTCAATAAACGTAATTTATCACATAAACAGAACTGAAAAGAAAAAGCCACATGACCTTCTCGAGAGATGCAGAAAAGGCTTTTGGGAAAATTCAACATCCCTTCATGTATAAAACCCTTAACAAACTAGGCATCAAAGGAACATACCTCAATAAGGGCCAAATATGATAAGCCCACAGCCAACATCATATCAAATGGACAAAAGCTGGAACTATTCTCCTTGAAAACTGGTACAAGACAAGGATGCCCTCTCTCACCAGTCCTTTTCAAAATAGTATTGGAAGCCCGAGCCAGAGCAATCAGGCAAGAGAAAGAAAGAAAAAGCATCCAAATAAGAAAAGAGGAAATCAGATGATCTCTTTTCTCAGAAGATGATTCTATACCTAGAAAACCTCTTATTCTCTGCCCAAAGGCTCCTGGATCTGATAAACAACTTCAGCAAAATTTCAGGATACAAAATCAATGTACAAAAATCAATAGCATTTCTATACACCAATAACATCCAAGCTGAGGGCAAAATCAAGAATACAATCTCATTCACATAGCCACAAAAAGAATAAAATACCTAAGAGTACAGCTAACCAGGGAAGTGAAAGATCTTTACAATGATAATCACAAACCACTGCTTAAAGTCAGAGATGACACAAAACATTACAGGTTCACGGATAGAAGAATCAGTATCGTTAACATGGCCATACTATCCAAAGCAATTTACAGATTCAGTGCTATTCCTATCAAACTACCAATGACATTTTTCATAGAATTGGGAAAAACTATTCCAAAATTCATATGGAACCAAAAAAGAGCCCAAATAGCCAAAGCAATCCTAAGCAAAAAGAACAAAGCCAGAGGTGGCACACCACCTAACTTCAAACTATACTGCAGGGCTACGGTAACCAAAACAGCATGGTGCTGCTACAGAAACAGACATACAGGCCAATGGAACAGGTTAGAGAACCCAGAAATACAACCATCTGATCTTCAACAAAGCTAACAATAACAGCAATGGGAAAAGGATTCCCTGTTCAATAAATGGCACTGGGATAGCTGGCTAGCCATATGCAGAAGATTAAAACCAGATCCCTTTCTTATGTCATATACAAAAATCAACTCAAGATGGATTAAAGACTTAAATGTAAAACCTAAAACTATAAAAACCCTAAAAGAAAATCTAGGATATACCATTCTGGACATTGGCTGTGGCAAATATTTTATGACAAAGACTCCAAAAGCAATTGCAACGAAGATTGACAAGCGGGACCTAATTAAAGAACTTCTGCACAGCAAAAGAAACTATCAATAGGGTAAACAGAAAACAAGCAGAATGGAGGAAAATATATGCATCTGACAAAGGTCTAATATCCAGATTCTATAAGGGACTTAAACAAATTAACAAGGAAAACACAAATAACCCCATTAATAAATGGGCAAAGGATGCAAACAGACACTTCTCAAGAGAAGACATACAGATGGCCAACAACTATATGAAAAAATGCTCAACATCACTATTAGAGAAATGCAAAGCAAAACCACAGTGAGATACCATCTCACACAAGTCAGGATGGCTATTATCAAAAATAACAGATCCTGGGGAGGGTGCAGAGAAAAGTGAATGCTTATACACCATGGGTGGAAATGTAAAGTAGTTCAGCCACTGTAGAAATCAATTGGATATTTCTCAACTAAGAGTTGAAGTGCCATTCGACCCAGCAATCCCTTTACTGGTTATATACCCAAAGGAAAATAAATCATTCTGCCATAAAGATACATGCATGCATATGTTCATCCTAGCACTATTCACAATAGCAAAGACATGGACTCAATATAGGTGCCCATTAATGGCGGATTGGATAAATAAAATGTGATACACCATGGAATACAACACCGCCATAAAAAAAGAACTAAATCACGCCCTTTGCAGCAACATGGATGCAGCTGGAGGCCATTATCCTAAGTGAATGAATGCAGGAACAGAAAACCAAATACCACACGTTCTCATTTATTTTTATTTTTTTTATTTTTATTTTTTGAGATGGAGTCTCACTTTGTCGCCCAGGCTGGAATGCAGTGGTGCAATCTCGGCTCACTACAACCGCCACCTCCCGGGTTCAAGCAATTCTCCTGCCTCGGCCTCCTGAGTAGCTGGGATTACAGGCACCTGCCACTACACCCAACCAATTTTTGTATTTTTAGTAGAGATGGGGTTTCGCCATGTTGGCCAGGCTGGTCTCGAACTCCTGACCTTGTGATTTGCCCATCTCGGCCTCCCGAAGTGCTGGGATTACAGGCATGAGCCACCACGCCCGGCCAACATGTTCTCAGAAGTGGGAGTGAACCGCTGAGTACATGTGGACACCAAGAAGGGAACAGCAGACACTGGGGCCTACTTGAGGATAGAGGGTGGGAGAAGAGTGAAAATAAAAAACAAAACAAAACAAAACAAAAAAAGCAGGTACTGTGTTTAATATCTGAGTGATGAAATAAAGTGCACACCAAACCCCACGACATACTGTTTATCTATGCAGCAAACCTGCACGATACCCCTGAACCTAAAATAAAAGTTGAGAAGGGGGAAAAAAAAAAAAAAGGCTATGATCAGGTCACGTAGCCATTCGTGGTTTTCAGGACACCGCTGCCGTCTCTGTCTGAAGCAAGTTCTGGTTAGAGCAGGAAGCCTGGCCCTGGGGCTGTCAGTGCCCCGCTGACTCAGCAGTCCAGTAATGTGCCTACCTGGAACCTGCCTGAGTCTGGGCGGCCCGAAACAGTCGCCCCACCAGCACCTTGTGTACAGGGGCGTCCTGAGCCCTAAGAGTGAATGAGGCAAGCGAGGAGTCGCGTGGACATGCAGCGCGAATGTGCTTCCTCACAAGCATGCTCCGTGGTCCCAGTGGACTTAGCAAACACAGATTCAAAGATCAGATTACTAAGAACTTTCAGATGGTGACATGCCCCGGGTCCACACACCTTCCCAGGTCGCAGCCCTGCAGGGGCTGTGCTCAGCCCGGGGATTCTGCAGCCCTGCAGGGTCTCCTCCCCCGGCCCCGCTCAGTGCTTCTTCACACACAAGTGGCCCACCAGAAACACTCACCACATTCGCCACAGCTCCCCGCAGCACCTCAGCTCCCTGCATCACCTCCTGCCGACGTTCACGGCAGCCGCTCACTCTTGCTTGGAGGTTTTCTGTCCTGTAAGCCTAAAACTTTGCCACACGTATGCCCAGGCGTCCAGCCTGTTCGCCAAGGTGCCTGCCTCACTTGTGCTGAATGAGCACACACGGGCACCCCTGGCCATTTCCCACAAGGACATGGGCACCTCTGCTCCCTGACAGCCTGTGGCACATTCCAGTTGTCTGCAGGCCCCCTGGGAAAAGCGACAAGCCCAGCCATAACGCACGGGAAGGAATCAGTTGAGGCAGTGGCTCCCGAACTTGGCTGGGCTCAGAACCACTGGGGCACCTAACAGACTCGGATTCCCTGGCCCTGCCCAAGCCCTCTGAGTCAGAAGTCTAGGCAGGGGCCTAGGGGACGAGCGCCTTAAGCCAGCTCCCGGGGGAGGCCAGCACTGCTTCACGATCACTCTGCCCAGCCAGGCTGTTGGCTCTGGGGAGGGGAGTAGCCCAAGCCCAGTCCCACAGGCTCCCACCCACACGGGCAGCCAGTGAGAGACGTGGGAGGTTTGGGCATTGCCTGCACCCGTCGCCCGATTTTCCCAGCCTCTCTTGTGGGATGGTGCCTTCCTTTCCTATTGCTGCGGTTGCAAATTACCGCTGACTTAGTGGCTCAAAGCAGCACGGTTCTGTGGGTCAGAAGTCCAACGTGGGTCTTAGTGGGCTGCAAGCAATGTGTTAGCAGGACTGGTTCCTTCTGGAGGCCCTTGGGGAGAATCTGTTTCTTGGCATTTTCTAGCCACCCACATTCCTCCGCTCATGGCCCCCTCCTCCAAGCCGGAAGGGCAGCATCTCCCAGACCCTGCTCCCATCACCGCCTCCCTGATTGCCTTCTGCCTCCCTCTTCCACGTGTAAGGACCCCTGTGATGACGCTGGGCTCGCCAGGATAATCCAGGATCATCTTGCCATCTCAAGATCCATAACCTAATTCCACCCGCCAGGTCCCTTTGGGCACCTAAGGTAACATAGCCACAGGTTCTGGGGATTAAGAAGTGGCCTTCTTTAGGGGTCATTATTCTGCCTACCACGGATGGGGATGATAAGCCTGGATCTCTGTACACCAGCATTTCTTGAGTTTGCCTGTCTTCAGCCTGCATCAGCTACACCTGGGCCACCTGTTCCAGATACCGAGTGCAGGGCCACCCAGACCCCAACCCCACACCTGAGCCTAGGTTGCTGGCTTTTCCTAGGCATTCCAGGTGATTCCACACACGCTGACATTTGACAGCCCTGGAGAGATGAAACCTTGAGTGTGAAAGGTGCTCTGGGGTACTCTGTAGGGAAGAGGAAGGTCACATCCCCAGCCCCCAGCTACAACCTGACGGCCCCATCAAGTATCAACTTCCCCCAAGCTTTGGGGCTGAAGACCCTCGAGAGGCGCTTCCTGTGCCTGCAGATTTCACTCTGCTGGACACTTTCCCCAGGACCCAGGAGGACTCTCCAAACCTAAACCCATGCTCTAGGACACCTGGGACCGCTCATGCCAGTGATTCAGCAGGTGGGGCCAGGAGTCCCTGCCAGCAGGGGCACCCAGCCCTCCTGGTGAAGCATGACTGGGTGAGGGGATGATGTCTAGGACTCAGAGGAGCCACAGGCCCCTCTCATTTCCATGTCCTGTTATAAACATAGACAGGTATGGCCCAAGGAGAGCCTGGTTACCCGTGCTCCAACACTGCAGGTCACCCCTGGATACGCCACCTACTGCCTGTGGGTGAGGGGATCCGAGCAGGGGTGGTGGAGGAGGGAGGTGACCTCGTGGACTTCATGCGGGACCTGAGGGAATCTTGAGTGTCCCGACAGGTGCACCGCAGCCAGCAAGGTTTGCACCTGCACCGCGAGCTCTCCGCCTGCGCTCAGCACACTGAGCAAATGGCTCTGAGCTGGAACCTTGCAGTGACCATGTCCAGCTCCTGCATTTCTGCCTCTGAAATGTTTCTTAAGTCCTGGAAGTCTCCTCAGCCTTCATGCAGGAGCAACCTGAAAGCACAGGAGACATGGGGGAAATCCTCTGCCCAGCAGAATTCCGAGACGCTTCCTGCAGTTCCCCAAAGGGGCTCCACCAGGCTGGTCACCTGGGATCCCCTCCCACATAAACAACCTGCACCCACATCTCTACCTCTGCTTCCAGGGATCCCATCTATGATGCTTTCCTTCATCCTTGGGCCAGTCCAGATCGGGATCAGACCCACACTTACCCCCCACACACGTGCACACAATACCACACACGTGCATACAACACACACATGCACACAGCATACCATATGCACACAGTACCACATATATGCATACAGCACACACGTGCACAAACCACACACACATGCATACAGCACACACACGTACATAGCACCACACACATGCACACCACACACACATACACACAGCATATCACATGCATACACTACATGCACATGCACAGAACACAGGCACACAGTACCACACATATACACACAGCACACCCACATGCACACAGCACACACATGCATACACCACACACATGCACATAGCACCACACACATGCATAGAGCACAAGCGTGCACACAGCACCACACACATGCACATAGCACACAACACACACATGCATATATCACACACTCATGCACACAGCATCACATACATACAGCACACACATGTGCATAAAACAGCACTACATACACAAGCATATAGCACACACACATTACATGCATGTGCTGCATGCACCTGCATGGAACACACCACACATTCACACAAACGCACATCCACATACTGCATATACCATGCATGCACACATGTGCACGTCCACACACACACACACACCCCCCTTGCTCCTCCCAGCCCAGGCTCAGTGGGTTGGCAGCCCTGGACTGTAAAGGATAATTAAATGTGGCCCCCTCCAGTGGCTGCCTATAGGGTGACTTCTCCTGGAGCTCTGCCCTTGCAGTAACTTCGGAGGGTTTTCACCAGACCAAGAATGGACGAGTTACGGGTCAGCTAATAAAATGCTTTGGCCAGAGCCCAAAGTTCTGTCCTCATTATTTCCTGATTTTATTGGTGATCCTGCTTAGCAGCCTTGCCTGGTGCCCCTTCCCTGAGTCACCTGCTGTGGCTGTGCCAAGCATCTGGGGCAGATGTACTGCAGGGGCCTCGCAGGCTAAGTGCCTGCAGCTGCTGGAGCCCATGCTGTCCTTCCTTCCTCCCTGAGGACCCACACCAGGCAAGCATCCACAGGTCCTGCTGCCTCCAGACCTCCTCCACATGCCCCTGGCCCCACAGTCCCAGCAGGTGCTGTCTGCTCTGAAGGGGCTCTTCGCCCTCCTGGGAAAGTGCCCCATTCACCCTGCCAGGACCCCTGCCATTGCTGTCACTTCTCACACATTCTCCTATCTCTCCATCATCCAGTCCTATGGCGTCTCCCCCAGACACAGCCTTCAGGTCTGCCCCGTTCCCTGCCCCCTGCCCAGGTCTGTACTCATCAGCTCTCCCCTCCCTGCCACCTCCTCGTGGGCCTGCTGCTTGTCCCTCATGGCCATGCCCGGTGAACAAGGACTCCAGCCCCACTAACCCAGTGCTGAGCTGGTGGGGCACACTCAGGTCTCCCAGAGTCATTTGTGTGTAGGATGTGCCATCCAGGACAGGGGCAGCTACGCAGGGGCTGAAGGTGCTGGGAAAGGCCTCGTGGGTGTCAGGACCGCTACATCTGGGGACGGCACCACCCCCTCCTGCTGGGGGTGCTGCTGGCAGAGCTGCGGCCACACCTGCCCCTGTGTCGACACCTGGAGGACAGGATCCAGCTCCTTGCCCACCTGGACACCCTGCCTGGCCCTGTTCGCTTCCACCTTGGCTCCAGCCACTCTCCAGCCTCTTTTTTTCCAAAAACGATGCAAAGTCCATGCCAGCCACAGGGACTCGCCCTTGCTGTTCCCTCTGCCCCGGGTCCGTCTCCCAGACCCTGTGTGGCCAGTTCCTCACCTGATGTGCTCCCTTCTAAAGCAGCCCGCCGCACTCAGCCACCTCCCCAGTATGGCTTCCCCATGGCACTTGGCGCTCTCCGAAATGATTGTTTTTACTCTTTTGTTTAAAACGGTAAACACTGTTTTCAGCCTTTCAGGTTAGTTTTCAGCCTCCCTTCTCTAAACTGTGAGTTCCAGGGGGCAGGAACCCCGTGTCCGGCTCTCTGCTATATTCCCAGCACCCAGCATGATGCCCGGCACACATAGGTCCTGGGTAAGTGTCCACCTGATAGATGTCTCAGGGCAGTGGTGGGGTGAGGGGAGACTGAGCTGACGGCCCTAGGGATGGTTCACTCTCTGTCCCAGTGCCCTCACTCAGGGATTAGTCCCGGGGCATGTTCTGGAGTGAGAAGTTGGGCGGGCTGGGTAGGGGCTGGGCAGGAGAGGTTCCTTGCTAGAGGGTGCTCCTGGGTGGGCTCTGAGGGGGCGGGGGCAGATGCCTCCCAGGGTCCAGTGGTGGCACCTGCAGCCAGGGTCCCACGAGGCTGGGGACTCAGGGCAGAACTCCTCGCTGGCCACGAGGCTCAAAGACCTTCCCGGTGGTGGCCGTGACTGCAGCTCATGCTTCTTCCTCAGCACAGGCCCAACTCTCGGCAGCGGTGGGTCTGGCAGGGAGAGGACGCAGGAGACCTCAGGGGACACAGTCTTCTCCCTCGTCCCAGAGTATAGCTCTGCCACCCTCACCCCGGTGGGACGTGGAGCTGTGGCCATGAGCTAGTCCACACCCATGTTCCAGCTGTTGCGGCCTCATCCAAGCATCCCCTGCCCTGCTCCCAGCAGGACAATCATACTTCAGTGGCCCCAGCCACTTGCTGGAGAAAGTGCTTTATCAGGGCACAGCAAGCCTTTGCTCACAGAGCAAGGGTGGGCTGGGGAAAGACTGGCCTCACCCCGCTGAGCCGCACTCGGTTAGGAGGGCCGCACTCAGTTAGGAGGGCTGCTCAGTGCTGCCCAGACTCCAGAACAACACAGCTGAGTGGGTCAGCTCTTCCAAGGTCTCTCTTGCAGCCTCTCCTCCTAGACTCCTGGCTTCATCCAGGGGGCACTCTGGGACTAGACCTGAGGCTTAGGGGCACAGGGTGATAATCAGAGAAGATGCAGGGAGTGGCCCAGTGCCTGCACCCTGAGGTACATCTGTCTACCTGCTGGAAGCACACCGCTCACCCCAGACCAAGTGCCCGCCTCTGTTCCCCCTCCCTTTCCCCACACCTGACCCTTGGTCTCAGACATCACCCTCCCTAGGATCAGCCTCTGGCCCTGGCCCTGGCCCCAGCCCTGCTGCCTCACTGCCCAGCCTAGCCGGCCCACATTGATTCTAATACATCTGTAAGCCCTAGGCAGATGTCCACTCTCTCCAGGACTCAGTTTCTCTAACAGTTCAAGAAATGGGCTGGACTCTGTGGTTTTTAACCTGTCCATTCTTCCAGAAACAGCCTTCAGGGAAGCCTGGAACAGCACCTTGCTCCTGCTCAAAGCTGACACAGGGCTAACTCTGCCCCAGCTCTACCGAGACAACACCCAGGCCTGTTATTCTCGCTCCCTAGGTCTGCGGAAATGGCCTGAGCTCGGCTCCTTGGAGCCTGTGTGTGGCACCCGCAGGCTGTCCTTGTAACTATCAGGCAGACGTGCCCTCTCTGAGGTGTTAACCCAGGGCCATTCTGCCACAGAAAGACTGGGAGATAGGGGAGGCTGGTTTCTATGCCGACAGGTTAAGCACCTGGATCTAGCTTTTCCTCTAAGCAGCAGACCTTGGCTTTTTATGATCCACAAGCCAGTAAGTTCTTTTTGCTCAAGCTGGTTGGTTGAGTTTTGGGCCACATCTCATCAGGCAGGTCCTGACTAAAGCAGAGCGAGAGGTGAAGCCAGCGGGACTTCTGGGTTGGGTGAGGACTGCGAGAACTTCCCTGGCTAGCTAGAGGACTGTAAATGCACCAATCAGCACTCTGTAAAATGGACCAATCAGCAGGACATGGGCGGGGACAAATAAGGGAATAAAAGCTGTCTGCCCACCCCTGGCCAGCCAGCAGCGGGTGCCTGTTCAGGTCTTCTTCAGTGCTGGAGAAGCTTTGTTCTGCTCTTCACGATAAATCTTGTGGATACTCACTCTTTGGGTCCGCACCACCTTTAAGAACTGTAACACTCACTGCCAAGGTCCACAGCTTCATTCTTGAAGTCAGCGAGACCACAAACCCAGCGGAAGGGACAAACTCTGGACACAAGAGGACAGGTGTCCTGACCTCTATGCTGGAACCAACCAGGGAACTTTCACTGAAGGTGGACCCAATTCAAGGAGGCCACTGGATCCTGGTAGAACCCCTCTCCCTTTCTATAAGTGAAATCACGCATCGCCATCCTCCCAGCACCCTGGTGTCTTCAGAGTGGCGTCCACCCTCCCTGGGAGCCACAGGAGAGCACCGAGAAGGTGGCGGGGTGCGGGGGAGGGGGTGTCCTTTCCTCATCCCCTGACGGATGCCTATCCAGGGATGTCCCACTCGGGGACACAGGCAACCTAGGTGGCCATGGCAGGAGGCCAGCCCGGAGAACCAGGCCGGGCCCAGTCTTGAGAAGACAGGGTGAACTGGGTTTTGGGGCGCCAGAGGCCCACCGGGTGAGGGGTAGGCTGGGGCAGCTCGGGCGCAGAGTCCGCCAGGGTCCGCGCTCCGGAGGGCAGCGTCTGACGGTCTGAGCTGGCGGTCCTGGCGCGGTGGGCTAGCCGCCGCGGAGGCCTGAACGCAGGGTGGACGTTTGGCCGAGACCCCGCGGCCTGGGCGCGGAAGGCCCCGGTGTGCAGCGCCGCCCGTGGTTCTCCCGCAGCCCCACCCCGCGCCCCGCCCGCTCCGCGCTCCCCGATTGCCACGAGGGGGCGCCGCGCCGCTGCGCTCTGGGGCCGCCGCCAAGCGCTCGTGCGGGCTGCGCTGGGAGCGGGCGGGCGGCGGCGGCGGCGGCGGCGGGCCCGCGGTGCCCTGGGTCCGCGGCGCCGAGGCTCGCAGCGGGCGCTGCCCATGGGCCGGGCCCGGAGTTCGGGCGCGCCGGGAGTCGGTGAGTGGTGCGCGGCCGGGGACAGCTGGCAGAGCGGGCCAGGGCGCGGGCTCGCGGGGCTGGGAGGGCTGCCGGCGGGCGCGGGGCGCGGGCGAGGTCGCGGCGTGGGTGCGGGGCAGCGAGCCCGGCGGGGACGGCGGGTGTCCGAGCCGTTGGCGGACACGCCCGGGCCTGACCCGGAGCACAGGTTCGCGCGTGGTGACAGTGCGCGTGGCCGGCCGGCGGGGCCGGGGGCCGCGGCGCACGTGAGTGTGCGGTCCGCGTGGCGGGGTGGGCAGGTGGCGGGAGGCTGCGCGCGGCTCGGGAGCGTGCGCCGGGGTCAGCAGGGGCGGGGTCCGCGCGGCTGCTGGGACTGGAGGCGCAGGGGTGGCGGGGAGGGGACCCTAAGGGCACACCCCCGACCACCTGGCGGGAGACCCGGCTCGGCCGCGCGCCCCCAGCCCCTGCTGGGCGCCGAGAGCAAGCTTCTTTCACCCGCTCGAGTGGCAGGAAAAGCCAGCCTGGACCAAAGCCTCCGCCCGCACCGGACCTCAGTTTCCCTCTCTATGAAATGGGGACGGCAAGGCAGACCTGCCAGTGTAGGTACAGAAGGGAAAGGACCTTGCGCCTGGGGGAAGACGGTGCTGTCGCCTTTGAGGATGGGATCGGGTTTGAGGAAAGGACCAGTGCTACTACTCTCAGAGGGCCTGCGAGAACAGTGGGGTCTGCTGGGCGTCCTGGGTGTGTCTCTCACGCAGTGACAGCGGACGGCATAAGGGACCACCTGGTCCACTCATTGTATTTAGATTGGGAAGGCGATGCTTGGAGGGGCTTGGGGAAGGGTGCTGCGGACGCCGCCCCATGCTCTGCGTGGGCGTGGGAAACTGAGAAAGACAGAGCTGGGAAGTTGGGGTGATGGAGGAGCTCATCCCGGCGCCTACCTCCTGCCTCCTGGAGCTGTGGGGGAGACAGAAGTTCCACCGAGCCCCGGGAGCCTGAGAAGAGTCCTGGGAAGCTCTGCCTGCCAGGTAGGTGGAGTCACTGAGGCTTAGAGAGGGGCGGGACCATGGAGTGGCAACGCTGGGGTCCCACCTCTGGTAGGACTGGCTCCAGTAGCCGTAGTGCAGCCACTGTGCCCGGCGACTGGCGGAGGGGGACTGGGGTTGTCCACTCACTGGCCCAGCGCATTCATTGAGCGCGTACTGTGTGCCGCCTGCTGCCTGCCCCCGTACATGCTCGCTAGCTGGTGTGGGAGGGGACAGCAAACAAGGAATCAAAGGGAAAAGCAAGGACATGGCCAAGAATGCGTGCTGGGAAGAACATGCAGTGGGGTGACTGGGGCAGAGGGAGCGGTGACAGGGCGCGGCGGAGCCTCGTCTGGTCAGGGAGGCTGTCCCCAGCGAGCGGGGAGCCCTGCCTGTGCTGTGATGGACGCGTAGCCGGGGGAGCAGCGTGGGTGAGACCCCCGAGGGCAGGAGGGGCGGAGCTGGAGCCGAGTCCGTGCGGGGTCGGGCTGTCCTGGGCAGCCCCGGGGTTGGAGGTTGGAGTTGAAAGGCTGCCCCTGGCGGCGGGTGGGCGCACTGCCGGGGCGGGAGAGGGAAGGCGGGCGGGAGACCGGCGGGCTGCGGGGCCCGGGGCGGGACTGGCCAGGAGGAGCCCGCAGGCCGCCAGGTGTGGGCCCTGCCCGGGACCTGGCCCTTTTCAGGCCGGGGTCTGCACCCTCCTGCCATGTCCACGCCAGTCTCTGGGGTGGTTCCGGCTCTCACTGGTACCTGGACCTAGACCCAGAGCCATTTCTTCAAGGGGCCTTGGCTCCTCGCGTGGGACCCGGGCTTAGTGTGGGGCGTGCACTCGCTGCCTCTAGGCCTTGTCAGTGGATCAAGCCAAGATACCTTTGTTTTTTACTAAAAATTAATATTTCCATTCCCTTTCTCCTGCAGTGAGAACCTTGTTCCCCCAAACATGAATATGTTTAAACATTTACTTAGCCCTACAATGCACCCCGAAATAGTTTCAGAATTACTGCATCCACACCAAAGCCAGCCAAAACCTAACTAGGTCAGCATCGGGATTTCCACGGGTGTGCAGGCAGAGTGCTGTGTGATTATGTTATCAATCGGACACACTGATAGCTTCGCGTGTTTCTACTTGCATTCAATGTGGAGGTTTTTTTCCTTTAGACTTTAGGATGTAATTTTATTTTTTTGAGTATGTAAAACACGTGGTTTAAAGGTCAAAGCTATTAAAAAGCTATCCTTAGAGGTCTCAATCCTACCCCTGCGTCTTCCTCCTTGTTCCCACACCATTGGTAGCCATTTAAAATATTTTCTGGTTTATCCTTCCTGTGTGTCTTTCTGCAAAACAAGTCATTTAAGCATTATCACAAAAGTTGGCCATGCAGCTCCTTGTTTTTCTTCAATTAGAAGTATGCCCTGAAAATAACTTCTTACCAGTTCGTGGAGACCTGCCTCATTCTTTTTTACACTCACATAGCATTCCGTTCTGTGGCTGTACTATTATTGTTTATTCAAATTATGTCCTGTGGATGAACATTTTTTTTTGAGCCTTTTTACATTTAAAATAATGGAGTAAGGGATAACCTTGCACCTATATTGTTAATATTTGCAAAGGTGTCTATTTAGAACACACTTCTAGAAGTAGGAGTGAATATGGATTTATTTTGTTAGCTAGTCCCAAATTCCCTGTCAAGAGGTAGCAACATTTTGCATTCCCACCACCAGTGTATCACAGCGTCTTCTGTTTCCTCACAGCCTCGCTGGTTTGAGAACTGAGAAATAGTATTTCAGTGTATTTTAAATTTATATTTCTATTATTATAAATGAAATTGGACATCTTTTCACATAGATTTGGAATCATAGTTAGACTTTTCTAACTATGAAAAGTCCAATTATAAAGCAATCATCTGTGTTTTCTAATATTTGTTTAGTTTTGTACTTAGTCTGTGGATCCAATTTAATCTTTTTCTAAATGTCTAGCACTCTATCCCAATGCCATTTATTTAAAAGGTCATCTTTCCTCCAGTGATCTGAAATGCACCTTCATCATACACTAAACAGCCAAGCCCTGGGCCTGTTTCTGGGCTTTCTAGTTTGTCTCACAGGTCTGTCTATTCCATCTGTTCACATACTGGTGAAAGAGAGAGAGAAAAAATATATATATTTAA